>NC_091992.1:9840641-10140641 GCF_044704955.1 Pristiophorus japonicus | reverse complement strand
ACAGATTTTAAAAAAACAGGCCAATTTGGGGGGGGAAATTCAGGGAAATTCCTCTCCGACCCATCTCGGCGATCGAAACTAGTCCAGGAGATCACGCTGGCCATTAAGTTCCCTGCAGTACCTACCTTATGCAAGAGGTGATCTCCGCCGCAGACAGAAACAAATCCAGCTTTCACTTGAAGGAATTCAGCGAGTCTGTATCCACCACATGAGAGGGCAGTTTGTTCCAGAGGTCTACTATTCTCTGGGAAAAGAACCACCTGACGTCTAACCTAGATCTAGCGTTATACAACTTAAATTTGTGATCCCTGGTCCTGCCTAACCTATTTAATTGAAATATAACTTATACGCTTATAATGATGTAACCATTACTCTAGCGGGCCAGGAGGCTCAATCATCGTAAAACCTCTGACATGAAAGTGCTGGGATTGGGGGGCGGGACGATGACAATGTAGTGCTAAAGTCTTCCCATGACACTCGTGTCTTGAGCAGGGCATTTATCCGCTGCATCTTGCTTCATGGCAGCCCGCAACTGGAAGGAACAAAGTTGAAGAGGGGGGAAATAAATCAAACGGGAGTGACTTTGGATATCCTGTATTGCTGCCTTGCGCTGGGAGATAGCAACTGAGGCCCCATTTGCACAGATCAGAAGGGAGCCATGTTTCTTGTGTCTGTGCTTTGGGAATAGGGCAGTCACAGCTGACTTAATTACCACAAAACAACTTCATTTTGTGCTCAATTCACTACATTTGCGCGAAATGTATCTTTTTTTTTCAACTGTGAACAGTATTTACGAGTTGGGTAGATATACTCACCGGGGCTGGTGTGAAGCGCGTGACACAAAGAAAAGAGACTGGAAAGAGAAATAAAACTGTTGTTAACAACAACAACTTATATTTATATAGCATCTTTAACGTAGTGAAACATCCCAAGGTGCTTCACAGGAGTATTATCGATGTTAAGAGTAATTAGGGACGAGGAAAGGCCTTTGAGCCCAATAAGGCTCTCCTGTATTCTTACGTTGCCAAGATTTTGTCTTTGTAATCATCAAGGTGAGGCATGAATTGATCCCTCCCCCATTCCCATATCAGACATCCAGTGTCCACAGCAATCACTCCCTGCAAAAATAAAGCACTCTCTGCACTGCCCCAACAACACTCCAGAAGCTCGACACCATCCAGGACAATGCAGCCCGCTTGATCAGAACACCATTCACCACCTTCAACATTCATACCCTCCACCACCATCGCCCTCTGGCTGCAGCATGTACCATCTACAAGATGCACTACAGCAACTCCTGATGAGGAGAAATTTCTTCTCTCCAGGGGTTGTAAATCTGTGGAATTCGCTGCCTAAAAGAGCTGTGGAAGCTGGGATATTAAATAAACTTAAGACAGAAATAGACAGTTTCTTAAACGATAAGGGGATAAGCCAATGTAACACCACTTTTTAAAAAAGGAGGGAGAGAGAAAACAGGGAATTATAGACCGGTCAGCCTGACATCGGTAGTGGGTAAAATGATGGAATCAATTATTAAGGATGTCATAGCAGTGCATTTGGAAAGAGGTGACATGATAGGTCCAAGTCAGCATGGATTTGTGAAAGGGAAATCATGCTTGACAAATCTTCTGGAATTTTTTGAGGATGTTTCCAGTAGAGTGGACAAGGGAAAACCAGTTGATGTGGTGTATTTCGACTTTCAGAAGGCTTTCGACAAGGTCCCACACAAGAGATTAATGTGCAAAGTTAAAGCACATGGGATTGGGGGTAGTGTGCTGACGTGGATTGAGAACTGGTTGGCGGTAAGGAAGCAAAGAGTAGAGTAAATGGGTACTTTTCAGAATGGCAGGCAGTGACTAGTGAGGTACCGCAAGGTTCTGTGCTGGGGCCCCAGCTGTTTACATTGTACATTAATGATTTAGACGAAGGGATTAAATGTAGTATCTCCAAATTTGCGGATGAACACTAAGTTGGGTGGCAGTATGAGCTGCGAGGAGGATGCTATGAGGCTGCAGAGTGACTTGGATAGGTTAAGTGAGTGGGAAAATGTATGGCAGATGAAGTATAATGTGGATAAATGTGAGGTTATCCACATTGGTGGTAAAAACAGAGAGACAGACAATTATCTGAATGGTGACAGATTAGGAAAAGGGGAGATGCAACGAGACCTGGGTATCATGGTACATCAGTCATTGAAGGTTGGCATGCAGGTACAGCAGGCGGTTAAGAAAGCAAATGGCATGTTGGCCTTCATAGCAAGGGGATTTGAGTACAGGGGCAGGGAGGTGTTACTACAGTTGTACAGGGCCTTGGTGAGGCCACACCTGGAGTATTGTGTACAGTTTTGGTCTCCTAACTTGAGGAAGGACATTCTTGCTATTGAGGGAGTGCAGCGAAGGTTCACCAGACTGATTCCCGGGATGGCAGGACTAACATATCAAGAAAGACTGGATCAACTGGGCTTGTATTAACTGGAGTTCAGAAGAATGAGAGGGGATCTCATAGAAACGTTTAAAATTCTGACGGGTTTAGACAGGTTAGATGCAGGAAGAATGTTCCCAATGTTGGGGAGGTCCAGAACCAGGGGTCACAGTCTAAGGATAAGGGGTAAGCCATTTAGGATCGAGATGAGGAGAAACTTCTTCACCCAGAGAGTGGTGAATCTGTGGAATTCTCTACCACAGAAAGTTGTTGAGGCCAGTTCACTAAATATATTCAAAAAGGAGTTAGATGTAGTCCTTACTACTAGGGGGATCAAGGGGTATGGCGAGAAAGCAGGAATGGGGTACTGAAGTTGCATGTTCAGCCATGAACTCATTGAATGGCGGTGCAGGCTCGAAGGGCCAAATGGCCTACTCCTGCACCTATTTTCTATGTTTCTATGATACGTCCCAATTCAGGTGACAAGCAGGAATTGAGAGTGTCAAGGAAATAGGAGAAACGGAACAGGTAAGTTTTAGAGAGGCTTTTGAATGCGGAGAGATACAAAGCAAAGGTGGGAAGGGCTTAGGGGGAAAATTCTAAAGTGCAAGGCCAAAAGGACTGGGGCATAGTACAGAAGAGTGGAGCATGCAGGTTGGGATACATGGTTGAGACTAGAAAGGTGTATTCAAATCACAGATAGATAGATTTCTAACCAATAAGGGAATTAAGGGTTATGGGGAGCGGGCGGACAAGTGGAGCTGAGTCCACGGCCAGATCAGCCATGATCTTGTTGAGTGGCGGAGCAGGCTCGAGGGGCTCGATGGCCTACTCCTGTTCCTAATTCTTATGTTCTTATGTGAGGGTAAGCAAAGGCAATAAAATAACTTGAACAAATGAGTTAATTGTCCCGAATAAGATTCTGATGGGGATTGACAGGGTAGATGCTGAGAGGTTATTTACCCTGACTGGAGATTTAGAACTAGGGGCATAGTCTCAGGATAAGGGGTCGGCCACTTTGAACTGAAATGAGAAATTTCTTCACTCAGAGGGTGGTGAATCTTTGGAAATTACCCCAGATGTTCAGTCATTGAGTATATTCAAGGCTGAAATGGATAGATTTTTGGACTCTCGGAGAATCAGGGATATGGCGATCGGGCAGAAAAGTAGAGTTGAGGTCGAAGATCAGCCATGATATTGAATGGCGGAGCAGGCTCGAGGGGCCGTGTGGCCTATTCTTGCTCCTAATTCTTATGTAATGACTCGGTGACCAAACTGATATCCTCATTGAATTACTGCTAGCATTTCTGTAACAGGCAGCTGAAGTGTAAAAACATAATAGCACTGGATACCTGGATTTTATTTTCCTGACTACTTCCCCACACAGGGCAGCTGAAACTCACCATTTGGGAAATCGCAGGCAAGAGAGGCTGACCTGTGATTCCACGGTGCAGCATGTTTATACATCAAGTCCCGTGCCACTGAAATTACTAACCCTCTCTGATGTCAATGAGATGGAAACGACAGCAGGAAGATATCGATGAACTGGTCAGTTGGGCAGAAAAGTGGTAAATAGAATTAAATCCGGAAAAGTGTGAGGTAATGCTTTCCTTTATTATCCAAGGCATAGAATACATGAGCAGGGAGGTTATGCTTGAACTGTATAAAACACTAGTTAGGCCACAGCTTGAGTACTGCGTGCAGTTCTGATCACCACATTACAGGAAGAATGTGATTGCACTAGAAAGGGTGCAGAGGAGGTTTACGAGAATGTTGCCAGAACTGGAAACCTTTAGCAATGAGGAAAGGTTGGATAGGCTGAGATTGTTTTCCTTGGAACAGAGGAGGCTGAGGGGAGATTTAATGAGGTATATAAAATTGAGGGGCCTAGATAGAGTGGATAGGAAGGACCTATTTCCCTTAGCAGAGGGGTCAATAACCAGGGAGCATAGATTTAAAGTAGTTGGTAGAAGGATTAGAGGGTAGATGAGGAAACATTTCTTCTCCCAGAGGGTGGTGGGGGTCTCGAACTCACTGCCTGAGAGGGTGGTAGAGGCAGAAACCCTCATCACAAAGTACTTGGATGTGCACTTAAAGAGCTGTAACCTATAGGACTACAGACCTAGTGCTGGAAGGTGGGATTAGGCTGGGTAGCTCTTTTTCGACCGGCACGGACACGATGGGCCGAATGGCGGCCTCCTGTGTCGGAATTTTTCTATGATTCTATTTATGATGAAAACAGAGCTGTCTCTTATCAGGACTTCACACTGCAAGCACAGTTGGTTTTCTTTATAAGAAGCTGCGATGACTGCCAAAGCAAATTGTGTCAAATATATATTTAAAAAGAAATCAATATTTGCAAGCAGCACACTTGCTGGATATCTTCTTGCAGACAAATAGTAACAGTTCCTTGCAGTAAGGGATAGAACAATTAAAGGAAAATGGAACAGTAGTTGTCAAGAAGAGGCCTTCCTCAGTAATTGTGACTGTGAAATTGGGAACAAGGCACGGCTTATAGAGCGTAACTAAATCCTGAGAGAGCTACTCGGTGCCAAAGCTGTAAACAGGAAAACGCTTCGTAATTTGAATTTTGAGATTCACTTTTCAGAAATCTCAGCTATTAACCCTTTGACAGCCCCACAACCCTCCGAGATCTCTGCGCTCCTCCAATTCCGGCCCCTTGTGTACCCCCCCCCCACCCCGATTTTAATCGCTCCACTGTTGGCGGCCATGGCTTCAGCTGCCCCAAGCTCTGGAATTCCCTCCCTAAACCTCTCCGCCTCTCCACCTCCCTTTCCTCCTTTAAGACACTCCTTAAAACCTACCTCTTCGGCCAAGCTTTTGGTCACCTGCCCTAATATCTCCTTATGTGGCTCGGTGTCAAATTTTGTTTGATAACGCTCCTGTGAAGCACCTTGGGATGTTTTACTATGTTAAAGGTGCTATATAAATGCAAGTTGTTCCTTTTTTTCTCCTGATTTTTCAATCTATCCCCACCTCCAACCTTGAAGGTACTGAGGAACGGTGCCTCTCCTCCAGCCCTGAAGGTACTGAGGCACAGTGCCCCTCCTCCAGCCCTGAAGGTACTGAGGCACAGTGCCCCTCCTCCAGCCCTGAAGGTACTTAGGCAGAGTGCCCCTCCTCCAGCTCTGAAGGTACTGAGGCACGGTGCCCCTCCTCCAGCCCTGAAGGTACTGAGGCACAGTGCCCCTCCTCCAGCCCTGAAGGTACTGAGGCACAGTGCCCCTCCTCCAGCCCTGAAGGTACTGAGGTACAGTCTCCATGCAACAGCAGTACTACTTCTCCTTCAGAGGACATTATTTAAGTGTGTCTCGATGGTGAGTGTTGGCTGGCTAATTGATCATGGGATACAGCATAGCTTATCCACCTTCCTCATATGACGTCCGCAAAGGCCACTGGGTAGGAATCCTGGCCCTTTATTCCCCTCCACTACACTGAATTCTCGATCATAACCTGATGAAGGCTCATTGTTTCCCCACGGAGATGGTGGGAACAACACTCAAGATAAAGGACACTGGATCATTATAAGGTCCACCATACAGGAACATTATGACTATTTAACAGGGTGACTGTTTGATGTTCTTAAACCCCCCCCCCCCCCCCCCCGCCCTCCCCTCCACCCCACTACTGACTTTTTTAAGTCTTCCTGATTTAATGTACAATATCCTAGTTCAGAGGTACCTTCCAAAGCTACTGTCTCTGAAGATTAGAGGGCATGTAGATACAGTCCTGGGTGACCTCCTAATGTCACTCCCATTGTCTTTGGCAGAGAATTCCAACTCTTCAACTGGTAGTATGGCTGACCTACATTGGCTCCTGATCTGGCAACGCCTCAAGTTTAAAATTCTCATCCTTGTTTTCAAATCCCTCCATGGTCTCGCCCCCTCCCCATCTCTCTAATCTCCTCCAGCCCTACAACCCTTCGCGATCTTGTGCTCCTCCAATTCTGGCCTTTTGAGCATCCCCAATTTTCATTGCCCCACCATTGGTGGCTGTGCCTTCAGCTGCCTGGGCTCTAAGCTCTGGAATTCCCTCCTTAAACCTCTCTGCCTCTACACCCCTCTCACCTCCTTTAAGACGCTCCTTATAACCTACCTCTTTGACCTAACCTTTCTTTCTATATTAGGTCAGGTGACCATAGAAATCTACAGCGCAGAAGGAGGCCATTTCGGTCCATCATGTCCGCGCCGGCCGACAAAGAGCTACACGGCCCTCGATCAGCAGCCTTGAAGGTTACATATAAACCTACGAACAATGGCGGAAAGGTAAAGAGCACCCAGTCCCAACCAATACGCCCCACACAACTGCGACGCCCTTGCACCGAAACATTCTACACTCCACCCCAACCGAAGCTATGTAATCTCCTGGGAGAGGCAAAAACCAGATAAAAACCCAGGCTAATTAAAAAAATCTTGGAAAATTCCACTCCGACCCGTCCAGGAGATCACCCTGGCCATATTCGATTCGCTGCAGTACTTACCATCGTATTTGCGCCAGCCAACAAGAGGTTATCCAGTCTAATCCCACTTACCAGCTCCAGGTCCCTAACCCTGCAAGTTATAGCACTTCAGGTGCCCATCCAAGCACCTTTTAAATGTGGTGAGGGTTTCTGCATCCACCACCCTTCCAGGCAGCGAGTTCCAGACCCCCACAACCCTCTGCGTGAAGAAGCCTCTCCTCAAATCCCCTCTAAACCTTCCACCAACCACCTTAAAACTATTCCCCCTCATAATTGACCCCTCCAACAAGGGAAATAGACCCTTGCTATCCACTATATTCAGGCCCCTCAAAAGTTTTGTACATCTCAATGAGGTCTCCTTTCAGCCTCCTTTGTTCCAATGAGAACAAACCCAGCCTATCCAATCTGTCCTCATAGCTAAGATTCTCCATTCCAAGCAGCATCCTAGTAAATCTCCTCTGCACCCTCTCTAGTGCAATCACGTCCTTCCTATAATACGGCGACCAGTACTGCTCGCAGTACTCCAGCTGTGGCCTATCCAGAGTATTATACAATTTAAGCATAACCGCCCTGCTCTTGTATTCTATGCCTCGGCCATTAAAGGCAAGCATTCTGTATGCCTTCTTAACCACGTTATCCACCTGGCCTGCTACTTTCAGGGATCTGTGGACAAGCATTCCAAGGTCGCTTTGTTCATCCACACTATTAAGTGGCCTACCGCTTAATGTGTATACCCTTTCTTTATTAGCCCTCCCAAAGTGCATTACCTCACACTTCTCCAAATTAAATTCCATTTGCCACTGCTCTGCCCACCTGACCAGTAGATTGATATCCTCCTGCAGTCCATGACTTTCCTCTTCATTATCAACCGCCCAGCCAATGTTAGTGTCATCTGCAAACTTCTTAATCATACTCCCTATATTCAACTTTAGATCATTGATGTATACCACAAAAAGCAAGGGACCCAGTACTGAGCCCTGCGGAACCCCACTGGAAATATCCTTCCAGGCACAAAAACATCCATCAACCATTACCCTTTGCTTCCTACCTCCAAGTCAGTTTTGGATCCAACTTGCCACTTTGCCCTGGATCCCAGGGGTTTTAACCTTCATGACCAGTTTACCATGTGGGACCTTATCAAAAGCTTTGCTAAAGTCCACATACACTACATCGTACGCACTACCCTCATTGACCCTCCTGGTTACCTCCTCAAAAAACTCAATCAGGTTAGTCAAACACAATTTTCCCTTAACAAATCCGTGCTGACTGTCCCTAATTAATCCTTGCCTTTCCAAATGTAGACATATCCTGCCTTTCAGGATTTTTTCCAATAATTTTCACATCAATGAGGTTAGACTGACCGGCCTGTAATTACTCAGCCTATCCCTTTCTCCCTTCTTAAACAAGGGTACCACATTAGCAGTCCTCCGGCACCATGCCCATATCCAAAGAGGACTGGAAAATGATGGTCAAGGCCTCTGCTATTTCCTCTTTTACTTCGCTCAACAGTCTGAGATGCATTACATCTGGGCCTGGAGACTTATTTACTTTCAAAGCTGCTAACCCCTTAATACTTCCTCTTTCACTATATTTATTTCATCCAGAATTTCACACTCCTCCTTGATAGCAGTATCTGCATTGCCCCTTTCCTTTGTGAAAACAGATGCAAAGTATTCATTAATAACCATACCGACATCTTCTGCCTCCACACAAAGATTAACCTGATGGTCTCCAATAGGCCCTACCCTTTCTTTAGTTATCTTCTTGCTCTTAATCTATTTATAGAACATCTTTGGGTTTTCCTTAATTTTACTAGCCAAGAATGTTTCAAGCTCTCTCTTAGCATTTCTAATATCCTTTTTAATTTTACCTCTTAACTTTCTATATTCCTCCAAAGATTCTATAGTATTTAGCCATCAGTATATGATATAAGCGTCCCCTTTTTTCTTTATCCACCCCTGTAAGTCCCTAGACATCCAAGGGCTCTAGAATTGTTATTCCTACCCTTTTTCTTTAAGGGCACATGTTTGGCCTGAGCCTTCCACATCTCCTCCTTGAATGCCTCCCACTGTTTCGATATTGATTTGCCCACAAGTAGCTGTTTCCAGTCCACTGTGGTCAAGTCACTCCTCAACTTAGCAAAGTAAACTTTTCCCCAATTTGGGACTTTTATTCCTGGTCGATCCTTGTCCTTATCCATAACTAACTTGAATCTGACTGAATTATGGTTACTGGCACCCAAGTGCTCTCCCACTAATACTCCTTCCACCTGCCCAGCTTCATTCCTCAAAACTAAATCCAAAACCACCCCCTATCGTATTGGGCTTGTTAGTCACTATGTAGAAACATAGAAAATAGGTGCAGCAGTAGGCCATTCGGCCCTTCAAGCCTGCACCACCATTCAATATGATCATGGCTGATCATGCACTTCAGTAACCCATTCCTGCTTTCTCTCCATACCTCTTGATCCCTTTAGCCATAAGGGCCACGTCTAACACCCTTTTGAATATAACGAACTGGCCTCAACAACACATGGCAGGGGGATGGGAACCTATGCAGGGAGACAGAGGGAAGTAAAATTGCGTCAGAAGCAAAAGGTATAAAGGAGAAAAGTAGAAGTGGAGGGCAGAAAAATCAAAGGCAAAAATTAAAAAGGGCCACATTACACCATAATTCGAAAAGGACAAAAAGTGTTAAAAAAAACAAGTCTGAAGGCTCTGTGTCTCAATGCGAGGAGCATTCATAATAAGGTAGATGAATTAACTGCGCAGATAGCTGTTAACGGATATGATGTAATAGGGATTACGGAGCCATGGCTCCAGGGTGACCAAGGCTGGGAACTCAACATCCAAGGGTGTTCAATATTAAGGAAAGGTAGACTGAAAGGAAAAGGAGGTGGGGTAGCGTTGCTGGTTAAAGAGGATATTAACACAATAGTAAGGAAGGACATTAGCGTGGATGAGGTGGAATCTGTATGGGTAGAGCTGCGGAACACCAAAGGGCAGAAAACGCTCGTGGGAGTTGTGTAGAGACCACCAAACAGTCATAGTGAGGTTGGGGATGGCATCAAACAGGAAATTAGGGATGCGTGCAATAAAGGTACAGCAGTTATCATTGGTGACTTTAATCTACATATAGATTAGGCTAAACAAAGTGGTAGAAATACGGTGGAGGAGGATTTCCTGAAGTGTATAAGGGATGGTTTTCTAGACCAATATGTCGAGGAACCAATTAGAGAGCTGGCCATCCTAGACTGAGTGTTGTGTAATGAGAGAGGATTAATTAGCAATCTTGTTGTGCAAGGCCCTTGGGGAAGAGTGACCATAATATGGTAGAATTCTTCATTAAGATGGAGAGTGACACAGTTAATTCAGAGACTAGGGTCCTGAACTTAAAGAAAGGTAACTTCGACGGTATGAGATGTGAATTGGCTAGAATAGACTGGCGAATGATACTTAAAGAGTTGACGGTGGATAGGCAATGGCAAACATTTAAAGATCACATGGATGAACTTCAACAATTGTACATCCCTGTCTGGCGTAAAAATAAAACGGGGAAGGTGGCTCAACCGTGGCTAACAAGGGAAATTAGGGATAGTGTTAAATCCAAGGAAGAGGCATATAAAGCGGCCCAAAAAAGCAGCAAACCTGAGGACTGGGAGAAATTTAGAATTCAGCAGAGGAGGACAAAGGGTTTAATTAGGAGGGGGAAAATAGAATATGAGAGTAAGCTTGCAGGGAACATAAAAACTGACTGCAAAAGCTTCTATAGATATGTGAAGAGAAAAAGATTAGTGAAGACAAATGTGGGTCCCTTACAGTCAGAAACAGCAGACCAATTGAACAAATACTTTGGTTCTGTCTTCACTAAGGAAGACACAAATAACCTTCCAGAAATACTAGGGGATCGAGGGTCTAGCAATACGGAGGAACTAAAGGAAATCCTTATTAGTCAGAAAATTGTGTTAGGGAAATTGATGGGATTGAAGGCCGATAAATCCCCAGGGCCTGACAGTCTGCATCCCAGAGTACTTAAGGAAGTGGCCCTAGAAATAGTGGATGCATTGGTGGTCATTTTCTAACATTCTATAGACTCTGGATCAGTTCCTATGGACTGGAGGGTAGCTAATGTAACCCCACTTTTTAAAAAAGGAGGGAGAGAGAAAACAGGGAATTATAGACCGGTCAGCCTAACATCGATGGTGGGGAAAATGTTGGAATCAATTATTAAAGATGTAATAGCAGCGCATTTAGAAAGCAGTGACAGGATCGGTCCAAGTCAGCATGGATTTATGAAAGGGAAATCATGCTTGACACATCTTCTAGAATTTTTAGAGGATGTAACTAGTAGAGTGGACAAGGGGGAGCCAGTGAATGTGGTGTATTTAGACTTTCAAAAGGCTTTTGACAAGGTCCCACACAAGAGATTAGAGCACATGGTATTGGGGGTAATGTATCGACGTGGATAGAGAACTGGTTGGCAGACAATAAGCAAAGAGTAGGACTAACGGGTCCTTTTCAGAATGGCAGGCAGTGACTAGTGGGGTACCACAAGGTTCAGTGCTGGGACCCCAGCTATTTACAATATATATATTAATGATTTAGACAAAGGAAGTGAATGTAATATCTCCAAGTTTGCAAATGACACTAAGCTGGGTGGCAGTGTAATCTGTGAGGAGGATGTTAAGAGGCTGCAGGGTGACTTGGACAGGTTAGGTTAGTGGGCAAATACATGGCAGATGTGGTATAATGTAGATAAATGTGAGGTTATCCACTTTGGTCGTAAAAACAGGAAGGCAGATTATTATCTGACTGGTGAAGACTAGTAAAAGGGGAGGTGCAACGAGACCTGGGTGTCATGGTACACCAGTCATTGAAAGTTGGCATACAGGCACAGCAGGCGGTGAAGAAGGCAAATGGCATGCTGGCCTTCATAGCGAGAGGATTTGAGTATAGGAGCAGGGAGGTCTTACTGCTGTTGTACAGGGCCTTGGTGAGGCCACACCTTGAATATTGTGTGCAGTTTTGGTTTCCTAATCTGAGGAAGGACATTCTTGCTATTGAGGGAGTGCAGCGAAGGTTTACCAGACTGATTCCCGGGATGACAGGACTGACATATGAAGAAAGACTGGATCAACTAGGCTTATATTCAATGGAATTTAGAAGAATGAGAGGGGATCTTATCGAAGCATATAAAATTCTGACGGGATTGGACATGTTAGATGCAGGAAGAATGTTCCCGATGTTGGGGAAATCCAGAACCAGGGGTCACAGTCTAAAGATAAGGGGTAAGCCATTTAGGACCGAGATGAGGAGAAACTTCTTCACTCAAGAGTTGTGAGCATGTGGAATTCTCTACCACAGGAAATTGTTGAGGCCAGTTCATTAGATATATTCAAAAGGGAGTTAGATGTGGCCCTTACTGCTAATGGGATCAGGGGGTATGGAGAGAAAGCAGAAATGGGGTACTGAAGTGCATGATCAGCCATGATCATATTGAATGGTGGTGCAGGCTCAAAGGGCCGAATGGCCTACTCCTGCACCTATTTTCTATGTTTCTACATACTGACTAAAAAAGTTCTCTTGAATGCATTTAAAGAATTCCGCACCCTCTATTTCATTCACACTATGATTGTTCCAATCAATATTTGGTTAGTTAAAATACCCTACTTTTACTGCCCGATGGTTTTTGGACTTCACAGCAATTTGCCTGCATATTTGTTCCTCTATCCCCCTCCCATTGTTTGGGGGTCTATAGTACATGCCCAGCAGTGTGATCGCCCCTTTTTTTATTTTTCATTTGAACCCATGTGGCCTCATTTGATGATCCCTCTAACATATCATCCCTCCTCACCACTGTAATAGTTTCTTTAATCAATACCGTGACCCCCCTCCCCTTTTACCCCTCTCTCTGTCTTGTCTAAAAACCCTGTACCCAGGAATAATTGATCTGCCAAACCTGCCCCTCTTTCAGCCATATCTCTGTAATAGCTATAATGTCATACTCCCAAATGTCTACCTATGCTCTCAGCTCATCCGCCTTATTCGCTATACTCCTTGCATTAAAGTATATCTCCTTATGTGGCTTGGTGTCAAATTTTGTTAGATAATGCAATGAATACAACATGCAGTGATATAGAGTTCAGGACAGATAGAAAGGAAAGGAATTGGTGGAACCCTATATGTTAGGAACATTTCGGAGATTATTGAGTTACACAATGAACTAACCAGTTTAGATACCTTGAAATGTGAAAAGGACAAAGTTAACATGAGGGTTATATTACAGAGCACCAGGTTAGGAGGAAGAGGAAGACAAGTTACATTATGCAGAGATAAAACAGGTATATAAAATCAGCAAGATTATTTTAATGGGCAACATCAATTCAAATTTGAACTGGGAACACCAAAGTAGTTTGGGACGTTTTGCTACGTTAAAGGTGCTAAATAAATGCAAGTTGTTGTTGTTGTCAATAATTCACTATATGGGGAATCATGTACATGCCACCATTCTGTAGCATGGTGCAAGGATCAGAGAGGGGATTTCTCCTCGTTGTGATCCAGTAACTCCCTGCTGGAAAGCGCGATTGATTCCGCACTGGATGAGGACAGGAATAGGCTCCAAAGCGATGCCTTACCTTGTTGACATTCAAAGATTAGACTTGCACATGAAGGATGGTCACCTGGACAAGGTGCTTTTCGAGCAAGAGCCAGCACCTCCAGGAGAGGAGGCTGGGAGCAGATTGGGAAGGCGAACACGAAAACAAACGAAAAATCACTCGCATCCAGGCTTCAGTTGGGATGATCAGGCTGGGTTCTGGTTTGTACATTTTGTATAAAATATAAATGTATCCATTGTGGAAGGAATCTATGCCTGGGGTTATGAAATTAACTTATGGTTTTAATGCTGCAACTGACCTTAAAATAGATTTAACTCTTCAACCCCCACCCCCGCCCCCGGCCTCAAACAACACCCACATGATGTAATTCATTACAACACGTTCCAGGCTCACTGCCAGTACCACTTTCCAGCTGGATGTTAATAGCTGTGTGATTGTTGCAAATTGATATCCTCCCTCCCTCCCATCTCCCTCTATCCCTCTCTGCATCCCATCTCAACTTCCCTCCATCCCTCAGCTCTCCCTTCCTCCCTCCATCCCTCAGATCTCCCTCCCTCCCATTTCCCTCCCTCCAATCTTCCTCCCTCCATCCCATCTCCCTCCCTCCATCCCATCTCACCTTCTCTCCATCCCTCCCATCTCCCTTCCTCCTTCCTATCTCCCTCCCTCCCTCCGTCTCATCTCCCTCCCTCCCTCCATCACATCTCCCTCCCTCCCTCCCTCCATCCCATCTCCCTCCCTCCCTCCCTCCATCCCATCTCCCTCCCTTCCTCCATCCCATCTCACCTTCCCTCCATCCCTCCTATCTCCATCCCATCTCTCTTCCTCCCTGCCTCCATCCCATTTCATCCTCTTTGCCTCCATCGATGCCCCAAGAGATATATCTTCCTCCTTGTCACCTCTATAATCTCCCCTGCTGTGATTGGGAATGGGCTCCAAGCTAGAGGATGACTTTGCAAACATTGTCAATGCCTCTTCTTTTTATGGATTGGGATCAGCTGAGACTGAAATCTGGGCCTGACAGCTTGCTGCCCATCCCATTAAATACATAATTGAATTAACAGGAGTAATCTCTGGCTGCTTGCGACAGTGTGGTGCTTATTCGAGGTGTGCTGCTGAATATTTCACATGAAGCATGAATGCTTCCCAGCTGATTCCCTTGTTCAGTGCACTACCCATTGTGGTTATGAGCCATACAGAGCACCAAGGTCCCATACTCAAAATCCCTGTGCTAGGGAGAGATAAAGGCCAAAGATTACCCATTCCTGATCCAACAGAAAAATAGAAGTCAAAGCTAAGGGCACTATATCTGACTGCGCAAAGCATTCGCAACAAAATAGATGAATTAATAGCGCTGATAGAAATTAATAGGTTTGATCTAGCCATTACGGAGACGTGGTTGCAAAGTGACCACGGTTAGCAACTAAATATTCCAGGATACTTAACTTTTAGAAGAGATAGGCAAAATGGAAAAGGAGGAGGGGTAGCCCTGATAATAAAGGATGGGATAAAGACAGGAGAGAGAAAGGGTCTTAGCTCGGAAAATCAAGAAGTAGAATCAGTTTGGGTGGAGCTAAGAAACAGCAAGGGACAGCAAACATTGGTGGGAGTTGTTTATAGGCCCCCAAACAGTAGTGGTAATGTAGGACACAGTATACATCAGGAAATTAGAGGTGCATTTAACAAAGGTAATATATTAATCATAGGGGACTTTAATCTACATATAGACTGGGCAAACCAAACTTGCAGTAATATGGATTGTATATAAGATGGTTTTCTAGATCAATGTGTTGAGAAACCAATTAGAGAACAGGCTATTTTAGATCCAGTATTGTGCAATGAGAAAGGGTTAATTAATAACCTTGTAATAAAGGGGCCTTTAGGGAAGAGTGGCCATAATATGATAGAATTTTACATTAATTTGAAAGTGATTTAGTTAATTCCAAAACTAGGGTCTTAAATCTAAACAAAGGAAACTACGTAGGTATGAGGAGAGAGTTGGCGACAGTAGATTGGGAAACTACATTAAAAGGTATGATGGTAAACAAGCAATAGCTAACATTTAAAGAATCAATATCTATGCAATACATAATTTACAACAAACATACATTCCTTTAAGGCACAAAAACCCATAGGAAAAGTGGTCGAACTGTTGCTAACAAGAGAAGTTAAAGATAGTATTAAATCAAAGGAAGAGGCTTATGATGTTGCCAAAAAGTGCAGCAAGGCTGAGGATTGGGAGGATTTTAGAATTCAGCAAAGCAGGAGCAAGAAATTGATAAAGAAAGGGAGAATAGAATATGAGAGTAAACTCGCGAGAGACATAAAAAAGAAAAGATTAGCAAAAGTAATCCGATGGTACCTCCCTGGACTCTGGGGAGGTACCATCGGATTGGAAAGCAGCTAATGTAACGCCTCTGTTTAAAAAAGGGGGCAGACAAAAGGCAGGTAACTATAGGCCGGTTAGTTTAACATCTGTAGTGGGGAAAATGCTTGAAGCTATCATTAAGGAAGAAATAGCGGGACATCTAGATAGGAATAGTGCAATCAAGTAGACGCAACATGGATTCATGAAGGGGAAATCATGTTTAACTAATTTACTGGAATTCTTTGAGGATATAACAAGCAAGTTGAGATGGGATGCAGAGAGGGATAGAGGGAGATGGGAGGGAGGGAGGATATCAATTTGCAACAATCACACAGCTATTAACATCCAGCTGGAAAGTGGTACTGGCAGTGAGCCTGGAACGTGTTGTAATGAATTACATCATGTGGGTGTTGTTTGAGGCCGGGGGCGGGGGTGGGGGTTGAAGAGTTAAATCTATTTTAAGGTCAGTTGCAGCATTAAAACCATAAGTTAATTTCATAACCCCAGGCATAGATTCCTTCCACAATGGATACATTTATATTTTATACAAAATGTACAAACCAGAACCCAGCCTGATCATCCCAACTGAAGCCTGGATGCGAGTGATTTTTCGTCTGTTTTCGTGTTCGCCTTCCCAATCTGCTCCCAGCCTCCTCTCCTGGAGGTGCTGGCTCTTGCTCGAAAAGCACCTTGTCCAGGTGACCATCCTTCATGTGCAAGTCTAATCTTTGAATGTCAACAAGGTAAGGCATCGCTTTGGAGCCTATTCCTGTCCTCATCCAGTGCGGAATCAATCGCGCTTTCCAGCAGGGAGTTACTGGATCACAACGAGGAGAAATCCCCTCTCTGATCCTTGCACCATGCTACAGAATGGTGGCATGTACATGATTCCCCACATAGTGAATTATTGACAACAACAACAACTTGCATTTATTTAGCACCTTTAACGTAGCAAAACGTCCCAAACTACTTTGGTGTTCCCAGTTCAAATTTGATAGAGGTGTACCGATGGATGTGGTGTATTTGGATTTCCAAAAGGCATTCGATAAGGTGCCACACAAAAGGTTATTGCAGAAGATAAAGGTACGCGGAGTCAGAGGAAATGTATTAGCATGGATAGAGAATTGGCTGGCTAACAGAAAGCAGAGAGTCGGGATAAATGGGTCCTTTTTGGGTTGGAAATCGGTGGTTAGTGGTGTGCCACAGGGATCGGTGCTGGGACCGCAACTGTTTACAATATACATAGATGACCTGGAAAAGGGGACAGAGTGTAGTGTAACAAAATTTGCAGATGACACAAAGATTAGTGGGAAAGCGGGTTGTGTAGAAGACACAGAGAGGCTGCAAAGAGATTTAGATAGGTTAAGCGAATGGGCTAAGGTTTGGCAGATGGAATACAATGTCGGAAAATGTGAGGTCATCCACCTTGGAAAAAAAAACAGTGAAAGGGAATATTATTTGAATGGGGAGAAATTACAACATGCTGCGGTGCAGAGGGACCTGGGGGTCCTTGTGCATGAATCCCAAAATGTTAGTTTGTAGGTGCAGCAGGTAATCAGGAAGGTGAATGGAATGTTGGCCTTCATTGCGAGAGGGATGGAGTACAAAAGCAGGGAGGTCCTGCTGCAACTGTATAGGGTATTGGTGAGGCTGCACCTGGAGTACTGCGTGCAGTTTTGGTCACCTTACTTAAGGAAGGACATACTAGCTTTGGAGGGGGTACAGAGTCGATTCACTAGGCTGATTCCGGAGATGAGTGGGTTACCTTATGATGATAGATTGAGTAGACTGGGTCTTTACTCGTTGGAGTTCAGAAGGATGAGGGGTGATCTTATAGAAACATTTAAAATAATGAAAGGGATAGACAAGATAGAGGCAGAGAGGTTGTTTCCACTGGTCGGGGAGACTAGAACTAGGGGGCACAGCCTCAAAATACGGGGGAGCCAATTTAAAACCGAGCTGAGAAGGAATTTCTTCTGCCAGAGGGTTGTGAATCTGTGGAATTCTCTGCCCAGGGAAGCAGTTGAGGCTAGCTCATTAAATGTATTCAAGTCACAGATAGATAGATTTTTAATCAATAAGGGAATTAAGGGTTATGGGGAGTGGGCAGGTAAGTGGAGCTGAGTCTACGGCCAGATCAGCCATGATCTTGTTGAGTGGCGGAGCAGGCTCGAGGGGCTAGATGGCCTACTCCTGTTCCTAATTCTTATGTTCTTATGTAAATGTGGGTCCCCTACAGGCTGAGACAGGAGAAATTATAATGGGGAATAAGGAAATGGCAGAGAAATTAAACAAATACTTTGTGTCTGTCTTCAAGGAAGAAGACACGAAAAACCTCCTGGAAATACTGGAGTGCCAAGGGTCTAGCGAGAATGAGGAAGTGCAAGAAATTAGTATTAGTAAAACAAATATTACTGGAGAAATTATTGGGACTGAAAGCTGATAAATCCCCTGGACCTGATGGTCTACCTCCTCGGGTTTTGAAAAAGGTGGCTATAGAGGAAGTGGATGTCATCTTCCAAAATTTCATAGATTCTAGAATGGTTCCCACAGATTGGAAGGTAGCTAATGTAACCCCTCTATTTAAGAAAGGAGGGAGGAAGAAAACGGGGAACTACAGACCAGTTAGCCTGACATCAGTAGTAGAGAAAATGCTAGAATCTATTATTAAGGACGTGGTTACAGGGTATTTAGAAATTAATAATAGGATTGGGCAGAGTAAACATAGATTTATGAAAGGGAAATCATGTTTGACAAATCTATTAGAGTTTTTTGAGGTTGTAACTAACAGAATAGATAAGGGGGGACCAGTAGATGTGGTATATTTGGATTTTCAGAAGGCATTTGATAAGGTGCCACACAAGAGGTTATTGAATAAAATTAGGGCTCACGAGATTGGGGGTAATATACTAGCATGGATTGAGGATTGGTTAACGGACAGAAAACAGAGTGTAGGAATAAATGGGTCATTTTCAGGTTGGCAGGCTGTAACTAGCGGGGTGCTGCAAGGATTGGTGCTTGGGCCCCAGCTATTCACAATCTATATCAGTGATATGGATGAGGGGACCAAATGTAATATATCTAAGTTTGCTGATGATACAAAGCTAGGTGGGAATGTAAGTTGTGAGGAGGATGCAAAGAGACTTCAAGGGGATATACAGCCTATGTAAGTGGGCAAGAACATAGCAAATGGAATATAATGTGGAGAAATATGGAGTTATCCAGTTTGGTAGGAAAAATAAAGTATTTTTTAAATGGTGAGAGATTGGGAATGTTGGTGTTCAGAGGGACCTGCGTATCCTTGTGCACGAATCACTGAAAGTTAACATGCAGGCACAGCAAGCAATTAAGAAAGCAAATGGTATGTTGGCCTTTATTACAAGAGGATTTGAGTATAAGAGTAAAGATGTCTTACTGCAATTATGTAGGCCCCTGGTGAGACTGCACCTGGAGTACTGTGTATAGTTTTGGTCTCCTTACCTAAGGAAGGATAGACTTGCCCTTGCCGAGACTGATTCCTGGGAAGGGGGGATTGTCCAATGAGGAGAGATTGAGTAGACTAGGCCAATATTCTCTAGAGTATAGAAGAAAGTTTAGAGGTGATCTCAATAAAATATACAAAATTCTTACAGGGCTTGACAGGGTAGATGCAGGGAGGATGTTTTCTCTGGCTGAGGAATCTAGAACCAGGGGTCACAGTCTCAGAATAAGGGATCAACCATTTAGACTGAGATGAGGAGAACTTCACTCAGAGGGTGGTGAATCTTTGGAATTCTCTACGCTAGAGGGTGTGGAGGCTCAGTCTTTGAGTATATTCAAGACAGAGATTGATAGATTTTTGGACATTAAGGGAATCAAGGGATTTTGGGATAGTGCAGGAAAGTGGAGTTGAGGTAGAAGATCAGCTATGATCTCATTGAATGGCGCACCCACGCACGGGCCAGCCCACACTGCGATATGTGTGCGCACTAGGGTCTGTGCAGCAGAGCAGTCGTCCTAGTTAACCTGTGCCACTGGATAAAGGCCTAGCTCTATCGAGCCCGTGTGGTGGCTGATGTGTAACGGTCACCACACGTTAAAAAAATCCATGCACAGGCATCTTCCACCCCTGGAGCTCAGGACTGGAATATCGGGTCCTCCATTGAAACATCAGTGAACTCATTCCTTTTGGTGTGGAAGCAAGTCATCCTCGTTCAAGGAACCGCCTATAATGGATGATGATGATGGCATGGCGGAGCAGGCTCGAGGAGCCAAATGGCCTACTCCTGTTCCTAATCCTTATGTTCTTATATTATGATCACTATTCATTAACCTCAGCTAGAAAGTGAGCATCTGAGAGGCTCTGAAATCCTCACATGGGTCAGAATCTAACGTGAAAGGGGTAAAAAGCACTGGGGCATCCTTAAGCTCCCAATAATAAAACAAGGAAGACTTACATTTCTATAGCGCCCTTCATGACAAACAAGCATACCAAAGTGCTTTACAGCCAATGAATTACTTTTGAAGTGTAGTCACTGTTGTAATGTAGGAAATGCAGCACTCAATTTGCACACAGCAAGCTGGTACAATGTGATACTTGTTATGTCTTGAATAAAGAATCTGACCAGATACTGTAAGCTTAAAGTAATGTGTGACCGCAGTCCTTTATTACAGGTCTCCAGAGTGCCTCTCCAGCCTGTGAGGCCTCCTTATGTACAGGTGCTCCCAAGGGATTGTGGGATCCCTTGGGACTCCAGGGGATGAGCCCTCTGGTGGTTAAACAAGGTATTCACAGGTTTACATGTATAACAATAATGACCAGATAATCTTTTGTTTTAGTGATGCTGATTGAGGAATAAATATTGACCAGGGCACCAGGGATAACTCCCCTGCTCTTCTTTGAAATAGGGACCTTTTACATCATCTGAGCTAACTCCAATGATAATATTTATAACATAAGAAATACATACTATAACATGCATTTAAGAGGAGCCTATACAAGCATATGGGGGAAAAGGGAATAGAGGGTTATGCTGATAGATTTAGATGAGGAAAGACAGGAGGAGGCTCGAGTGGAGCATAGCCACCAGCATGGACTGGTTGGGCGGAATGGCCTGTTTCTGTGTTGTATATTCTATGTAATCCTTTGTAAGTTATCCCCGATGACCTGGCTAATATTTATCCCTCAACCAACATCACTAACAAAAACAGATTTTCTGGTTATTATCACATTGCTGTTTGTGGGAGCTTGCTGTGCACAAATTGGCTGCTGCGTTTCCCACAATATAACTGTGACTACACTTCAAAAAGTACTTCATTGGCTGTAAAGCGCTTTGGGACGTCCGGTGGTCATGGAAGGCGCTATAGAAATGCAAGTCTTTCTTAAGCAAATACCAAAAATCCAGCATGCGACATAAACCACAAGATAAAATGTAAAGCCCCCACCGCCTATCGAGGGGCTGTATGGCCTACTCCTGCTCCTATTTCTTATGTTAAATTGGTGGGCGGTTTATATGAATCTGTGTTTGTTTGTTTATTTGTTTATAACCCATCATTTCCTCACACTTGCTTCTCATGCTGCCCAATAAAGCTGAACATTAAGCTAAGACATCTGACACAATATTCACTTATTGCATGCAAAACTTGACATGTTGCTTTCTGTGCGAGTAAGTGAGGGGAACGAGAGGAATGGCTTTAATAGCGAACTGCCACCAATAAATAAACTCTCGGCATAGAATGGTTTGAGTCGGGAAGTACTGAAAGGGAACGTGGCTTTTGGCTCATCATCTCAGCTTGTGAAATCCTCTACTTGCGACTAATTAAAAACAGTCTAACTGAGGCATGAATGCTGCCCCTGTTCACGCATTTGTCAAACACCTTCAGTATTAGCCGACGCCACTTAGAGGTGATTAAGATGCAATTACCTATTATACTTAATGAGGTGCGAATTGTTCACTGAACACCCGTTCCTGCCCAAACATGCATACAGTGACAGCACTATTCCCAGCTAGAATGGAGATGATCGGGCCATTCCCCGGTCAATCACCTGGACATCGCACCGCTCTAAGTGACTGGGTTTGATTTTACACACATCATTTTGCTGGAGAATTCAGCCCGTGTTTATCGGGAGACTTTGCTGTAGTTTTGGCCATGAGCTCTGTTTGCTGCAGTTCTTACAGACTCTGTGTGCTGAGCAAACAGATTGTTTGCTGCAAGATAGACTGCTGACTGCGAGTCCTGCCGTAACTCATTGGCTGACACAGTGTTGCCAATAGATACTCTGGCCCAAAATTGGCGACGTGCCTCACACACTTGTAAACCAAGACTTTGTAAGTGACGGTAATGGTCATGGCAAATAGTTAGCATTAGCTGCCTGATTTAAACGTGGATGGTTTAAGTGGTGGGGACTGTAACTGAGAATAAGAGGTGGTGGTGGAGGGGGAACATAAATTTCCATGCATCTTAAGCAAATTTTGAGAAGTGGTAGGTAAATTGTGTTGCCAATATAACAGAGGTCTTTCAGTATGAGTAGGATGTGCAATATTTGTAACCTTATGTCAGATATGCAGTACCAACAACTTGTCTAGGCAGCTTGGATTGATTCCATAGTGTATGTAAGTCTACAACACTAAAACTGTCGCCTTACTCACTCAGAGAGGTCACAATGCTACTTGATGTTGGAAATGTCTAATGCCACAGTGCTGTAGTAAGGATTACTCGGGTGAGCTTGGAGTTATGTAACATAAAATGTACACAGAATTTACAGCACAGAGCCATTTGGCCCAACAGGTCCGTGCTAGTGTTTATGCTCCACACGAGCCACCTCCCACCCTGCTCCATCTAACCCTAACAAAGAATGTAAAACCCTCTATTCCCTTCTCCCTCCAGTGTTTATCCAACTTCCCCTTCAATGCATCGATACTATTCGCCTCAACCACTCCCTGTGGTAGCGAGTTCCACATTCTCACCACTCTCTGGGTAAAGAAGTTTATGCTGAGTTCCCGATTGGATTTATTAGTGATTATCTTATATTTCTGGCCCCTAGTTCTGGTCTCCCCTACAAATGGAAACATCTTCTCTACAGCTACCCTATCAAACCCATTGATAATTTTAAAAGACCTTGATCAGGTCAGCCCCCAGTCTTCTCTATTCAAGAGAAAAGAGCCCCTGACTGTTCAGCCTTTCCTGACAGTTATAACCTCTCAGTTCTGGAATCATCCTTGTAAATCTTTCTTGCACCTTCTCCACTGCCTCTATATCCTGTTTAAAGGAGTTGTGGCACATTTTTGCTGGGGGAAGAGTCATTGGCAGTCCTTTGGAATCGAGGAAGCCTTGCCTCTACTCTTAGCATGAGTTCTTAGGTGGCTGAACAGTCCAATACGAGAACCATAATCTCTGTCACAGGTGGGACAGATAGTCGTTGTGAGAAAGGGTGGGTGGGACTGGTTTGCCACACGCCCCTTCCGCTGCCTGCGCTTGTTTTCTGCACGCTCTTGGTGATGAGACTCGAGGTTCTCAAGGCCCTATTGGATGCACTTCCTCCACTTAGGGCAGTCTTTGGCCAGGGACTCCCAGGTGTCGGTGGGGATGTTGCACTTTATCAAGGAGGCTTTGAGGGTGTCCTTGTAGCATTTCCGGTGCCCTCCTTTGGCTCGTTTGCCATGAAGGAATTCCGAGTAGAGCGCTTGCTTTGGGAGTAGAGGCATCTTAATTATATATGGTAACTGTGGGATGTCTAAACTGGATTTCTTTTGATGCTGAACTCCCTCCCCCAATTCCAAATCTCTGATGAGCACAAAAATTGATTCCTAACTACCCACCCAAAAAACAACACAACAAATAATGCAAAACCAACAAGTGAAATTCAGGTGAAACTAGTGACACCAATGGAGGGCAAAACCTTGTCTTCTTCCGCGTTTAGTTTCAGTCTGTGAGTGTATGTGTGCCTGTGATTAATTACTTCTTAAGCTTTAAGCAGGGATGGCATAATAAAAGAGCAGCCCATACCCTTTAAAAAATGCAATCCACCATTTTAATTAATCCACCAAGTGACATCTACAAACATTCATGATTACTGACATGGATTAGTGCATCAGCTCGCCTGATTAGACATCAGATTTCCAAAGAATTACATACAGCTGCAACAGCTGTTAAGAAGTCGGGGATGTATTTAGTACTGATAATAACACACCTAATCCACTTGTAATTCTGTTCCGAGCTCAGCATATGAAGGCACCTTTCCCATTCACTCCCTTTGTGCAGGGACCCTGATCCTCAGCATAATTTCCAACCCAGTTTGCAACACTTGTTTGGCGAATTAACTACACATTCCCGAGGATCTAACTCGCACTGATGGATTGCCGCATGAAAAGCCATTAGCAGACTTGAGCCGTGTTTTAAACATAGAAAATAGGTGCAGGAGAAGGCCATTCGGCCCTTCGAGCCTGCACCACCATTCAATAAGATCATGGCTGATCATTCCTTCAGTACCCCTTTCCTGCTTTCTCTCCATACCCTTTGATCCCTTTAGCCGTAAGGGCCATATCTAACTCCCTCTTAAATATATCCAATGAACTGGCCTCAACAACTCTCTGCGGGAGGGAATTCCACAGGTTAACAACTCTCTGAGTGAAGAAGTTTCTCCTCATCTCAGTCCTAAATGACCTGCCCCTTATCCTAAGACTGTGTCCCCTGGTTCTGGACTTCCCCAACAGCGGGAACATTCTTCCTGCATCTAACCTGTCCAGTCCTGTCAGAACCTTATATGTTCTATGAGATCCCCTCTCATCCTTCTAAACTCCAGTGTATATAGGCCCAGTTAATCCAGATTTCTCCTCATATGTCAGTCGAGCCATCCCTGGAATCAGTCTGGTGAACCTTCGTTGCACTCCCTCAATAGCAAGAACGTCCTTCCTCAGATTAGGAGACCAAAACAACACAATATTCCAGGTGGGGCCTCACCAAGGCCCTGTACAACTGCAGTAAGACCTCCCTGCTCCTATACTCCAATCCCCTTGCTATGAAGGCCAACATACCATTTGCCTTCCTCACCGCCTCTGTACCTGCATGCCAACTTTCAAAGACCGATGAGCCATGACACTCAGGTCTTGCTGCACCTCCCCTTTTCCTAATCTGCCGCCATTCAGATAATATTCTGCCTTTGTGTTTTTGCCCCCACATTTATCCACATTATACTGCATCTGCCATGTATTTGCCCATTCACCTAACCTGTCCAAGTCACCCTGCAGCCTCTTAGCATCTTCCTCACAGCTCACACCGTCACCCAGTTTAGTGTCATCTGCAAACTTGGAGATATTACACTCAAGTCCATCATCTAAATCATTAATATATATGTAAAGAGCTGGGGTCCCAGCACCGAGCCCTGCGGCACTCCACTAGTCACTGCCTGCCATTCTGAAAAAGACCCGTTTATCCCGACTCTCTGCTTCCTGTCTGCCAACCAGTTCTCTATCCAAATACACCACATCCACTGGTTCTCCCTTGTCCATTCTACTAGTTACATCCTCAAAAAAATTCCAGAAGATTTGTCAAGCATAATTTCCCTTTCATAAATCCATGCTGACTTGGACCAATCCTATCACTGCTTTCCAAATGCGCTGCTATTTCATTCTTAATGATTGATTCCAACATTTTTCCCACTACTGATGTCAGGCTAACCAGTCTATAATTACCCATTTTCTCTCTCCCTTTTTGAAAAAGTGGTGTTACATTAGCAACTCTCCAGTTCATAGGAACTGATCCAGAGTTGATAGACTGATGGAAAATTATCACCAATGCATCCACTATTTCTAGGGCCACTTCCTTACGTACTCTGGGATGTAGACTATCAGGCCCTGGGGATTTATCGGCCTTCAATCCCGTCAATTTCCCTAACACAATTTCCCGCCTAATAAGGATATCCTTCAGTTCCTCCTTCTCACTAGACCCTCGGTCCCCTAGTACATCCGGAAGGTTATTTGTGTCTTCGTTTGTGAAGACAGAACCAAAGTACTTGTTCAATTGGTCTGCCATTTCTTTGTTCCCCTTTATAAATTCACCCAAGTCTGACTGCAAGGGACCTACATTCACTAATCTTTTTCTCTTCACATATCTATAGAAGCTTTTGCAGTCAGTTTTTATGTTTCCGGCAAGCTTCCTCTCGTACTCTATTTTCCCCCTCCTAATTAAACCCTTTGTCCTCCTCTGCTGAATTCTAAATTTCTCCCAGTCCTCGGTTTGCTGCTTTTTTTGGCTAATTTGTATACCTTTCCAGGTCACCTCTTTAAACAACAATTTCAAAGGACGCCAGTGGACAATGCAAATCGTTACACTGGGCACAAGTTGGACTCCTGAGTGCCTTCTTTAGAAATAGGGGGGGCCACTCAGCCCCTCGAGTCTGTCCCACCATTCAATTAGATCGTGGCTGATCCGTGTCTTAATTGCACCTACCACCTTAAATCTTTAAAAAAGACTTGCATTTATATAGCACCTTTCACAACCTCAGGATGTCCCAAAGCGCTTTACAGCCAATGAAGTTCTTATTGAAGTGTAATCACTGTTGGAATATAGGGAAGTGCGGCAGCCAATTTGCGCACAGCAAGCTCCCACAACAGCAATGTGATAATGGCCAGATCATCTGTTTTTTTGTTATGTTGGTTGAGGAATAAATATTGACCAGGACACCGGGGATAACTCCCCTGCTCTTCCTCGAAATAGTGCCATGGAATCTTTCACGTTCACCTGAGAGGGTAGGTGGGGCCTCGTCAGCTCAGTTATTAGCACTCACACCTCTGAGTCAGAAGGTTGTGCATTCAAGTTCCACTCCAGAGTCTTGAGTACAAAAAAAAATCTAGGCTGACACTCCAGTGCAGTTACTGAGGGAGTGCTGCCACTCCAGTGCAGTTACTGAGGGAGTTCTGACACTCCAGTGCAGTTACAGAGGGAGTTCTGACACTCCAGTGCAGTTACAGAGGGAGTTCTGATACTCCAGTGCAGTTACAGAGGGAGTGCTGATACTCCAGTGCAGTTACAAAGGGAGTTCTGACACTCCAGTGCAGTTACTGAGGGAGTACCGCACTGTTGGAGGTGCTGACTTTCAGAAGAGACGTTAATGATGGGAGACCTGCAGAACCTGTGGCGAAACAGCAAACATGGCCATTTTGAATTGTTTACCGTGTTTCTCTGGAGATTCTGCCAATCTCCCATCAAAGTTATAGCCAGAGATTAGGAGCAACCCTCACGAGAATTCAAGACCAAAAACTTCTAGGAACAGGCAAATGCCATGAAACCCATCAAGTGGGGTACGGCACAGTGACTAGTGGGGTACTGCAAGGTTCAGTGCTGTGACCCCAGTTCCCAGAACCAGGGGTCACAGTCTAAGGGTAAGGGGTAAGCCATTTAGGACCGAGCTGAGGAGAAACTTCTTCACTCAGAGAATTGTGAACCTGTGGAATTCTCTACCACAGAAAGTTGTTGAGGCCAGTTCGTTAGGTATATTCAAAAGAGAGTTAGATGTGGCCCTAAAGGGATCAAGAGATATGGAGAGAAAGCAGGAATGGGGTACTAAAGTTGCAAGATCAGCCATGGTATTGAATGGTGGTGCACGCTCGAAGGGCCGAATGGCTTACTCCTGTACCTATTTTCTATGTTTCTATGTTTCTACGTTTCTAAGAAGTTTCTCTTTTTATAATTTCTTCATGTTTTCTCATCTTATCCCTCAATCTCTTCTATCTCCAAAAGTGCCTCTAACTGCCTATTGCACACACTCATACGGTTTGCTGTAAGATGGATTCCCGGAGAAGACACTTGACTTGGGGTCAATTGGTGCCTTCACAAGGAAGCTGGATTGACACTGATTGAGGGGCAACTGAGGGTCTTTGAAGTAGTAATAATAGCCTTGCTTGATGCTTTTCCCCTCGGCGAGGTAGTGGGAGGAACTTAACATTCCTTTCTCACAACTTGCATTTATATAGCGCCTTTAAGGTAGTAAAACGTCCCAAGGTGCTTAGAGTAGGAAATCAACAGATGGCAGTGAAGTCCAAGATAGAATAAACATATTCTTGATGGATCAAACTTCTATTCGTCATTGCAAACTTTCTCATCTTCCGTACTTCATACTTTGGGTGAGCAAGTTTCACCTGATCTTGCAGCATTAGTGAGCCCCTCACTCTGCCAGTGCTGTTACTGGCTCCACTCCCGCAGTATTAACAGCTTCTGTATCTTGCAGCACTGCTGAATCCCTCACTCTTTGTCAGCTTTGAACCCTTTGCCATGATGAACAATTTGCTTGGAAAAACTTTGTCAATTCCTTTAGAATCTTGAAAACTCCCATTAAAGTTCTTTGCATTAAAGTTATTTTCTAAAGAATTAAAGCTGCTCCTTCCTTAACCTGAGCGCTAGACCTGATGTCCTAGTGTCTCTCCTCATTCATGTTTGAGTGGCACAAGCAAGAGATTAGAATATTTAAATTGGTTTCTTTACTGCAAGGATTCAGATAACAGCTGTGGCACAGACTGTGACCAGTAAGCCTTTCTGAAACCTGAAAATTTTGCCCATTATTTATATGAAAGACCTTCAGTACTTTTTGTGTTGCAAATTAAACATATCTCAGCTCTAAATACTGAGTTGACATCCTGCGGGGGATTCAGTCTGGATTCCGTGACCACTGGCTCAGTGACAGTGTTCCCGCTTCTGAGTCAGAAGGGTTGGGTTCATTCCGCACAGCCACGGCAAGTGAGAGGGAGAGGAAAAGAGAGAAAGAAAGACATACATACAAACATCCAAAGTGCTTTACAGCCAATAAAGTACTTTTGAAGTGTAGTCACTGTTATAATATGGGAAACGTAGCAGTCAATTTGAACACAACAAGCTCCCACAAACAGCAATAAAATATTGACCAAGATAATCTGTTTTAGTGATATTGGTTGAGGGATAAATATTGGTCAGAGATTTAGTGAGGAATATACACTGGACACACATCCCCTGTGAAAGCTGCTTAGACTTGACACCAATTGCTTGGTTTGTGAATAATCTTTATTGAACTCGACCGAGTCTTGGCACATTCAATGTCTTAAGCAATTGTCATACAGAGAAATAGATGATATTACCCACTTTCACTCTGGGTCGAGATGTAACCCATAATCGATTATCTTGTTCTTGTCTCCCTCTACGAATTGTGAAGGAAAGCTTAAGATCTTTATAGGGCTCTAGTCCGTACACCCATCCAATGTTCCGTCTGATCTGCCGGCGGGCGCGGACGGACGTGCGGTAATCGGAAAGGTACCGCAGCAGGCCGGTCACACGCTGTTCCCCCAAAGATACCCGCGGGGTACGGTAACATAGTGGTCATGTTACTGGATTAGTAATCCAGAGGCCGGATCTAAGGGAATTAAGGGTTATGGGGAGCGGGCGGGTAAGTGGAGCTAAGTCCACGGCCAGATCAGCCATGATCTTGTTGAATGGCGGAGCAGGCTCGAGGGCCTAGATGGCCTACTCCTGTTCCTAATTCTTATGTTCTTATGTTCTTATGTTCTAATGGTCCAGAGACGCGAGTTCAAATCCCACCACAGCAGCTGGGGAATTTAAATTCAGTTCATTAAATAAATCGGGAATAAAAAGCTAGTATCAGTAATGGTGATCCTGAAATCAGATTGTGGTTTAAAAAAAAAACCCATCTGGTTCACTAATGTCCTTTAGGGAAGGAAATCTGCCGCCCTTACCCGGTCTGGCCTATATGTGACTCCAGACCCCCAGTAATGTGGTTGACTCTGAACTGCCCTCTGAAATGGCCCAGCTACTGCAGCTGCTCAGTTGTACCAAACTGTGACTGCAGCGGTTCAAGAAGGCGGCTCAACACCACCTTCTCAAGGGCAATTAGGGATGGGCAATAAATGCCGGCCTTGCCAGTGATGGCCACATCCCATGAACAAATTTTAAAAAGTACATTTAAATACAGCAAAGGTACAATGCACAAAAAAAAGAGGGAACATTGATGATCCCTTGTAACCTTGATTATTCATCATGGCAGTGTTCCTAACTAATCTTTTGATCATTGTCTTATTTGTGTGTGATCTCGGCCACCCTCTTAACCTTATTCATCATTCCTTGCTAATGAATAACCTCTCCTTTCTGGCAAAGCTTTGTCTTGCTAAATCCCATCCACCCCCTGAAGTATTCTGGGAATTAGCAAATTGACCATTTTATTATTTCTAGCTACAGTTACAAGCTATTTATAAATGAAAAGAAAACAAAAACCTTAATCACATGAGGTTAAACCAAATCCTAATCCTATGTATATATGTATATAAGAATAGGATATCTTATACAAAAGCGAAATACTGCGGATGGTGGAATCTGAAATAAAAGCATAAAATGCTGGAAGTCTCAGCGGGTCAAACAGTATCTGGGGAGAGAAACAGAGTTAATGTTTCACCCTCCGTCAGAACCTTCCTAGGATATCTTACACCTGCTCTTCTTCAAGTAGTGCCTCGGGATCTTTTACATCCACCATAGGGGACAGATAGGGCTCCAGTTTAGCATCTGATCTGAAAGCCAGAACCTCTGACAGTGCAATAGTCCCCGAGCACTGCACTAACATGACAGCCTAGATTATGCATTCAATACTCTGGAGGGAAGCGTACCCAGGACCTTCTGATTCAGAGGTGAGAGTGCCACGACCGAGGCAAGGATGACAGAGGATATCGCTTCTAACGTAATAGTTTGTGAGTTGTCCTGCACATACAGTAGGCAGTGGAACTGTCAGTATATCTGTGTTAAACAATCACAAAAACTTTGCCCAAATTCAAACACAAAAGCAAAATACTGCAGATGCTGGAATCTGGAATAAAAACAGAGAATGCTGGAAACACTCAGCAGGTCAGGCAGCATCTGTGGAGAGAGAAACAGAGTTAACGTTTCAGGTCGACGACCCTTCGTCAGAACTGACGAATGTTCGAAATGAACAGATTCTAAAGGAGCAATGAAAGGGGGAGGGGAGGAAAGAACAAAAGGGAAGGTCTGTGATAGGGTGGAAGACAGGAGAGATTAGAGATGATGGGCCGACTTGAGGTGGTAATGGCAGAAGTTAGAAAAAGGTTAGTCTAGATAGGGTGTGAATGGCAGAATAATTACCAGTTGTCATGTGAGACAGAGAGAAAAAATTACATAAGATCAGGGGCGGGGTTCACTGCACAGATGCTGCCTGACCCCCTGAGATTTCCAGCAATTTCTGTTTTTAGCCCAAATTCAAATATTGTGGTTCCATGCTGAACCTACACACAGTTTGTGGGACAAATAGTCTCTTCCAACACCTGCCACGGGAAAATGAAAAATGATGTGTTAAAAATGTTGCGTATTGTCAGTGTCGCAAAAGACCACTTTTCAAATTGTTTTGCAGAGGAGCTAAGGGAGTTCTCCCCAGTGTCCTGGCCCAATTTATTCCTCGACCAACATCAATAAAATCTGGTCATTTATCATGTCGCCGAATGTTTTTGCATTCTCGCTATTACCACTTAACCGGAAATATGGTGATTGTTTTTTTGTTTCATTCCGAATTCCTTTTTCAAACTCTCCTTCTGATTTTCTCTCCCTCGTGATGGCACTGACTCCTCGCTGGGGTAAGATTCTGGCCCAGATACCCACTGGTACCTCACCCAATTTGCCATACTTTACACGGGAGCCTAAACAATGAAAGCCAGCGGCACATGAGGCAGCATGATGGCTGAGCCCAGTTGTGTTCAGTTGATGTCCACACACTTGCACTTTCTAGGAGGATTTGGAGTGATGAGCTTTGTTGATGTGTCCCTCTGGAGTCTATTATTACCACCACCCCAAGATGCACGAGGCTTATATTGCCTTTGAATATAGAAGATTAAGCGGTGATCTAGTTGAGATTACATAGAATTTTATAGCGCAGAAACAGGCCATTCGGCCCAACAGGTCTATGCTGGTGTTTATGCCCAACACAACTCAAACTAAAAAATGTTTTTATTTATTCACGGGATGTGGGTGTCACTGGCAAGGCCGGCATTTATTGCCCATCCCTAATTGCCCTTGAGAGGCTGGTGGTGAGCCGCCTGCTGGAACCGCTGCAGTCCGTGTGGTGTGTAGTTTGAATTGAGTGCCATGCTTGGCCATTTCAGAGGGCAGTTAAGAGTCAACCACATTGCTGTGGGTCTGGAGTCACCAACAGGGTGGCAGATTTCCTTCCCCAAAAGGACATTAGTGAACCAGATGGGTTTGTACGACAATCCGGTAGTTACCTGGTCACCATTAATTCACCATACAAGATCTCTGTGATGCTATTGACTCTAGTCAATAACCATACTGCGTAGCTACGTGAACGATCACCTCCGGAGTTTTCCTGGGACCAGGATCTGCAATGCAATTGATATTAACATTGAGTAAGGAAGTTATGATGAACCTGTATAAAACACTCGTTCGGCCTCAACTGGAGTATTGTGTCCAATTCTGGGCACCGCACTTTAAGAAGGATGTGACGGCCTTAGAGAGGGTGCAGAAAAGATTTACAAGAATGGTTTCAGGGATGAGAAACTTCAGTTACGTGGATAGACTGGAGAAGCTGGGGTTGTTCTCCTTAGAGCAGAGAAGGTTGAGAGGAGATTTGATAGAGGTATTCAAAATCATGAGGGGTCTAGACAGAGTAGATAGAGAGAGACTGTTCCCATGGGTGGAACACAGATTTAAGGTGATTGGTAGAAGAACCAAAGGCGACACGAGGAAAAGCATTTTTACGCAGCGAGTGGTTAGGATCTGGAATTCACGGCCTGAAAGGGCGATGGAGGCAGACTCAATCATGGCTTTCAAAAGGGAATTGGATAAGTACCTGAAGGAAAAAAATTTGCAGGGCTATGGGGAAAGGGCGGGGAGTGGGACTAGCTGAAGTAGTCTTGCAGAGAGCCGGCACGGGCTCGACGAGCTGAATGGCTGTAACCATTCTATGGTTCTATGAGTCTATGATTCTAGTATGAATGACAGACAGCTTGTCAAATAACTTGACCAATGACGTGAATTATTTTTCAATGCCTTTTTGAAAGAAGGCATCCCAGACTTCATATTGAACAACTTAATAATCAAGAGTTCCAACAGATTTTTCACACTATATTGGGAATAGTTAAATTAAGGCTGAGCTCAAAAGGCAACAAACCTTTTATGAATGTAGATATTTTAAACTTCTTAAGTAAGATGGATGTATTTAAATGTAGTTGTATGCCATTTGTAAGCACCTAAAATACAACTGAACGGGTACGTCGATCATTACACACCTTGGAAACATATTACATGGAAAGTGGTATTTAATGTCAGGCTTGTTCACCTATGCCTGAATATTCACCATCTCTTTCCACTCAGCATCAGACATGGAGGAGCTGTCAATTCCATCTGTTAAAATTAAATGGACAGATGTTGAAGATGATTAAAGGATTTGATGGGGCAGGTGGGGAGAAACTATATCCTCTGGTGGGGGTAGTGCAGAACAAGGGAGCGTAACCTTAAAATTAGAGACAGGCTGTTCAGGGGTGACGTCAGAAACTCTCGCCCCAAAAAGCAGTTGAGGCTGGGGGTCAATTGGAAATTTCAAAATTGATAGATTTTTGTTAGGCCAGGGTTGTAAGGGTTACGGAACCAAGGCGGGTACATGGAATTAAGATACAGATCAGCCAAGAAAGTTGGCATGCAGGTACAGCAGGTGGTGAAGAAGGCAAATGGCATGTTGGCCTTCATAGCTAGGGGATTTGAGTATGGGAGCAGGGAGGTCTTACTGCAGTTGTACAGGGCCTTGGTGAGGCCTCACCTGGAATATTGTGTTCAGTTTTGGTCTCCTAATCTGAGGAAGGATGTTCTTGCTATTGAGGGAGTGCAGCGAAGGTTCACCAGACTGATTCCCAGGATGGCAGGACTGACTTATGAGGAGAGACTGGATCGACTGGACCTGTATTCACTGGAGTTTAGAAAAATGAGGGGACCTCATAGAAACATATAAAATTCTGATGGGATTGGACAGGTTAGAGGCAGGAAGAATGTTCCCGAAACTGGGGAAGTCCAGAACCAGGGGTCACAGTCTAAGGATAAGTGGTAAGCCATTTAGGACCGAGATGAGGAGAAACATCTTCACTCAGAGAGTTGTTAAACTGTGGAATTCTCTACTGCAAAAAGTTGTTGAGGCCAGTTTGTTAGATATATTCAAAAGGGAGTTAGATATGGCCCTTATGCCTAAAGGGATCAAGGGGTATGGAGAAAAAGCAGGAAAGGGGTACTGAGATGAATGATCAGCCATGATCTTATTGAATGGTGGTGCAGGCTCGAAGGGTCATATGGCCTACTCCTGCACCTATTTTCTATGATCTAATTGAATGGCGCAACAGGCTGGATGGGCTGAATGGCCTCCTCCTATTCCTATGTTGCTAAGCTCTGCTAACTCAACACAGCCTAGGGAGAGCAGCCTGGGGCGACTCCCTATTGATAAGTACTCTTTCCCATCGCAAGGCAGGATTGGGAACTTGCCCTGAGAGGATTGAAACTAGGCAGTGGCATAAACAGCCACAAGGACATCATTGGGACACAGGATAAGTGACAGTCGTGGCTCAGTGGGCAGCACTCTCGCCTCTGAATCAGAAGGTCGTGATTTCAAGCCCCACTCCAGAGACTTGAGCACAAAAATCTAGGTTGGCACTCCCAGTGCAGTACTGAGGGAGTGCTGCACTGTCGGAGGTGCCTCTTTCGGATGAGTGGTTAAACCCTGTCTGCCTTCTCACGTGGACGTAAAAGATCCTATGACATCATTTTGAAGAGCAGGGGAGTTCTCCTCAGTGACCTGGACCAATAGTTATCCCGAATCAACATCAGCTAAAACAGGTTATCTGGTCATTATCATATTGCTATTTGTGGGAGCTTGCTGTGTGCAAATTGGCTGCTGCCTTTCGTACATTACAGCAGTGACTACACTTCAAAAAGTACTTCACTGGTTGTAATGTACGAGGTTGTGAAAAGCGCTATATAAATGCAAGTCTTTTCTTTCTTTTACCATTTGCAGATCGAGCGACGCTATCTGCTTCACTCACTGTTTTAGTCCAGCGAATCCTACTGATGTAAGAGTCAGCAATCTAGTGGAGCCCAGGGTCAGTTGATTGCAATGCAAATTTAAGGTACAATTATCCTCAATTAGTTATTGAGCCGCTGGTTGGGAAAAGCCTGCTTCCTCATAGATTAAGCTCAACAATAACAACAACAACTTGCATTTATATAGCCCCTTTAACATAGTAAAACGTCCCAAGGCGCTTCACAGGAGCGTTATCAAACAAAATTTGACACCGAGCCATATAAGGAAATATCAGAACAGATGACCAAAAGCTTGGTCAAAGAGGTAGGTTTTAAGGAGCATCTTAAAGGAGGAAAGAGAGGCAGAGAGGTTTAAGGAGGGAGTCCCAGAGCTTAGAGCCCAGGGAACTGAAGGCACGGCCGCCAATGGTGGAACGATTAAAATCAGAGTTGAACAAGAGGCCAGAATTGGAGAAGCACAGAGATCTCGGGGGGGGGGGGTTGTGGGGCTGGAGGAGATTACAGAGATAGGGAGGGGCGAGGCCATGGAGGGATTTGTAAATGAGGATGAGAATTTTAAAATCGAGGCGTTGTTTAACCGGGAGCCAATGTAAATAAACTAGCAGGCCCAAGATTCTCGGTCTAAGCTGAGCCAACTGGGTGGCACTGCATTTGCCCTCCACAGTCCTAGGTCAGGGAGGGGAAATGTCAGCCAGGCTCCCTGTCCCTGACTGTTAAGTAAATAGTGCGTGTGGCCGCTAAGCTTCAACAGGCTTCAGCTCTCCCATGGTTGAATTGCCTGTGAGCACTCACAGCTGTCCAAGCTCTCCACGTGATGATGGCCACTTGGGGCACGATACTGGTGTGGCGAATGTACACCTTCGAGTGTCACTGGGGACATGGACATGGGCCAGAACCCAAAACAGATGGAATTGCATCAGTCGCCTGCTTATGCACAGTGCCCAATGTTCAGTTCCATTACCACCACTAGAGCTGGATATCAACTATGTCCTCTAAGGGTTGGCAGATTGCGATTCGCGGACTGGATTTTCGGTTGCCTAACGCCTCAGTTAGCGGCCAGAAAGGGGAGTTAATGGGAGCATTAGAGCATGGCGACCGGGCGTGCAGCTTTTAGCGCCCTGATGGGAAATTCATCAGAGACTCACTGGGGGCACAGACCATTGTCGCCTGGCTGCTGATGATCGCTCCGATCATGATGTATTACTGGTGCAACGCGCACACTTGCGTCCCGGTCGGTACATTCGGTGCATGCGCCTAATTGAGCGCCCGCCAATAACAACGTCTGGAGAAACAGTGGGTGCAGGCTTGTGGAGTCATTAACTGGTGGCTACTTAAAGGGACGAGGAAGCGCCTCCCTGGAGGTCACAGTCAGTGCAATGTTTACACACAGCACGGTGCGTGAGCCTCCGCGTTTACAGCCGCAGACAGACACAACAGTTGAGCTTGCGAAAAAGTCATTTCTAAAACTTTAATGGGTGCATTACTATGCTGCGCCTTTAAGAGTCGGCTGTTCCCGGGGTCTGATTCGGAGTTCCGTGCTTGCGCAATGGGTCCGCAAAATGTACCGACCAAACTTTCGTTATGGCCTCCATCCCCGCCCCCCCCCCTCCCTCCCCAAGCTCTGGTGTGCAACGGCTGATTTATCGCCCCTGCCGGCTCTTCGACCGATTCTGACAAATTTCTGGGCGGGAGGCTCAAACCTTTTCAAGGCGCTAAAAGTACCGCTCCGCCTGGATTAACGCCGCAACAGAGGCGCGGCCCAATTTCTCCCCGCCCAAAATCGAATTTCATCCCCAGTGTCTGCAAGAAAGGAAATCTGAAATAAAGACACCTATACCTTGGTCAAGGGTTCAAAGTAGCTGTCAGCATGGACTAGGGACCAGCGTGAGTAACGCTTACAGCAGTTTGACCCTGCAAGGGTTGCTGAAGACTAAAACACTGCCTCCGGTTCAACACAACCTTCTTAATCTCAGCACGCAGATCAGTTTCAACCATTCACCAATGCACTCAGTATAAATGTGTGGACTGGGAATACTTCAGTTCCAGCAGAGATCAGCGTGCCTTACCTTTTGTGTTTTTAATTATAAATTGAATTTTACACAAGGACTTGGACATAGAAGTGGAGCCTCGCAGATGTTTTCCCCTGTTATCGGTTGCCTTTTTCAGCGGTGGTGCTTTGTCAAGAGGAAATCATCCACCCAGCACCAGCCAAATATCCATCAGTCATTGAAACTAATGGAATAACAACACTGAACACTTTAAAGTTATCAATAACCCATGGGAGCCAATTGTGGATCAAGAATAAAAATACAATCTATTATTTGTTTGACATTGTGCATGAGAGAGCTGCTACCCCTTTATGTTAGCATCTTGGCTGTACATCAAAACTAGCGTCCCAGTTTCAAATCCCCTGGCTGGCCCAGCTCAGCTCAGCCCAGCCCAGCCCACCTCAGCCCAGCCCAGCTCAGCCCAGCCTCACCCAGCCCAGCTCAGCCCAGCCCAGCTCAGCTCAACACAGCCCAACCAGTCCAGCCCATTCCTGCCCAGCCCAGCCCAGCCTAACACAGCCCTGTCCTGGCCAGCCCAGCCCAGCCTTGCCCATTCCTGCCTAGCCTAGTCCTGCCCATTCCTGCCTAGCCTAGCCCTGCCCTCACCCAATAGCCACACAAGTGCATTTTCGAATAGGAGTCACTGAATGTTGAACAGGAACAGGAGCTCCATGGCTGATCATTTTCACAGAACGCTGGGGCCAGTTGAAGACCCCTATTGTTGCCCCAGGAGAGACCAGCTAACTCTGGGGGTTCAAGCTGGTTCCAATCTGTGTGGCTCAATATCACACTACACATTGAAATTACCCAGAGAGCTGGTTGGCAGGGAGAGCGGGGCCAAAGTGAGTTTAATTATTATTTTTGAGTATTTAAAAATTCTGATCATTTGAGGGATTGCTGTGTGAGGTGTCAGCTTTGATATACAGCCGAGAGCCAACATAAAGGCATAGCAGCTCTCTCATGTAAAATGTCAAACACATAACGGATTTGAGTTTTATTCGTGATTTACAATTGGCTCCCATGGGTTATTGATAAACTTCAAAGTGTTCATTGATGATACAGGTATTCCATTAGTTTCATGAATGATGGAAAGTTGGCCAGAGCTGGGAGAATGATTTCTTCTTGACAAAGCACTACTGCTTGAAAAACGCGACTGATAATAGGGGAAAGCAGCTGTGGGTTTCCACATTCACAGAGTCCTGGAGTCATTTATATTTTTAAAAATTAAAAACACACAAAGATAAGGTGCTGTGGCAATTACAGCGGTTCCCAGCCCATGTGTTTTGCACTGTGTACGTTGGTGCGTGTTTGCGATCTGATCTGCACGCTGAGGGTGTAGAAACGTAGGAATTGCTAGACCACAAATAAGACCCAGGTCCATCGACATATGACCATAAAAAATAGGAGCAGGAGTAGGCCACCTGGCCCCTCGAGCCTGCACCATCATTTAATAAGATCATGGCTGATCTGATCATGGACTCAGCTCCACTTCCCTGCCCGCTTCCCATAATCCTTTATTCCCTTATCGCTCAAAAATTTGTCTATCTCCGCCTTAAATATATATAATGACCCAGCCTCCACAGCTCTCTGCGGCAGAGAATTCCATAGATTTGCAACCCTCAGAGAAGAAATTTCTCCTAATCTCAGTTTTAAATGGGCAGCCCCTTATTCTGAGACTATGTCCCCTAGTTTTAGTTTCCCCTATGAGTGGAAATATCCTCTCTGCATCCACCTTGTCGAGCCCCCTCATTATCTTATATGTTTCGATAAGATCACCTCTCATTCTTCTGAACTCCAATGAGTGGAGGCCCAACCTACTCAACCTATCCTCATAAGTCAACCCCCTCATCTCCGGAATCAACCGAGTGAACCTTCTCTGAACAGCCTCCAATGCAAGTATATCCCTCCTTAAATACGGAGACCAAAACTGTACGCAGTTCACCTCCCATCCTGGTCGTCGCCTGACACAACGATAATGGAGTTGTTGACCAATCACAGTGATCAATCTCTATCAATGAGTCTTCAACAGACCCAGACATGAAGTGAGAAAAACTTCTAATGGTGGAGAGCTTTGGGAACTTTGGATTTTCGGCAGGTTTGCGATCGGGTTTTTCGCCGCGATTTGACCCTCTGCGGCGAAAACCCGGCCGCAAAGTCCGGGCGGGATCCTCGGCTACCTGTTTGTGGCGCCGCTTCGAAGCACCGCCGGGGAGAGGTGCGCCGTTTGCAGCGATTAGATAATTAAGGGTCTTGTAAATGTTTTTGGAATGTTTTGGGGGAATTTCCCCCCCCCCACCCCCCCCTCCCAAGGCCTCTCTTGCAGCGCTCCTGGCCCCGGACTAAAATTGCCGAAACTCGAGTTTTGCACCGCGAATGCTTGTGCAACGTCTCTCTTACCGACACACCCCCTGGCGCAGACGTAAAGGTCGAAAATTCAGCCTGAAAACAGTCGTGCAGCGAAACCGTAAGTTTCACGTATCGCTACCGTTTTCCCTGAAAGCCGAAGATCCGCCCCCTACGTCCAAAGTCACATGTTCCTCCCGAGCCTGCTACACTTACCACACGTCACGTCTCAGATCACTCACTGACTTGCTTTTTGGACTTGAGTGTTGGGGGTATAATTAAGAAGTTTGCAGATGATACTAAAATCAGCCGTGTGGTTGATAATGAAGAAGAAAGCTGTAGACTGCAGGAAGATATCAATGAACTGGTCAGGTGGGCAGAACAGTGGCAAATGGAATTCAATCTGGAGAAGTGTGGGGTAATTCATTTGGGGAAGGCTAACAAGGCAAGGGAATACACATTAAATGGTACGACACTGAGAAGTGTAGAGGAACAAAAGGACCTTGGAGTGCATGTCCACAGATTCCTGAAGGTAGCAGGCCAGGTAGATAAGGTGGTTAAGAAGGCATACGAAATACTTGCCTTTGTTAGCCGAGGCATAGAATACAAGAGCAGGGAGGTTATACTTGAACTGTATAAAACACTATTTAGGTCACAGCTAGAGTACTGCATGCAGCTCTGGTCACCAAATTACAGGAAAGATGTGATTGTACTAGAGAGGGTACAGAGGAGATTTACGAGGATGTTGCCTGGACTGGAGAATTTTAGCTATGAGGAAAGATTGGATAGGCTGAGGTTGTTTTCTTTGGAACAGAGGAGGCTGAGGGGAGACCTTATTGAGGTGTATGAAATTATGAAGGGCCTAGATAGAGTGGATAGGACAGACTTATTTCCCTTAGCAGAGGGGTCAACAACCGTGAATTTAAAGTAATTGGTAGGAGGTTTAGAGGGGATATGAAGGGAAATATCTTAACCCAGAGGGTGATGAGGATCTGGAACTAACTGCCTGAAAACATGGTAGAGGCAGAAACCCTCACCACATTTAAAAAGTACTTGGATGTGCCCTTGAAGTGCTGTAACTTACAGGGCTACAGACCAAGTGCTGGAAAGTAGGATTACGCTGGATAGCCTCATTCCATGCTGTAAATTTCTATGATTCTATGACTGTATCCCAAAATATTATTTTCCAAAAGATGGCTATCTAATTTGCATTTGATTGCATCAGTACTAACTCCTTCCACCATCTCCCCAGGGAGCCTGTTCCATAGATCAGGGATTCTCAACTGGGGGTCCGCACCTCCCCCAGGGGTCCGCGGGAATGTTTTGAGGGGTCCGCAGACCCATGGTTGAGAACTTCTGGCCTATAGGATATGTTTTGAGCAGTCCACTGACCTCCCCAGCGAGTATCCAAAGTGAGCAACACGTCCGTCCCTGACCTCGCATAGGACATGAGGAACTGGACACTGCCGCTTGGACCCAGAGGCTCATGGTCAATGGAGCATTGTCAAGGAGACGGCGTCAGGTCTCCTTGAGGAGAAGCGAGGCTGGTCCGGCCTCCATCTCATTGGCTCTTTATCAGCTCCAGTGACACTTCACCGACCTCAGTGACAGTCTAGTAACTTCAGTATAACTCTGCCAACCTCAGCAACAATCTACTGACTTCAGCAGAACTCCATCGATTGCAACTTCAGCACTAGCAACAAATTTCACATTCCAGAAACTTGAGCACGTAAAAAAATCTACGAGTGCAGTACTGAGGGAATGCTGCATTGTCAGAGGTGCCGTCTTTCGGATGAGACGTTAAACCGAGGCCCCGTCTTCTCTCTCAGGTGGACATAAAAGATCCCATTGAACTATTTCGAAGAGGCATTTTCCCCAACATCCTGGCCAATATTTATCCCTCAATCAACATAACAAAAAAAAAAGATTATCTTGTCATTATCACAATGCTGTTTGTGGGAGTTTGCTATGGGCAAATTGACTGCTGCGTTTCCCACATTACAACAGTGACTGCACTCCAAAAGTACTACATTGGCTGTAAAGCGCTTTGTGACGTCCGGTGGTCGTGAAAGGCGCTATATAAATGCAATCTTTCTTTCTTTAAGTAAAAACAAAAATAATAATAAATATATATGTTTAACTGTGCAACTAATTTTTACACATTAAAAATATTTGTGCTGTGTTACGAGGGGTCGCTGGAGTTTTCAAAACACAGGAGAGCAGTCTCAGAAGCAGACAGGTTGAGAGCACCTGCCAAAGATTGACCACTCACCCGCTGAAACCACGGGTTTGTTTTGAGTTTACCCCCCATCGCCCTTCAAGTGCTGGCTGTGTCCTCTGGTTCTGCTGTTCTGGACAAGGTCAACATTATATAGTCCCTGGAAACAACCGTTTAGTTCTCAGCATTCCTAGTATCGTCAGACTGTTGTAAACGTTGCTCACGCTGGTCCCTCGTCCATGCAGATCAATTTCTCATGTGCTGACAGTTACTTTGAACCGTCGACCGTGATGATTTATGTATTTTCTTTTCCAGATTTCCATCCATGCGGACACTGATTCTTGATGGTGTATGTTCCCCTCCAGTCCCTTGTCCCAAGTAACCATTGCCACGTGGGGAGCCTGGGCAGAGTGAGTGCTCACAGGCAATTCAACCATGGGGAGTGTTATGTATTCAACTGTCATTGTAACCCATGTATAAGCTGACCTAAGTTGTACACCTTGAGAACATTGACCACAAGGGGCGAACTTGTGGGAGACACTCCTAACCTGGACATTCCGGTATAAAAGGGGAAGCTCCACCCACCGTCTGTCTCTTGAGGCCTTGGTAATAAAGGTAACTGGTCACAGGGTGATCTTCTCTCAAATATGGGCCTCGTGTGCATTTATACTGTATAGTAAGGACATATTGGGGAGGGCTGTTGCTCACTTCTTGTTGAAGCCTGACGGCTGCACACGCTAATTGGGTAACAGTCAGGAACAGCAAGCCTGGCTGACCTTTACCACCCCCCCCCAGACCGAGGGCTGCTGAGTGCCAAATGCAGCCTGTGTGTGGATTTTTTTAACGTGTGGTAGCCACCACACAGGCTTGACAGAGCGAGGTCTTGGTCCAGTGGCAAGGATTAACCAGGACGACTGGAGACCAGCTCTGCTGCACGGACCTCATCATCATCATAGGCAGTCTTGCTTCCATTCTAAAAGTGAGTTCTCAGGTGACTGTACAGCCCAATATGGGAATTACAGTCTCTGTCACAGGTGCACCACCCACTTGGCTCAACATAGACCGAGAATCTTGGGCCTGCTAGTTTGTGTGGCTTAGTGCTAAACCAGACATGCTCGCTGACCTCATTTGGCTCCCGGTTAAACAACGCCTCGATTTTAAAATTCTCATCCTTGTTTTCAAATTCCTCCAGGGTGACTCCCCTCCCTATCTGTAATCTCCTCCAGCCCAACAATCCTCTAAGATATCTGCGCTCCTCTAATTCTGGCCTCTTGCTCAACTCTGATTTTAATCGCTGCACCATTGGTGGCTGTGCCTTCAGCTGCCTGGGCCCTAAACTCTGGAATTCCCTCCTTAAACCTCTCCGCCTCTCTCCTCCTTTAAGACGCTCCTTAAAACCTACCTCTTTAACCAAGCTTTTGGTCATCTGTTCTAATATCTCCTTATTGGTTCTGTGTCAAATGTTGTTTGATGACGCTCCTGTGAAGCACCCTGGGATGTTTTACTACGTTAAAGGGGCTATATAAATGCAAGTTGTTGTTGCTGATCTTGATCTGTGAGGAAGCAGTCTTTGCCCAACCAGCAGCTCAGACCGTCAAAAAAAAATCTTGAATTGAGGAAATCAGCGTGGCTTAGTGTTACACCAGGTGCTCACCTTAACCCAGGTGGGAGCAGACCTTTCCCAACCAGCGGCTCCACCGAAACCATCCAGACAAACCCGACATCACCAAAAAATGGATTCAGTGTATGGTGACATTGCAAACAACAGCCTCTGCTCCTCCCTGAGATTGTTGACTCTAATACAAAGGGAGGACATACATGCTCCCTGATCCTCAGGAAAAGCTCCTGAATATCTACACCCATCCTCACATCTAAACTATTCAGCCCCGGTCTGTTGCTCTCCAAAGACAACTTTCCTTCCCCCCCACCACCCCGTAAATCCCACTCCCAGCTCCAACAAAGGGCCATCATGTCCAGTGGAGTATTTGATCATCTCACCCTGTACCTAACCTATCCCCATCAGTTATGGTCTCTTATTGAAACAGGAGGAGGCCATTCCCTTTATCATTTTGAACACACCGACTAGATCACCCCTCAACCTTCGAAACTCGAGGGAATACAATCCAAGTTTGTGCTATCTGTCCTCATGATTTAACTCTTTCCGGCCCGGTATCATTTAGGTAAATCTCCACTTCCCATTGGATATTCAACTATCTTTTACTGGTTTCTGCTTCACATCTAGGAACATAGGAACAGGAGGAGGCCATTCAGCCCCTCCAGCCTGTTCCACGATTCAAGTAGATCATGGCTGATCAGTATCTTAACTCCCTTGGTTCCATATCCCTTAATACCCTTACCCAACAAAAATCTATTAATCTCAGTTTAGACATTTTTCAATTCAGCCTCCAGCCTCAACAACTTTCTGGGGGAGAGAGTTGCAGATTCTCACTGCCCTGTGTGTGAAGAAGTGCTTCCTGACATCACTCCTGGACGGCCTGGCTCTAGTTTTAAGGTTATGCCCCCTTGTTCTGGACTCCCCCCACCAGAGGAAATAGTTTCTATCTACCCAATCAAATCTTTTAATCACCTTCGACACCTCGATTAGATCATCCCTTAATCTTCCCTACTCGAGGGAATACAAGCCCAGTCTGTGTAACCTGTTGTCGTATTTAACCAGTGAAGCCCTGGGTTATGGTGCCGTGTGTAATAAAGATTCCTTTAATCTCTCGTCTTGTTTGAGACTCGTTCGTTTTGAACCTGTGCCCGCGAATTCTGAGCTTGCAGTCTGCATCTAATGACCTACCTCTATCTACACCTTCTGTGTTTCGCGGCATACTAAAAACCGGTGCCTGAAATCTCCTGTAACTTCAGCGGGACAGCAGTGCAAACCCGGTGGGGGGGGGGGGGGGGGCAGTGGGGAAATGGCGTTTCCTGCAGGGTTTCCACCAAAGTCACAGAGGGGAGATCGAAAAACCCTGTGTGGGAATTTTATCCTTGGACTGCGACTCCTCCCCCACAACACCACCCCTCCCCTGCCTCCCCCACCACTACCCCTCCCCTGTCTCCCCCATCTTACCATGCCTCCCCTGATCCCCACACCTCACCACCCCTCCCCTGCCCACCCAACCCACCACCCCTCCCCTGCCCCCCCACCCCACCCCACCACCCCTCCCTTGCCCCCACCACCCCTCCCCTGTCTCTGCACCCCCCACCCCTCCCCTGCTCCCCCACCCCACCACCCCTCCCCTGTCTCCCCACCACCCCTCCTCTGTTCCCCCACCACCCCCGCAAGATCATCAATCTAATTTGAAGGGTCTGAACTCTGATGAAAGAATGAATAAACACGGGTTATATTCTCTGGGGAGGAGTTGCTTAGAAGTGATCTGATCGAGGAAGGGGATTGATGGGGTAGATAGGGTTCAACTCTTCCCTCCACAACAAGGGGGCATCTTAGGATTTGAGCTAAACTGGTTAACAAATCTAGGAAAAAAACTTCTGCACACAAAAGGATTGCGAGAATGTGGAATGCACGACTCCAGCAGGTTGCAGACGCAGAATCAACAGAGGTGTGTAAAAGGGAAATACTTAGTTGGAAAGTAAGGACATGGTGGAGGATCGGGATTAAAGAGATACCCAGTCTCCCCACCCCACCACTCCTCCCCTGCCTCCCCATTGCAATCGTTTTTTTTAATATCTCCGGTGAGAATAAAATTCAGCTGCGTGAGTCTGTCCTCACAACTGCAGCTGAGCAAAGCCCAGAATTAGCGGGACAATGCAGGAGGGGGCTGAGCCACCTGAGCACAGCTTTCCCTCCAGGCGGACGCCTCAAGCCGGTTTGCGTGTGCAACGAGTGCAGTCACTTCGGCCTTCGAACTGGAGTCCAACGGCAGCCTTGCGGTTCTTCTGACAGCTGTGGCTCAGTGTCTGACGGTTGTGGGTTCAAGTCTCACTCCAGAGAGTTGAGCACAAAAATCAAGGCTGACATTCCCAGTGCAGTGCTGAGGGAGTTTCTTTTTTTCTTTCTATCCTCTCTTGCTTCCTTCCTTCCTTCCTTCCTTCCCTCTCCGATATATCAATGTCCTTTTGAAGGTGGGAGTCCCAAAGCTGCACACAGTTTTCCAAGTGTGGCCTCGCCAGTGATTTATACGAGGTTAGAATATTCTATCGACTCCATGTCAAACGCCCTTGAGACATACCTCAGACCTCTTCACTGCTAAATATATTAGAATATTTAATTTGCTCTTTCCTTTTGCTTAAAGACATTGATGTTTCATAAATATTAATTTCATGTGTTCTTTATGTTCAATCATATCGGAAATGTCATCAGTCTAAGGGTGCATACTGTAACAGGCCAACAATGAATCTTGCATTCGATTTGCTGACAATGGACTTACTAGTAATTTTTTACTGGAATGAAAAGAATTGCTAGTTTATTGCGTCTGCTCCTTCTTCAATCACATTGCTCAGGTTTCATTTTTTTTGTCCACAAGCTGTTTTAGAATTCAGGAGATACCTCTTCACCCAGAGAATGGTGAGAATGTGGAACTCGCTGCCACGGGGAGGGGTGGAGGCGAATAGCAGAGATGCATTTAAGGGAAAGCTAGACAAGCTCATGAGGGAGAAGGGAATAGAGGGTTAGCTGATAGGGTTAGATGAAGAGGCATTGACCGCGCTCGAACAGCTCCAATGGACGGGCCACATCATCCGCATGCCCGACACTAGACTCCCAAAACAAGCGCTCTACTCAGAGCTCTGACACGGCAAGCGAGTCCCAGGTGGGCAGAGGAAACGTTTCAAGGACACCCTCAAAACCTCCTTGAAAAAATGCAACATCCCCCACTGACACCTGGGAATCCCTGGCCAAAGACTGCCCTAAGTGGAGGAGAAGCATCCGGGAAGGCACCGAACACCTCGAGTCTCTTCGACGGGAGCACGCGGAAGCCAAGTACAAACAGCGGAAGGAGCGCACGACAACCCAAGTACCCCACCCACCCGTCCCTCCAACCACCGTCTGCCCCACCTGTGACAGAGACTGTAGGTCCCGCATTGGTCTCATCAGTCAGCTGTGAACTCATATTAATGTGGAAGCAAGTCATCCTCGACTCCGAGGGACTGCTTAAGAAGAAGAAGAAGAAGATGAAGAGGGGGATGGGAGGAGGCTGGTGAGGACCATAAACGCGGCATGGACCAGATGGGCTGAATGGCCTGTTTCTGTGCTCTACATGTTATGTAATATGTCATTCTACTCAATGACAAAACTATTCACCGTCTTGTTATTTTAATAGTTTGTGCTGCAGGCATGTTTTTAGTGCCCTAGCTAAAGGGGCTTTCAAGAGCAGAAGGTCATGGCTTCCAGTTATTTCCGGAACAAATTTCAGGTGGTGAGTAATCTTCTTAGAAGTACTGCAATAGCAATGGCTGAAGAGTGAGAGATGATTTAAATTCGACAGAGCTCAGTGCTCGGTTTACAATTCTTTGTTTGGTTGAATAACCTGTTTAAGCTGGTGTGGCGGCCCCCTTAATGCCACACTGAGCCCAGATGCTAGAGCAGGAAATCTCTGAGTGTCGGGACTAACGTGCATGACAATTGACAATCTGCAAGTCTGAGGTAGGGGTGCGTGACATGTCACCCTGGGTGCCGCATTGTACACTGCCACATCAGCAGCACTGATATCCGGGAGTCTCATCGCCGCGCGCATGCAGAAAACAGGCGCAGGCAGCAGAAGGAGCGTGCGGCAAACCAGTCCCACCCTCCCTTTCCTTCAACCACTGTCTGTCCCACCTGTGACAGAGACTGTAATTCCAGTATTGGACTGTTCAGTCACCTGAGAACTCACTTTTAGAGTGGAAGCAAGTCTCCCTCAATTTCGAGGGACTGCCTATGATGATGATGATATTGAAACTATGTTTAAAAACAGCAAACACTGGAAAGAGTCCATGGGTCAGGCAGCGTCTGTGGAGAGAGGAACATGGGAACAGGAGGAGGCCATTCAGCCCCTCGAGCCTGTTGCGACATTTAATGGGATCATGGCTGATCGGCGATCTAACTCCATATACCTCCCTTTGACCCATATCCCTCAATGCCTTTGGTCAACAAAAATCTATCAGTCTCAGGTTTAAAATTAACAATTTTTTTTTTTAAATTCATAGCCAATCGTTCCAATTCTTTGTCAAATCACAAACGCCAGAGGTCACCTTGCACACATCAAGGATCACTCTGCGCCAATGCTCTTAGCCAAAAGGCCTAGAGCCACTGCACCGTTCCTGGAAGTACTGCAATACCAGGTTCGTGCCATGGAGGTGGATGGGTCAGGCCCCCCACACACCTCCTGTTTCCAAAAAAGCAAGCATATACCTTCCTGATCCAGGGAGAACCACCTTGGGGTCATGGTGGTTACTCTCCTGTCAGGTCAGCTACGCATGATCTTAGCCAAAAGGCCGAGAAGCGAATAAATTAACAATTGATCTAGCATCAATTGCCATTTGTGGAAGAGAGTTCCAAATTTCTACCACAGTGTGTGTAGAAGTGTTTCCCAATTTCACTTCTGAAAGATCAGGCTCTAATTTTTAGACCATGCCCCCGAGTCCGAGACTCCCCAACCAGCAGAAATAGTTTCTCTCTATCTACTGTAGCTGTTCCCCTTAATATCTTGAAAACTTCGACCAGATCACCTCTTAACCTTCTAAATTCCAGGGAATACAACTCTCGTTTGTGTAATCTCTCCTCGTAATTTAATCCCCAGAGGCCGGGTATCATTCTGGTAAACATACGCTGCACTCCCTCCAAGGGAGTAGGGTTATTGTTTCAGGGTGATGACCTTTTGTCTGACCACCGACGAAAGGTAACTGACCTGGGATGTGAACCTTTCCTCCCTCTCTCCACAGGTGTTGATCGACCTGCCCAGCTGCAGCGGCATTTGCTGTTTTTATTTCGGCTTGGCAGCGTCCAGCTTCTTTAAAAGAACAAACATAGAAACATAGAAAATAGGTGCAGGAGTAGGCCATTCGGCTCTTCGAGCCTGCACCGCCATTCAATAAGATCATGGCTGATCATTCACCTCAGTACCCCTTTCCTGCTTTCTCTGCATAGCATTTGATCCCTTCAGCCGTAAGGGCCATATATAACTCCCTTTTGAATATATCTAACGAACTGGCCTCAACAGCTCTCTGCGGTAGGGAATTCCACAGGTTAACAACTCTCTGAGTGAAAACGTTTCTCCTCATCTCAGTCCTAAATGGCTTACCCCTTATCCTTAGACTGTGTCCTCTGGTTCTGGACTTCCCCAGTATCGGGAACATTCTTCCTGCCTCTAACCTGTCCAGGCCCGTCAGAATTTTATATGTTTCTATGAGATCCCCTCTCATCCTTCTAAACTCCAGTGAATACAGGCCCAGTCGATCCAGTCTCTCCTCATATGTCAGTCCTGCCATCCCGGGAATCAGTCTGGTGAACCTTCACTGCACTCCCTCAATAGCAAGAACATCCTTCCTCAGATTAGGAGACCAAAACTGAACACAATATTCCAGGTGAGGCCTCACCAAGGCCCTGTACAACTGCAGTAAGACCTCCCTGCTCTTATACTCAAATCCCCTAGCTATGAAGGCCAACATACCATTTGCCTTCTTCACCGCCTGCTGTACCTGCATGACAACTTTCAACGAATGATGAACCATGACACCCAGGTCTCGTTGCACCTCTCCCTTTCCTAATCTGCCGCCATTCAGCTAATATTCTGCCTTTGTGTTTTTGCCCCCCAAAGTGGATAACCTCACATTTATCCACATTATACTGCATCTGCCATGCTTTTGCCCACTCACCTAACCTGTCCAAGTCACCCTGCAGCTTCTTAGCATCCTCCTCATAGTGCACACCGTCACCCAGCTTAGTGTCATCTGCAAACTTGAAGATACTGCACTCAATTCCTTCATCTAAATCATTAATGTATATTGTAAATAGCTGGGGTCCCAGCACTGAGCCCTGCGGCACTCCACTAGTCACTGCCTGCCTGAAAAGGACCCGTTTATCCCTGACTCTCTGCTTCCTGTCAGCCAACCAGTTCTCTATCCATGTCAGTACATTACCCCCAATACCATGTGCTTTAATTTTGCACACCAATCTCTTGTGTGGGACCTTGTCAAAAGCCTTTTGAAAATCCAAATACACCACATCCATTGGTTCTCCTTTGTCCATTCTACTAGTTACATCCTCAAAAATTCTAAAAGATTTGTCAAGCATGATTTCCCTTTCATAAATCCATGCTGACTTGGACCAATCCTGTCACTGCTTTCCAAATGCGCTGCTATTTCATCTTTAATCATTGATTCCAACATTTTCCCCACTACTGATGTCAGGCTTAACCAGTCTATACTTACCCGTTTTCTCTCTCCCTCCTTTTTTAAAAAGTGGTGTTACATTAGCTACCCTCCAGTCCATAGGAACTGATCCAGAGTCGATAGACTGTTGGAAAATGATCACCAATGCATGCACGATTTCTAGGGCTACTTCCTTAAGTACTCTGGGATGCAGACTATCAGGCCCCGGGGATTTATCGACCTTCAATCCCATCAATTTCCTGCCTAATAAGGATTTCCTTCAGTTCCTCCTCCTCACTAGACCCTCAGTCCCCTAGTATTTCTGGAAGGTTATTTGTGTCTTCCTTCGTGAAGACAGAACCAAAGTATTTGTTCAGCTGGTCTGCCATTTCTTTGTTCCCCATTATAAATTCACCTGATTCTGACTGCAAGGGACCTACGTTTGTCTTCACTAATCTTTTTCTCTTCACATATCTATAGAAGCTTTTGCAGTCAGTTTTTATGTTCCCAGCAAGCTTCCTCTCATACTCTATTTTCCCCCTCCTAATTAAACCCTTTGTCCTCCTCTGCTGAATTCTAAATTTCTCCCAGTCCTCAGGTTTGCTGCTTTTTCTGACCAATTTATATGCCTCTTCCTTGGATTTAACACTATCCTTAATTTCCCTTGTTGGCCATAGTTGAGCCACCTTCCCCATTTTATTTTTACTCCAGACACCGATGTACAATTGCTGAAGTTCATCCATGTGATCTTTAAATGTCTGCCATTGCCTATCCGACATCAACCCTTTAAGTATCATTCACCAAAGAGAGACTTGCATTTATATAGCGCCTTTCACGACCACCAGACATCTCAAAGCGCTTTACAGCTACTGAAGTACTTTTTGAAGTGTAGTCACTGTTGTAATGTAGGAAATACGGCAGCCAATTTGCACACAGCAAGCTCCCACAAACAGCAATGTGATAATGCCTAGATAACCTGTTTTTGTTATGTTGGTGGCCAGCACACCGGGGTGAACTCCCCTGCTCTTCTTCGAAATAGTGGCCATGGGATCTTTTAAGTCCACCTGAGAGAGCAGACGGGACCTCGGTTTAACGTCTCATCCGAAAGACAGCACCTCTGACAGTGTAGCACTCGCTCAGCACTGCACTGGAGTGTCAACCTAGATTTTTTGTGTTCAAGTCCCTGGAGTGGGACTTGATCCCACAACCTTCTGATGCAGAAGCGAGAGTGCTACCCACTGAGCCACAACTGACACTAACCCCATTGGTCACAGAGCGGATTGGGGGAGATAAACTTGAATTTGGGTGTACAAGGGGTGAAAAGAGGAGGCTGAGGGGAGATTTAATTGAGGTGTATAAAATGATGAGGAGCCAAGATAGAGTGGATAGGAAGGACCTATTTCCCTTCGCGGAGGGGTCAATAACCAGGGGGACTAGATTTAAAGTAGTTGGTAGAAGGATTAGAGGGGAGATGAGGAAACATTTCTTCCCCCAGAGGGTGGTGGGGGTCTGGAACTCGCTGCCTGAAAGGGTGGTAGAGGCACAAACCCTCACTACATTTAAAAAGTACTTGGATGTGCACTTGAAGTGCTGTAACCTACAGGGCTACGAACCTAGTGCTGGAAGGTGGGATTCGGCTGGGTAGCTCTTTTTCGACCGGTGCGGACACGATGGGTTGAATGGCCTCCTTCTGATTTTTCTATGATTCTATGATATACAATCAGCACCACCCTCCCATTATACCTCTCTCCCGATCACTTCCATTGACTTCATTCTGGAGAGAAGTATAACGGACGGCCTATCCACTATTAGTTTTACACTAACGCCCAAAGTCAGAATTTACCCTTACTCACTTTTTAAATGCAGTGTAATTCTCTCTGTCTCGCTGGGCACTGGGGCACTCTCCTGTGACAGGGTTGGCACATGTTGCCGCTCTCAAACCTGAGTGGGGCAAAGGCGACCTTGGCTCGAGTTCTGATGTTTTCTTGGCGGCACATCAAATTTAGCTGAAAGCGTTACTGCCGATTCCACCGCGTAAACACACAAGTTGGCGGGAAAAATGGACTTTTAAAAAGTCGGATCTCAGAAATGTGAAAGTTGCAAAATAAACCCCGAAATGTCTGGGCCATTTGGGCAACACCAGGGATGGGCAATAAATGCAGGCCTTGACCAGCGACGTCCACATCCCATGAACAAATTCTTTTAAAAACTTGGCCTCTCCTTGTCCCCTGCTTCCTCTACTTGGCCACATATTCAACCTCGATGGTCCTGCCACTTTGCTACTTCCAACAAACCTCCTCTTCAACCGTGCCTTCGGTCCACTGCCTTAACCGTCTTCATTCTCCTTCTTCTTCCTTCCACTGTCCCTCGTCCTCAGAACTAAGCACTTTGAGATGTCTTCCGGCATCTGAGGAACGTTGCGTTCCTCTGGGAGTGAAGGGTTACGGGGAGCGGGCGGGGAAGTGGAGCTGAGCCCAAGATCAGATCAGCCATGATGATATTGAATGGCGGAGCAGGCTCGAGGGGCCAAATGGCCTACTTCCTGCTCCTATTTCTTATATTCTTATATTGCAGAAACGTTGAGACTCTGCGAGAATAGGTTTGAGTTACACTGGCCCCAATAGGGCCCTCTATAAATTAGCTAGTCGAGTTAGTGAGGGAGAGAATCCCTTTTGGCCTGCTTTCTCCAATCAACCCCCCCCCCCCCCGCCCAACCACAAGATGAAGTGAACTGCTACTGCTGGGCCCAGCTCTTAAACCTGTGAAATTTGCCAATTGTGGACAAGCAGTTGAGGCTACAATTAAAACTCAGGCTTTGTAAAACACTGGGTCGGCCTCAGCTGGAGTATTGTGTCCAATTCTGGGCACCGCACTTTAGGAAGGACGTAAAGGCCTCAGAAAGTTTGCAGAAGAGATTTGCTAGAATGGTTCCAGGGATGAGGGACTTCAATTACATGGAGAGACTGGAGAAGCTGGAGTTGTTCTCCTTAGAGCAGAGGAGGTTAAGAGGCCATTTATAGAGGTGTTCAAAATCATGAACGGATTTGATAAGAGTAAATAAGGTAAAATTGTTTCCAGTGGCAGAAGGGTCGATAACCAGAGGACACAGATTTAAAGTGATTGGCAGAAGGGCCGGAGGTGACACGTGGAAAATTTTTTTTACGCAGAGTGTTGTTGTGATCTGGGACGTGCTGCCTAAAAGGGTGGTAGAAGCAGATTCAACAGTAGCATTCAAAGAGAATTGGATAAATACTTGAAAGGAAAAATATTGCAGGGCTTTGGGGAAAGAGCGAGGGGAGTGGGACTAATTGGATTGCTCTGCCAAAGTGCAGGCACAGAATAGCTCCTTCTGTGCTGTATCTTTCTATGATTCTATGATTTGTGAATGAGAGACTAAGGGGTAGAAATTCGGTATCGCCCCGTTTGGGGGCGGCAACAGTCAGGAGGCGGGAGACTTAGCGCCAGGCGCTGAAGTCTCGCCCCTCTCGAGAAATTCAGGTTACCACCCCCGGAAGGAAGTGGAGCGCTAAACCAAGCAATCCACTTCCTTCCTGGGGCGCTAATGGAGCGCATGCCTCAGCAGAGATGCGCACTGGGCCGCGCAGCGCTGCAGCGTCTGAGGGTTCCTTCCCACACTGCTGACTCTGCAGAAGAGAAAGGGGCCCTACCTGGACCACCATGGAGCAGGGGTCCCACCCGATCGGCCCAGAGCGCTGGTCTGAGCCATCGTGGCCAGGACCCCGGGAAGAAAGAAACCGAATCTGGAGCAGCAGCAAGAAGGTACGTTTTTTTTTTCTTTCCTCGGCCACCTCGCCTTTAATTCTCGCCCCGGTAGTGGCCGGCCGCCCGAGACACATCCCCTGCAGTTGTCGATGTTTCCGCATCGTTGCAGGGGGCTAAAGTGAATTTCGTGGCCGGGGCGTTAAGGAGGCGATCTCTGGACGCAGGAGATCGGGGCACAATGACGAAGTGCCGCCGCTAAACCCCCGCCCAAAATGGCGGGAGTCGTTGCCAGAGCCATGCCCGGCCGTTAACTCCTTTGCACCCCGTTAGCACCCCCGGGGGCACTAACGAGAGGTGCAAACGCTCCCAATTTCTCCCCCTAGCACTTGTCTGCTATTAAGAAATGTTATTTAAATTTTTTTTTCAAATATTAAGCTTCAAGTTAAGTCCATCTGTAAAAAGAACAAAATAAAATCATCTTTTGTTTCTTTATTTGTCCCATTACCATCTCCTTTTGCCTTGCACCATCATCCCTTTCGTCATTTAACCTCGCCTGCCTTCCGCCCTATCCCAGACCGTCCCTTTTGTTCTTTCCTCCACTCCCCCCTTTCCCTGCTTCTGTACTTGCTTAAAACTCCTCAAAACTGCCACCAAGCTCATGGTCTACAGGGCTGTAGTAATACCTGCCCTCCTGTATGGCTCAGAGACATGGACCATGTACATTAGACACCTCAAGTTGCTGGAGAAATATCACCAATGATGTCTCCACAAGATCCTACAAATCAACCTGGGAGGACAGGCGCACCAACATCAGCGTCCTCATTCAGGTTAACATCCCCAGCATTGAAGCACTGACCACACTTGATCAGCTCCGCTGGGCAGACCACATAGTCCGCATGCCAGACATGAGACTCCCAAAGCAAGTGCTCTACTCGGAGTTCCTTCATGGCAAACGAGACAGAGGTGGGCAGCGGAAACGCTACAAGGATACCCTCAAAGCCTCCATGATAAAGTGCGACATCCCCACTGACACCTGGGAGTCCCTGGCCAAAGACCGCCCTAAGTGGAGGAAGTGTATCCGAGAGGACGCTGAGCATCTCGAGTCTCAACGCCGAGAGCATACAGAAATTAAGTGCAGGCAGCGGAAAGAGCGTGCGGCAAACTAGTCCCACCCACCCCTTCCCTCAACGACTATCTGTCCCACCTGTGACAGAGTCTGTGGCTCTCGTATTGGACTGTTCAGCCATCAAAGAACTCACTTCAGGAGTGGAAGCAAGTCTTCCTCAATTCTGAGGGACTGTCTATGATGATGATGATGACTTGCTTAAAATCTGTAGCCATCTCTAACTCTTTCTAGTTCTGACGATAGGTCACCGACCTGAAATGTTAACTCTGTTTCTCTCTCTCTCTCCACAGATACTGCCTGACCTCCTGAGCGTTTCCAGCATTTTCTGTTTCTGAAATAAAATGCCTCTTCAAACAACACAGAAAAATGAAGGGGAGGTTTGGGGATTGGATTGGCGTTTCACCTCTGTGATGTAAGTAAAGGTTCTGTGTAAAATGGGCCTGGCATTGTTAATGCACTCACTGGTGAGCAACGCCCTATATTCAACTCCCGAGTTGGTCGGCTCACTCAAGGAACCCACAGGATGGCTGAAATGAGAATTGAGCAAGTCACATTGATGAAGTAGGGGGCACTCCTTCGAAGTTGGGGCTGAGAAACATATTGGGACATTGTAGAAGGAGCTTCATCTGCATCACACACCTGATCTGGGCTTACTTGGTGCTGACACTGTGAGTCCAAAAGGGAAAGTGTTCCATTGTCCCAGCTAACGTTCCTTGACTTGATAAGTGTAAAAGTGCATGGAGAAATGAAGGCATCCAAGGCTATTCCTGTCCGCATGTAAATATTCATTAGGATTCATCAGAGAAGGTCTTTTGAGAGCTACATATTTCTATTTCACAGCATAATCTTTTTTAATGAAGCCTTATGTTGGAGCCCACAACATCCCACACTTATTGACGTGAATTAATGGGTTGATTGATCTGATTAGTCAGAGTGAGTTTGGAGGAAACAGCAGAATACAGCAGCAGATGTTTGTGGGATAACATCACCATTCAGCATCTGGTAGCAACACCACTAATACAGCCACAAGTTTCACTCCAAATCAGTCTTCAGAAACCGGCTGGCTTTTCTCTATTCTGAATAAAGATGTGTTAATTTTTGGGCTCGTCAAGATTGAGGGATGTTAATTCTCCCCAACAGGACAGATTGCTGTTTCAGGATTTCACACTTTAAGTAATCCCAGGTCAACTATAGCACAACTCCTGCCCTTATTTCTTATGTTCTTATGATTTGGATCCAAAGTATTCCCTCCGCCTCCTTCCCCCCCCCATTCTCTCTGATCTCAACAGATGACCACATACTCGGCCAGCGCGATATTCCCACCTCCCACACTAACCTCACTGAGCGGAATTGCCACATCAATGACAATTTTTGCTGTCCAATGATGACCAGCCCAAACTCATGTCCTTACCCTCAGCGGTGGAGACCTTCACATCAGGGCAGGTGCCAGCTGTGGCTCAGTGGGTAGCACTCTTGCCTCTGAGTCAGAACATTGTGGGTTCAAGTCCCACTCCAGAGACTTGAGCACACAAATCTAGAATGACACTCTCAGTGCAGTGCTGAGGGAGCACTGCGCTGTTGGGGGTTCCGTCTCTCAGATGAGAAGTTAAGCCAAGGCCCTGTCAATCCCCTCAGGTGAACGTGAAAGATCCCATGACACTATTTCGAAGAACAGCAGGGGAGTTCTTCCCAGTGTCCTTGGCTAATATTTATCCCTCATTGCTGTTTGTGGAACCTCGCTGTACGCAAATTGGCTGCCGGGTTTCCTACGTTACAACACTTCAAAAGTACTTTATTGGCTGTAAAGCGCTTTGGGCCATACTGAGGTTGCGAAAGGCGCTATATAAATGCAAGTCTTCCTTTCTTATTCAACCATGGAGCAGCTATCAAAGTCAAACCCAATCCTGCCTGCACCCCACAATGCCACGCCCACTTTCCAGCTCACAGTGCTTGGACCACAGTTGGGTGCGGAAACCCTGATTGGTTGTTTACCCTCCCCAGTCCAGTGCAGCTAGGGTCGTGAAAGGCGCTACATCAATGCAAATCTTTCTTCATCCCATCGGTCCACACTGGATCCAAACCCAGGTGGCAGAAGTGAAAAGACTGGACGATTTTCCATGGTGCATAATGGCATTGCAATGGGATGCAGCATTTCATTTATCCACTTACTACTGATACATGAAAGTATTCCTTCTGGAACAATGTCCCATTCCTAACAATTTGCCTCGCTCCCAAACCCGGAAGACTGGATTCTCTGGGATTAATTTGGGGCACCGATCAGCTTGGCCCCCGTGATTTTGAGGCCCCGGTTTCTACGAAAGAGCCAATGCAGACTAGATGGGCCGAATGGCCTCCTTCTGTGCTGGGGGGGGTTTGGTGGTGTGGCTGGCGATTGTTGCAATCACAGAGGGTGGGGGTCCCAGGGCGGCAGTGGCTCAGATTATTTTTGTGGGGCTCCGGAGGAGCAGGAACATCACAGGCAGAGGTTTGGCAGCCGCTTGCTGCCTATTTGTATTGACTGAGCTTTGAGAGATGGAAAAATAATCCTGTGCTGCCTTTTTCCAAGGAAAGAAATTACCCTAAACAAAGATCAGTGGCATTTTCTCCGAATCCTGTCCTACAATCACCCACATGCCATAGATTCTGTCCTACACACTTACCCCCCTCTCCTCATAGTCCATGTAGTATACTTCGGCAGCACCTCCCAAACCCTCGACCTCTACCACCTAGAAGTACAAGGGCAGCAGGCGCATGGGAACACCAGCATCTCCAAGTCCCCCTCCCAGCCAAACACCATCCTGACTTGGCAACATATCGTCCGTTCCTTCATTGTCGCTGGGTCAAAATCCTGGCACTCCCTCCCTAAAAGCAGTGTGGGAGCACCTTCACAACACGGACTGCAGCGGTTCAAGAAGGCTGCTCACCACCCCCTTCTCAAGGGGCAATTAAGGATTGGCATTAAATGCTGGCCTTGCCAGTGACGCCCACATCCCATGAATGAATATGAAAAAGCTCTCTCTCTCTCCCATAGTCCATGTCCCACACTCTTTCCCTCTGTTGTAAGCTCGGCACAGCTTTACAGGATTGCTGAAAATAATTGGACGCTTATGCACTTTGTAGGATGCTTGAGGAGATTAGGAACATAGGAACAGGAGTACTTCATTTAGCCCCTCAAGCCTGTTCTGCCATTCAATGAAATCCTGGCTGATCTGCGACCTAACTCCATCTACCCGCCTTAGCCCATATTCTTTATTACCTTTGGTTAACAAAAATCTATCAATCTTAGATTTAAAATGAACAATTGATCTAGCATCAATTGCCGTTTGCGGAAGAGAGTTCCAAACTTCTACCACCCTTTGTGTGTAGAAGTGTTTCATAACTTCACTCCTGAAAGGTCTGGCTCTAATGTATAGACTATGCCCCCAAGTGCAGGACTCCCAACCAGTGGAACATTTCTCTTTACCCTATCTTTCTACTTAATCTTAAAAACTTTTAATCAAATCACTTCTTAATCTTCTAAATTCGAAGGAATACATCCCTAGTTTGTGTAATCTCTCCTCGTAATTTAACCTTTGGAGTCCGGATATCATTCTAGTAAATCTACGTTGCACTCCCTCAGCGTAGATTAACCTTATTTTTAGAATTTCTAAATCAGGAGGTATATACTCTTTGTTGTATTTTATGCCCTGATTAAGACCTTTCTGGTACAGTGCTGTGTAGGACAGGGTTATAACTGGCAGTTGTAATGGTTTAGATGACACTATTAAGAGGAACAGATAGGGTAGAGAGAAACTATCTCTGCAATCTCCTGCAGCCTCACAATCCCCCCATCCCATTCTCATGAGATGTCTGCGCTCCTCAAATTATGCCCTCTTGAGCATCCCTGATTATAATCATTCAACCATCGATGGCCGTGCCTTCAGCTGCCTGCGCCCCAAGCTCTGGAACTCCCTCTCTAAACCTCTCTGCCTCTCTTTTCTTCTTCAAGACGCTCCTTCAAACCTACCTCTTTGCCCAAGCTTTTGGTCATCTGCTGAAATTTCTTCTCCTCTGGCTCACTGTCAAATTTATTTTTTGTCTTATAAAACTCCTATGAAGTGCCTTGGGATGTTTTACTACATTAAAGACGCTATATAAATACAATTTTTTGTTGTTGTTGTACTGAGGGTCATTAACACAGAACAGTGCAGAAGGAAGCCTTATTATATCCACAAGAGATGGAGGTGGACCCAAGTCCCAGAGGCGAAAGGACAGCGTTGCGATGCACTGCACATCCCAGTCAGGAAAAGGAGGCCTTCATGTCCTCTGTCTCCCCCTTTATTTGCACCAATGCCCAGAGATGGAAAGGATGTATTCCAGTGCTCTGCTCCTTCCATGTTGTCCATCAGAAAGATCTCGAGTCTCGGTCTGCACTAAATTTGAACTAAAGGGTCATCCTTCAGATGAGATACTAAACCGAGCCCCCCCCTTCCCCCCCCCCTCTGTATAGGTGTTACAGTGGATGCTAAAGATGCCATGGCACTATTCACAGAAGAGCAAGGTGCATCCTAGTCAACATTCCTCCCTTCACCCAGCGTACCACCAAAAGAAAAACGCCATATTCACTGATCATTCATCTCATTGCTCTTTGTGGGATCTAGCTGTGTGCAAGATGGCCGTTACCTTTGCTGGCATAACAACAATGGACCTCAAAGTGAATGTCGCAAGGGCATTGAGATGTGACAAAGCGCGATATGAATGCAAGTTTCTCCATTTCTTTCTAACCCATAACCCCGAGGTCAAGGACATGTTTTATCTACCTGTGCTGCCAAAGCTCTCTAGAAAACAAACAGGAGTAAATATGGAACATGTGATGGCAATTACTAAAGAATGAAACATTGGCAAATGATAGACCACTAGCACAATATACTGGTCAAATCTGTTATGGTACATGTTTTATTCAGTACTCACAGGGAGTGTAACAGTGCCATTGAAGACACAGAGACAGTTAAATGTAACAGCACGATGAGGTCTCCCAGCAATGTAAACGTGCTAGACTTCAAACCAGACGGTGGCAGGTCCAGGCTGTCGGAGGACTGCCTGCCACCTAAACTCCCCTACCTCCCCATTTGGATGCGTTTATGCCCTGGCAGGCTAAATAAAAAAGAAATGCACTGGTCCGACTCGCTCTGCCAGGGTTTAACCCCCCCCCGCCCTGGCCATTTGAGCTGGGTGGTGGTAGTCGGGTTGAGGTCCGTGGCTCGCCCTGTCCCAATCCTAAGATGGTGGAGGACGCTTTGGGGCAGGACGAGCAGGAAGAAGGAAAATGTTGACACCCTTTCCGGGTTCTGTGGGACGCTGCGATAGGCCTTGGCGCACCTGGGCAAGAGAGGGTGGGAAGCGGCTGGGGTCGGGGAGTGGGCAGGGGAGGTGGGGTGTTCGTTGCTCCTGATTAATGTCCAGTCACCCAATGCTGGAGGTCAGATGAGGATAGGATTGGACCCGATTCCTCCCCCTCCCACCTCACTCTCCCCTCGCTCAGACATGAAGATTGGCTTGTTGGAAAAAAACAGCGGGTGCCTGTTGGAACTGTGCCATGGGAATCAGCACCCTCAGGAGAAAGGGGGGAACATTTGTGGGGCTGGGGGGTTGGCGGAGAGATACTTTGTTAACTCCAGGGTCCAGCAGGCCTCTACAATGGAAATGTGCAATGTGTGCCAAGAGGCTCTTTTGTACTTCTTGGAGAATGCTTGTTTTTTTAGATTAAGCCATATCTCTCTGCTCTCTCAGTCATGGCCGGCAAGATTTGAACCAATAGCTGCTCATAGGAAACTGGCCTTAGAATCATGTGGAAATTAAGCAGGATGTCTCGCAGAAATGAAAGAATCGATTTGTTATGTTGTGTTTGGATTTTTTGTTGTTGTTGCCTTGTTTTCAATAAGAAGCTACATTTAGATGTTTTAACAGTGGTTTGATGACTCTTGTTATAATGCTTCAATCTTGATTTGACCATTTCCCCATCTTCCACTTTGCGGTCTCCCTTTTCCCTGAACGTTATTGCCTGCAATCTCCCACAGGCCGCAGCCAGGGTACTTCCAGACCGCATGGAAGCTGCTTGGCCTGGAGGCCTACCTGTTGTATGTGGTCATTGCTTAAATCTGCAGTAAAGACCACTGACAAAACGATTAAAGTTGCAGTATCACTTGTATTTCTTTAATGAATCGAGCACAGAATACATTGTCGGCTGAAAGAACGAGCCACTCTCTCTCTCTCTCTCTCTTTCTTTCCTCCCTCCCTTGAATTTTTTTGAACCTCCCATGAAGATTGGATTCATCCCGGGGTACAACTCCATGGGCATCCTCCATGTTTTCCCAATTGGCCTTTCTTCATGAGTGTTAGCAGGTAATTCAACCACGTAGGTCATCACACCCAAGCCTAACAACGGTTCTCCCCTCACTCACACGCTTACTTTCCAGCACAACTTAATGGATGGCATTCAGGAGCTAGAGCCCTGGCTCAGATCTTTCACATCTGTAGAGTGCGCCCCAGTTAAGATCAGGGGTTGAACCTGGTCTGTGTAGCTTCATATTATATCAGAGGTGGGGGGGGGGATTGCCCTTATGTACCACGCTATCAAGTTGAACAATCTACAGACCATCCAAACCAGTAATCTTTCAAAAGAAAATCATTCGGCTCTAAAAGTTAACTGCCGTGAAATAATTTGTGCTGGGAAAATTAAATAATCTCTCGTATTCGGAGAGCTTTTTTGGATATCAGAACAGTCCCTTGAATGCAGGCCCAGTAGGCTGAATGGCCTACTCCAGTTCCTATGATTTACTTTGCCCAATAACGTTTAACGGTCATTTATTTATGTATATAAAAAACAACTGCATAAGCAGTAAATAAAATTAGGTAAAGCTGTCACTGGAGCTACCATTTTATTCGGTGAGTGCTGTACAAATTGCTCATTCATTATATGGTAAATGGAACCTTTTCACAAGAAGATGCAGCACGGGAAATAAGAGTCCTTGACCCTCTTTATTTGGGGGAGCGGGGACTCCTCACCGAGTTTTTAAAGCCTTTCACTTCCATCAAATCAGCGAATAAACATCAACACATTACTGCAATCGGGTGTCATCTCTTGCTTTTTCTCGTGTCGTTTTTTTCAAGGTGAAGATGTTTATGTATCAGCGCCGTTCTTGCAAATAGAACCTTTTACCCCCCCCCCCCTCTTTTGTTAACCAGGGGATAATCGCTATGTGTAACGTCTTGAGCTGATCGAAAAATGTTTAAGACTTGGATAAGCACATGAGGGAGAAAGGAATAGGAGGTAATGCTAATAGGGTGAGATGAAGAGGGCAGGGAGGTGGGCAGAGCCTCATGGGGAGGATAAACACTGGGATGGACCAGATGGGCTGAATGGCCTGTTTCTGGGGCTGTACATTCTATGTCATGCTATGTAAGCGTGTCAATGCACAGGATGACCAGAGCAATTGCCCGCTTCCCATGACATAGACAATGTATTATCCCCCAGCCTTGTGAGAATCGCCCCCACCCCGCCCCAAGCTTTTCCAACTTCTCGCACCGGCTGTCATTATGGTCTGCCTGGTGAGAATACCAGTGTGTACCAAATTCAGGGTAGACTGGTCCAGTGGACTGAGCTCGCTGTAGCTTGACCAACCCCGTTTCACATTGAACCCTGGAGCTTGAATAGAGAGAGAGAGAGAGAGGAGACTTTCAACCTCAGCAACCTGGGCTGAACTTGATCCCCGATTCCCAGAGGTGAAAAGTAGCAATATGCATCCCACCGTGCCAACCAGCTCCCCACCACCCACGTGTAATGTATGCACCAAGGGTCCAGGCAGCGGGCGGTCGAGGGGGTCGTTCAGCCCGACTCTCTTCCGCAGTTACATCCGAGCCAGGGTGTCCCTGGAGATGGAGTACGCAGTGTCCACCGGTACGCTCGCGGCCTTCCGCAAGAGGTGGGCACTGGAGGGACTGGAGTGCATCATCACCCCCGGCAATCAAATTTTAATTTGATGTTTTGTCTAAAGTTTAATTTGTTTATTGTGCCGGTTTTAGTGCCGCCCCCGCCCCGCCCCCCACCCACCTTTTAGCCGGGGGCACTTGTATAATTTGTGTTTTACTGCCCTCAAAAAAAAAACAGCGGGGCACTTGTTTAAAAGTGTTTGGTGTCCCCCCCTTTAATCAGGGGGTACTTGATTTAACTGTTTTTCTACAAAATAGTTGTGGAGCTGTTGCCATGGCCAAGGTGGCCATCAACCGGTCCAGGCAGCGGGCGGTCGTTCAGCCCGACTGCCTGCCTCTCTTCTGCTGATACACTCGAGCCAGGGTGTCCCTGGAGATGGAGTACGCGGTGTCCACTGGTACGCTCGCGGCCTTCTGCGAGAGGTGGGCGCCGGAGGGACTGGAGTGCATCATCACCCCCGGCAACCAAATTCTAATTTGATTGAGGGTTTTTTGTTACAGTTTTAAATTGTTAATTTGTGGGTTCTAGTGCCAAAAGGGGGCACTTGATTTAAAGGTTCTAATAAAAATAGTTGTAGAGTTGTTGCATTGTGAGTGGCTTAGCCAGTCACATGATGTTCACAAGACACAATAAAACCCTAGTCTGTTGGGTCCAGGTCATCCACGATGAGGTATGCAGTTGTGAGCCTAGTGGATGAACCGGTAATGTGTAGTGTGATTGTTAAACTTTGTTAATAAACCAACTAGTTCTTAATAGCAACGTGTTGCTATGAATTCTTAAGCAAAGAACCCATGAAGCAAATACATTACCCCACGCTTCTGTAAGTATTACCTTCTATCTAGTGCTGTCCACAACCTATCACTGTGGGTCCTGCAATATTGAACGGCCCATCTAGAATGGAGGGATTTTAGAAATGAAAAGGGATGAGATTCAACGGGTGAGCGTAGTCAATGTTGTTTTACATACAGCTGAGGTTTAGGATTTGACACGGAGGGTAATTATTTATACATGGCTTCAGGGAAGAGAAATTTTGCTCCCTTTATGTCCCCCTTCCATACACACTGCGAGCACTGCCTCAATACTGAGGCTTGGTCCTTCTCACCCCACCCAAAAAGCACTTCAGACTTTAGGGAACACCACTGTGTTGAAAGAAGCAATGCTGATTTACATTTTCAATTGTTTCGACCAAAAAGGATACTGCACTTGTTACCTTGATTTCTTCCAAAAAAACATTTCTGGTTTTTTTATATATATATATGTATATTTAAAGCAATTCTGTAAATTCAGGTACAACAAATTTTCTATTTAGTACAGAAAAAATAAAATAAATGGAGAGAATTTTGTTTCCTCGTCAAATGGAGCCACACCCTGAACACAAAAGGGTAGTGTCTTATTTCCATTCAATATTGGATCCGGGCAACCACTGTCCAGACCTAAGGGGGGGACAAAGCGGAAGCCAGCGAGTTAAACCAGAACAGCGCAGACTCCTGCATCCATCCTATCTGGATTTGTGGCTCGTGTACAAACCCTCCACCCTCGCCTCGAGACAGAGGGGGGGGGGGGGGGGGAAACATCTTAGCGTAAGCTGTAATAGGGTAGCAATATAATCTGTAAACAAATACTTCCAGAAATTAATATACGTCAATTATATAAGGGCTGCGCATTGTCCAAATGATAGGTTAAGACACTTATTAAAAAAAAAAATTATTCCATCACGAATCTTTTCACACAATTATCTGGCCTCCAGTTTTTGGTACTGGGATGAATCAAGCTCTGGGTTTTGGACCATGTTCATCCTTTTTCGATTATACAATGCATATTATTCAGCTGGGCTCTCTCATAAGAGACCTTATTCGAAGGTGGGCGACGCCAACTCTGTTTCGTTAAGGTTTGAGGATGTTGCCCATTTACGCAGAAAACTACCGGAGCCATCACTGCTTTGGTTACCATCGCTTGTCCGTGCAAGATGGTGGGATCCCATCCCCCGGGAAACAATGGTGCGATGAAGAGTTTTAGGGTTGCTCCCAAGGCGGGGGGGAAGCGGGGGGCGAGAGTTAGCAGCAGGAATGTCAAATCGAGGCTGGGAATTGTCATTTAAAAAAAATAATAGTATTTCCGAGTGCTGTCGGCGATGCTTTTTTTGTGTGTTTGCTGCCCATAGATAGAGCGGGAACCCTCAGGCACGTCGTCCAGTCTTGTCGATTCGTTTCCACGGGGTGTTTTAATTCCAATTTATACCAACGTTAGCGTTCTCTCTCAGGCCAACATCCCCAGCATTGAGGCACTGACCACGCTCGATCTGCTCCGCTGGACGGGCCACATTGTCCGCATGCCCGACACTCGACTCCCGAAACAAGCGCTCTGCTCTGAGCGACGTCACGGCAGGCGAGTCCCCAGGTGGGCAGAGAAAACGCTTCAAGGGCACCCTCAAAGCCTCCTTGATAAAATGTAACATCCGCCACCGGCTCTTGGGAATTCCTGGCCCAGGACTGCTCAAAGTATCCGAGAAGCATCCGGGAAGGCGGCGAACACTTCCGGGAGCACGCTTGGAAGCCAAGTACAAAGAGCGGAAGGAGCGTATGACAAATCAAGCACTCCACCATCCCGTCCCTCCGACCACCATCTGCCCCACCTGTGACAGAGACTGTAGATCCCGCATTGGTCATCTTAGAACTCATTTTTAGTGTCATCCTCGACTCTGGGGGAGACTGCCCAAGAAGAAGATATTCCAAATGGTCCAAAACAGAATGCCATCCAACAAATCCGTGGTCCGTCTATGCACACAGTAACAGTATTAATCGCTTGTAATTTTTAAAAACTGTAATTTTTTTTTTTTTAGTTGTTTTTTTTTTATCTCATATTTTTTTTTTGGTCCCTACTGGATTGACGGCAGTGTTAGAATGTCTGTGCCCTTTCTCATTACATGTGGGGGGAGAGGGAAAGGTTTGTGTGTGTGTTTTTTTTTTGGGCCGGGCTGCTCAACGGACGACGAGGACGAGAGCCGCCAGGAGGGCGAGCCACGCGGCCCGTGGGCTGGGGCCGGCTCTGCCGCCTCCTCCTCCGGCGGGCTGCTGGATGCCGGGCGGGGGCTCGAGTCTCGTGCGGCGGGTGCACTTGACGCGCGAGCGGCGGCGTGGCGGGAACGGGCGGACGGTGTGCGGCGGTTGGTGCTGGCCGGCGTCGGGCAGGTAACCGTTGGCCCACGCGCCGCCGCCGCCGAGCTGTTCGCGCGCTTTCTTCGGGGCGGCGGCCCCGCCCACCCCATCTCCTCCTCCCGCGCCGCCCGCCAAGGCCTCGGCCTCGTCGTCTCGCCGGCCGCTGCCGTTGTTGAGGTGTTCCGAGCCCCGCTCGGGCTCGGCGGCGGCGTCGTCGTCGTGGTGGCGGTGATGGTGAGGCGGCGGCGGGTGGTGCTGCTGCTGCTGCTGCTGCTTGGGGCTCGTTCGGATCTGGTTGAGCGACTCGGAGCCCGTGCAGTTTTTGAAGAGCCGGGCGGAGAGCGCCTTCAGGTCGACGGCCTGCAGCTCGCGCGGGGATTCGCAGATGACGCTGGAGCTCGAGCCTCTGAACCTTTGCAGCCATTCCCACAAAGAGCGGGCTTTGCAGCTGCATTCCCAAGGGTTTCCGTTGAGCCTGAGGTACTGCAGCGACCCAAGCTCCGCCAGACATTCCCCAGGAAGCGAACTCAGGCTGTTATTGAACAAATACAAAATGGCCAGCCGCCGGAGATCATGAAAAGCTCGCTTGTTCACCCAGTGGAGCCGGTTCTGGTGCAGCAAAAGGCGATCGAGGTTGACCAGCCCCCTGAAAGTGTTTTGGGACAAACTCAACAACTTGTTCCCGTGCAGGAAGAGCTGGGTAAGGTTGACCAGCTCCAGGAACAGATCATCCTGGAGATACTCTATGTGGTTATCCTGCAGGTAGAGATACTGTAAGTTGTGGAGGCCTTCAAAGATTCCATTGGGCAGAAAGGTCAATCCACAGCGATAGAGATGCAAAGCGTGAAGCTTCTCCAAACCGTTGAAGGTCTCTGCGTCCAGGAACCTCAGATATCGATTGTCCCCGAGGTCAAGCTCCTCGAGGAGGCTGAATCCACGGAAGGCCTCCGGGTCGATGAAAGTGATGTTGTTGGAGTACAACCAAAGGGTGACTGTGGACGGGCTGAATGTGTTCCTCAACAGAAGTGTTATCCTGTTATTCTGGAGGAATATTCTCTCGCTGTTGGTCGGAATTCCTTCTGGGATGGAGGTGAATCCATGCGATTGGCAGGTAACAGTCATAGGAGAAGGATAACAAACACAGTGTCTGGGGCAGGAGACTGAAATATGGAGCTCCAATCCGAGTAACACCAGGAACAGCTCGAGGTTACACCCTGCAAGAAGAGAAAACACACATATTCAGCACCAATATCGATCATATACAGTCTGATCATATAAAGTGACATCGCTTTAAGAACTTTAACCAGTCAGAAAAAGCACTTGAAAGTAATTTATATTATTGCAATATGAGGAAATATTGGATAGGCTGGGGTTGTTTTCCTCGGAACAGAGGAGGCTGAGGTGAGATCTTATTGAGGTGTATAAAATTATGAGCGGCCTAGATAGAATGGATAGGAATGACCTATTTCCCTTGGCAGAGGGGTCAACAACATAGATTTAAAGTAATTGGTAGGAGATTTGAGGAAAATATTTTTCACCCAGAGGGTGGTGGGGGTCTGGAACTCACTGCCTGAAAGGGTGGTAGAGACAGAAACTCTCACCACATTTAAAATGTACTTGGATATGCACTTGAAGTGCTGTAAACTGCAAGGCTATGGACCAAGAGCTGGAGAGTGGGATTAGGCTGGATAGCTCTTTATCAGCCGGCATGGACATAATGGGCGTGCTGTGCTGTAAATTTCTATGATAACGGTGTGGTTAATCAAAACGGAAATCTGCTTTACCAGGCGTAACTCCTCTAGTATTTATCACACACTCATGAACCAGATGCTACAAAACCTGATCATCTTAATCCCTGATCTTTCTTACCTCTTGCCTCTCTCGCCCCACTGCAACCTTCCTTGTTTGTCAATCTCTTCCTCTCTCTCTCACCATTTTCTACTCCAACTTATTCTTTTCTAGAACTTTAAAAGCTATTGAGGACCCTACCTCCCACAGCCTTCAGAATCTAAAGCCCAGCCTCTGTATGCATTACTTCATGAGACAGGGATAATAAACTATTTCCTAGTAAAAGATTCTCTAGGAATGAGTGATCACAGTATGGTTGAATTTGTAATACAGATTGAGGGTGAGGAAGTAGTGTCTCAAATGAGCGTACTATGCTTAAGCAAAGGGGACTACAGTGGGATGAGGGCAGAGTTGGAAACACAGACTAAACGGTGACACAATTGAGGAACAGTGGAGGACTTTAAAGGAGCTCTTTCATAGTGCTCAACAAAAATATATTCCAGTGAAAGAGAAGGGATAACCAGCCGTGGATAACCAAGGAAATAAAGGAGAGTATCAAATTAAAAACCAATGCGTATAAGGTGGCCAAGGTTAGTGGGAAACTAGCAGATTGGGAAAATTTTAAACAACAGCAAAGAATGACTAGAAAGCAATAAAGAAAGGAAAGAAAGAAAGGAAAGATAGATTACGAAAGTAAACTTGCGCAAAACATAAAAACAGATAGTAAAAGCTTTTACCGATATATAAAATGGAAAAGAGTGACTAAAGTAAATGTTGGTCCCTTAGAAGATGAGAAGGGGGATTTAATAATGGGAAATGTGGAAATGGCTGAGACCTTAAACGATTATTTTGCTTTGGTCTTCACAGTGGAAGACACAAAAACCATGCCAAAAATTGCTGGTCACGGGAATGTGGGAAGGGAGGACCTTGAGATAATCACTATCACTAGGGAAGTAGTGCTGGACAGGCTAATGGGACTCAAGGTAGACAAGTCCCCTGGTCCTGATGAAATGCATCCTAGGATATTAAAAGAGATGGCGGAAGTTATAGCAGATGCATTCGTTATAATCTACCAAAATTCTCTGGACTCTGGAGAGGTACCAGCGGATTGGAAAGCAGCTAATGTAAAGCCTCTGTTTTAAAAAGGGGGCAGACAAAAGGCAGGTAACTATAGGCTGGTTAGTTTAACATCTGTAGTGAGGAAAATGCTTGAAGCTATCATTAAGGAAGAAATAGTGGGACATCTAGATAGGAATAGTGCAATCAAGCAGACGCAACATGGATTCATGAAGGGGAAATCATGTTTAACTAATTTACTGGAATTCTTTGAGGATATAACGAGCATGGTGGATAGAGGTGTACCGATGGATGTGGTGTATTTAGATTTCCAAAAGGCATTCGATAAGGTGCCACACAAAAGGTTACTGCAGAAGATAAAGGTATGCAGAGTCAGAGGAAATGTATTAGCATGGATAGAGAATTGGCTAGCTAACAGAAAGCATAGAGTCGGGATAAATGGGTCCTTTTCGGGTTGGAAATCGGTGGTTAGTGGTGTGCCACAGTGATCGGTGCTGGGACCACAACTGTTTACAATATACATAGATGACCTGGAAGAGGGGACAGAGTGTAGTGTAACAAAATTTGCAGATGACACAAAGATGAGTGGGAAAGCGGGTTGTGTAGAGGACACAGAAAGGCTGCAAAGAGATTTAGATAGGTTAAGCGACTGGGCTAAGGTTTGGCAGATGGAATACAATGTTGGAAAATGTGAGGTCATCCACCTTGGAAAAAAACAGTAAAAAGGAATATTATTTGAATGGGGAGAAATTACAACATGCTGCGGTGCAGAGGGACCTGGGGGTCCTTGTGTATGAAACTCTTTTAGGAGAGGGACCTGGGGGTCCTTGTGTATGAAACTCTTTTAGAGTCTACCTGCAAAACATAAAACATTAAACCGTGCCACCCGACCTGGGTGACACACCAGACATTTACAAGGCCCTTTTTTTCCTTTTTTTGTTTTTTTTTGTGTTTTTCTTTTTTTTTGTGTATGAATCCCAAAAAGTTAGTTTGCAGGTGCAGCAGGTAATCAGGAAGGTGAATGGAATGTTGGCCTTCATTGCGAGAGGGATGGAGTACAAAAGCAGGGAGGTCCTGCTGCAACTGTATAGGGTATTGGTGAGGCTGCACCTGGAGTATTGCGTGCAGTTTTGGTCACCTTTCTTAAGGAAGGATATACTAGCTTTGGAGGGGGTACAGAGACCATTCACTAGGCTGATTCCGGAGATGAGGGGGTTACCTTATGATGATAGATTGAGTAGACTGGGTCTTTACTCGTTGGAGTTCAGACGGATGAGGGGTGATCTTATGGAAACATTTAAAATAATGAAAGGGATAGACAAGACCAACGCCCTGTACAGTTGTAGCAGGACTTTCCTACTTTATACTCCATCTCCTTTGCAATAAGGGGATGGAGTATAAAAGTGTCACTGGATTATTAGTTGAGTAACCTAACCAATAGCGATTTGAACTTGTGTCTTTAGATTACTAGTCCAGTAACCTAACCACTATGCTACCGTACCCCTGATACACAAGAATGTCTTTTTCTTCATAGGAAACATAGGAAAATGACAAGATTGAAAAGTGTAGGAATGGAAGACGATGCAAACATAAGAACATGAGAGTTATGAACAGGAGTAGGCCATCTAGCCCCTCGAGCCTGCTCTGCCATTCAACAAGATCAGAGAGGTTGTTTCCACTGGTCGGGGAGACTAGAACTAGGGGGCACAGCCTCAAAATACGGGGGAGCCAATTTAAAACCGAGTTGAGAAGGAATTTCTTTTCCCAGAGGGTTGTGAATCTGTGGAATTCTCTGCCCAAGGAAGCAGTTGAGGCTAGCTTATTGAATGTATTCAAATCACAGATAGATAGATTTTTAACCAATAAGGGAATTAAGGGTTATGGGGAGCGGACGGGTAAGTGGAGCTGAGTCCACGGCCAGATCAGCCATGATCTTGTTGAATGGCGGAGCAGGCTCGAAGGGCTAGATGGCCTACTCCTGTTCATAACTCTCATGTTCTTATGTTTGCATCGTCTTCCATTCCTACACTTTTCAATCTTGTTATTTTCCTATGTTTCCTATGAAGAAAAATACATTCTTGTGTATCAGGGGTACGGTAGCATAGTGGTTAGGTTACTGGACTAGCAATCTAAAGACACAAGTTCAAATCGCTATTGGTTAGGTTACTCGACTAATAATCCAGTGACACTTTTATACTCCCATCCCCTTATTGCAAAGGAGATGGAGTATAAAGTAGGAAAGTCCTGCTACAACTGTACAGGGCGTTGGTGAGACCACACCTGGGGAGTACTGTGTACAGTTTTGGTCTCTGTATTTAAGGAGGGATATATTTGCATTGGAGGCAGTTCAGAGAAGGTTCACGAGGTTGATTCCTGGGATGAAAGGGTTGTCTTATGAGGAAAGGTTGAGCAGGTTGGGCCTGTACTCATTGGAGTTTAGAAGAATGAGAGGTGATCTTATTGAAACATATAAGATTCTGAGGGGTCTTGACAGGATAGATGCTGAAAGGATGTTTCCCCTTGGGTATTCTAGAAATTAGGGAGCATAGTTTCAGATTAAGGAGTCGACCATTTAAGACAGAGGATGAATTTCTTCTCAGCGGGTCGTGAATCTTTGGAATTCCCTACCACAGAGAGCTGTGGAGACTAGGTCATTGAATATATTTAAGGTGGCGTTAGACAGATTCTTGAACTATAGGGGAGTCAAAGGTTATGAGGAACAGACAGGAAAGTGGAGTTGAGGCCAAGATCAGATCAGCCATGATCTTATTGAATGGCAGAGCAAGCACAAGGAGCTGTATGGCCTGCTCCTGTTCCTATTTCGTATGTTCTTGTGTTTTTATGTTAGACGCAAGTTCAAATCCCACCATGGGAGCTACAGAATTTAAATTCAGTTAATTAAATAAATTTGGAACTAAAAAGCTAGTATCATTAATGATGACCATGAAACTGGTTCACTAATGTCCTTTAGAGAAGGAAATCTGCCGCCCTTACCGGGTCTGGCCCATATGTGTCTCCAGACCCACAGCAATGTGGTTGACTCTTAACTGCCCTCTGAAATGGCTTAGCAAGCCACTCATATGTACCAAAACCACTACGTCAAAGTCCGCGCTGTGGGAGTACCTTTGCCACAAGGACTGCAGCAGTTCAAGAAGGTGGCTCAAGGTCAATTAGGGATGGGTAATAAATGCTGGCCTTGCCAGCGACACATTCTGTGAAAAAAGGAAACAGCATCTGCTATGCTCTTCTCAGTTCCCAAGGTCAGCCATACTTTGACAGAGAGGTGAGTCAACCCGATATGCTCCTGATCATATTGCAGCAAGGATAAATTAAAATGGTGACAAAAGTATTTGTTATTATTCCCCTTGCCACTGTTTCACTTTGGCTTTTATCCTTCATTCTAGGATTGCGCCCTCTGCAGGCTGGCCTGCGACTACTAGTAAGGGTCGGCCATTGGCAAAGTTTTCCTCCATGACGTACATTTTGTCCAGACAAGCTGCCTTACATAACCGAACCTAGACAATTTACGTCAGTGGCTTAAGTGTCAGCCATGGCTCAGTGGGTAGCACACTCGCTTCCTGAGTCAGAAGGTTGGGGGGTTCAAGTCCCATTCTGGAGACTTGTCTACATAATCCAGGCTGACACTTCATTGCAGTACAGAGAGAGTGCTGCACTGTTGGAAATTCTGTCTTTCGGATGAGATGTTAAACTGAAGCTCTGTCTGCTCTCCCAGGTGGATGTAAAAAATCTTGTGGTGCTATTTTGAAGAAGAGCTTGGGGAGTTTTCTGCCAAATATTTATCCCTCAACCAGCAGCATTAAAACAGATTAGCTGGTCATTATCACATTGCTGTTTGTTGGAGCTAGCTGTGCGTAAATTGGCTGCTGTGTTTACTTCATTACAACAGTGATTACATTTCAAAAAGTACTTAATTTGTCTGTAAAGCGCTTTGGGACGTCCTGAGGTGAACAGCATTGTATAAATGCAAAAGCCCTTCGTTTCCTTTTCAGCCGTGGAGGAGCTATCAAAGTCAAGGTTAATCCTGTCTTCATCGCACATTGACACGCCCACTTTCCGGCTCACAGTGATTGGACCGCAGTGGGGAGTGGGAACCCTGATTGGTTGATTCCACTCCCTAGGCCAGTGCAGCCAAGTCAGTTGAAGCGCCCCGACTGACACCCGGCTAATCCAGCACAGAGTGAGGGTCAATCCAGAGGCCTTCTGGGTCTTGTACACCTCAGTAGAACAACTGATGATGCTTGAGCTACAGAACCCGTGTGGAGGGAATACTGTTATGAAATATTGAATTCCTTTTCCAACAGTTATTGAGCGCTAGAGGTGTCTGGCTTGTGCACACTCAGTACCGAGCTGTCCTCTTCATATTCGGACAGGAATAATAAACGATCTCCTTGTAAAAGATCCTCTCAGAATGAGTGATCACAGTATGGTTGAATTTGTAATACAGATTGAGGGTGAGAAAGTAGTGTCTCAAACGAGCGTACTATGCTTAAACAAAGGGGACTACAGTGGGATGAGGGCAGAGTTGGCTAAAGTAGACTGGGAACACAGACTAAACGGTGGCACAATTGAGGAACAGTGGAGGACTTTTAAGGAGCTCTTTCATAGTGCTCAACAAAAATATATTCCAGTGAAAAAGAAGGGCGGTAAGAGAAGGGATAACCAGCCGTGGATAACCAAGGAAATAAAGGAGAATATCAAATTAAAAACCAATGTGTATAAAGTGGCCAAGGTTAGTGGGAAACAAGAAGATTGGGAAAATTTTAAACGACAGCAAAGAATGACTAAGAAAGCAATAAAGAAAGAAAAGATAGATTACGAAAGTAAACTTTTGCAAAACATAAAAACAGATAGTAAAAGCTTTTACCGATATATAAAACGGAAAAGAGTGACTAAAGTAAATGTTGGTCCCTTAGAAGATGAGAAGGGAGATTTAATAATGGGAAATGTGGAAATGGCTGAGACCTTAAACAATTATTTTGCTTTGGTCTTCACAGTGGAAGACACAAAAACCATGCCAACAATTGCTGGTCATGGGAATGTGGGAAGGGAGGACCTTGAGACAGTCACTATCACTAGGGGCTAGTGCTGGACAGGCTAATGGATCTCAAGGTAGACAAGTCCCCTGGTCCTGATGAAATGAATCCCAGGGTATTAAAAGAGATGGCGGAAGTTATAGCAGATGCATTCGTTATAATCTACCAAAATTCTCTGGACTCTGGGGAGGTACCATCGGATTGGAAAGCAGCTAATGTAACGCCTCTGTTTAAAAAGGGGGCAGACAAAAGGCAGGTAACTATAGGCCGGTTAGTTTAACATCTGTAGTGGGGAAAATGCTTGAAGCTATCATTGAGGAAAAAATAGCGGGACATCTAGATAGGAATAGTGCAATCAAGCAGACGCAACATGGATTCATAAAGGGGAAATCATGTTTAACTAATTTACTGGATATAACGAGCATGGTGGATAGAGGTGTACCGATGGACGTGGTGTATTTGGATTTCCAAAAGGCATTCGATAAGGTGCCACACAAAAGATTACTGCAGAAGATAAAGGTACGCGGAGTCAGAGGAAATGTATTAGCATGGATAGAGAATTGGCTGGCTAATAGAAAGCAGAGAGTCGGGATAAATGGGTCCTTTTCGTGTTGGAAATCGGTGGTTAGTGGTGTGCCACAGTGATCGGTGCTGGGACCACAACTGTTTACAATATATATAGATGACCTGGAAGAGGGGACAGAGTGTAGTGTAACAACATTTGCAGATGACACAAAGATTAGTGGGAAAGCAGGTTGTGTAGAGGACACAGAGAGGCTGCAAAGAGATTTAGATAGGTTAAGCGAATGGGCTAAGGTTTGGCAGATGGAATACAATATTGGAAAATATGAGGTCATCCACCTTGGAAACAAAAACAGTAAAAGGGAATATTATTTGAATGGGGAGAAATTACAACATGCTGCGGTACAGAGGGACCTGGGGGTCCTTGTGCATGAAACTCTTTTTGAAAAAATCCCAAAAAGTTAGTTTGCAGGTGCAGCAGGTAATCAGGAAGGTGAATGGAATGTTGGCCTTCATTGCGAGAGGGATGGAGTACAAAAGCAGGGAGGTCCTGCTGCAACTGTATAGGGTATTGGTGAGGCTGCATCTGGAGTACTGCATGCAGTTTTGGTCACCTTACTTAAGGAAGTATATACTAGCTTTGGAGGGGGTACAGAGACGATTCACTAGGCTGATTCTGGAGATGAAGGGGTTACCTTATGATGATAGATTGAGTAGATTGGGTCGTTACTCGTTGGAGTTCAGAAGAATGAGGGGTGATCTTATAAAAACATTTAAAATAATAAAAGGGATAGACAAGATAGAGGCAGAGAGGTTGTTTCCACTGGTCGGGGAGACTAGAACTAGGGGGCACAGCCTCAAAATATGGGGCAGCCAATTTAAAACTGAGTTGAGAAGGAATTTCTTCTGCCAGAGGGTTGTGAATCTGTGGAATTCTCTGCCCAGGGAAGCAGTTGAGGCTAGCTCACTGAATGTATTCAAATCACAGATAGATAGATTTTTAACCAATAAGGGAATTAAGGGTTACGGGGAGCGGGTAGGTAAGTGGAGCTGAGTCCACGGCCAGATCAGCCATGATCTTGTTGAGTGGCGGAGCAGGCTTGAGGGGCTAGATTGCCTACTCCTGTTCCTAATTCTTATGATCTTATGCTCTGGTAAATCAGCCTTTGCGCCTGCAAAGTCTTTTAGTTGTGTTTTTAAAAATTTGTCTAGTTTGAAGCCGTAGACACAGCCCGTGTGAGTGCAGGAGGCTGCGGGTTTAGATAGGCCGGATAAGCTGAGGTTGGAGCCTGAATTTTCTCAAATTACCTGTCTAAGGGGAAGTGCTTAAAAATATATGCACTGGCATAGCAGCGGGTTGTGGCACCGAGCGTGGGGATAGAAGCGGGTGGGGGGCGGGGGGAGGGGGGAGGTCGGAGGGGGGAGGTTCACACCTGTGTGTTTGTGCTGTGTCATTAATTCAAGCACATCAGCCTGAGGAGAGAGGCAGGGTGGGAAGAGGAGAGAATAAAATAGGCTGAATCTTAACAGCACTGCTCTTGCGCATGCCAGCATAGCTGTCACATAGCTGGACTCCTACCTGGAGATGCAGTGCACCTGGTGGAGGTGGGGTTGTGGGTGGAGGGGGGAGGGAAGTGAACTAAGAAGGAATGGTAAGTTGTTTATTTAAATGCTCAAAGAATCAAATTTAAAGAAAAATGCAGCACTACAGCTAGGATGAAGATAGTCTTGGGAGTGCTCGAGGGAGGGAATGAGATGAGACAATGGAGTGGCCACACTGTAACATTAGGGAGCCTCAGAGCGACCATTCAGCCGTGCTCCTGGTCTTGACTGTGCTGCCTATGGGGAAGACAATGGGGGGTGTGGGGCCGATATCCTAAAATAAAAATAGGTTTTAATCTACAGGATGAATTCCTGAATTCTGTCAGCTGTGGCTCAGTGGGTAGCACCCTCGCCTCTGAGTCAGAAGGTTGTGGGTTCAAGTCCCACTCCAGGGATTTGAGCGCATTAATCTAGGCTGACACTCCCAGTGCAATGCTGAGGGAGTGCTGCACTGTCAAGTGCCTACTTTCAGATGAGACATTAAACTGAGACCCCGGCTGTTCTCTCAGGTGGATGTAAAAGATCTCATGGCACTATTTCAAAGAAGAGCAGTGGAGTTATCCCTGGTGCCCTGGCCAATATTTATCCCTCAATCAACATCGCTAAAACAGTTTATCTGGTCATTATCACATTGCTCTTTGTGGGAGCTTGCTGTGCATAAACTGACTGCTGCATTTCCTGCAACACAACAGTGACTATACTTCAAAAAGAACTTCATTGGCTGTAGAGCAATTTGAGACGTCCGGAGGTCATGGAAGGCGCTATAGAAATGCAAGTCTTTTTTTTCCTTTTATGACCAAATCGATGCTGCACTAAATAGAGTGTGGCTGCTGTGGTGAGCCAGGGCTTTCACTGTTTGGGACCGGGGTTCAAATCTGACCCAGACCGACAGGATCGAAGCCTGTTGCATCTAGCGCCTGTAAGGATCCTTGGGATGGTCCCAATCCAGTGCGCTGTGGGCCCAAGCTCAGCCTGAGCTGGCACCAAGTCAGTCTCACTCAGGGGACGGAAGGAGGCTGTATCTCCCACGGTCCCTGCACAAGGCTCCGCAGCAACCAACTCCAGAGCAGCAGTGATGAGAACTGTCTGGGGGGTGCCAAACCTAAACATTGTAGGGGCAGGACAGGTGACATAATTCTGCTGACATTCTCCGGCGATTGTAAAAATTTCAACGGAAGCCTTTGCAACTGAAACGGTTACCATTGAAAAGACACAGGAACAAAGTGGGGGTGGGGGCGGGGGGGGGTGATGGATGCCTCAATTCTGCCATCTCGGCTGCAGTCTAGGGATTGGAGCCTGTGTGGGAGGTATTGTTATCATGGGGCATTGTTTGGGGGGCATTGAGTGGTTGTAGTCTGTGTGGGAGAGGTATTGCAATGGTAGTGCATTGAATGGCTGCTGGTCTGGGCCCTAAGCTCTGGAATTCCCTCCCTAAACTCTCCTCCTTTAAGACCCTCCTTAAAACCTACATTTTTGACCAAGCTTTTGGTCACCTGTCCTAATGTCTCCTTTGGTTCGGTGTCAAATTTTTGTTTGATAACACTCCTGTGAAGTGCCTTGGATACTATGTTAAAGATGCGATATAAATTCAAGGTGTTGTTCAAGTCCCAGGCTTATGGAGAATGATTGGCGGGGGCAGGAGAGAAGACAGGGATTGTAGACAAGAGCCTTGTGAAAGGCAGATTGGAGTAACTGCAAAGATATTGCTGATTGTCAGTGTGCATGAGGCTGCTACCTTCAGTTCCATGCACCTTGTGCAGCAAACATTGTCTTGAATTATTAAAGAGACATTTTTGCGTTTTTTTTTATCCTCTTGCAGAATTTCAGGTTTAAAATATGTAAGAATATATAAACAATATGCATTGTTTAAAATCGATTAAGTGTTTTGAACTGGGGAAAAATATATGTGTATGTTTAATAACATAAAAAGAGAATTGCTGGACTATGAAATAAAAATAGAAACCACTTGGAATACATAGCAGGTCAGTCTGAAAAGAAAAATGACAGGTTATGACTTTTCAGTCGGTACTCTTCATGAGAATTGATCGAGTAGACACGCACAAAATGCTGTAACCTGTCTTTTCTCTACACAGATGCTGAACGACCGGCACCATATTTCCACACTTGCATTTACACTCCTGATGATTCAAAGTCCCTTACGCCCTGTAATTTTAGAAAAAATTATTCAATAACACGCAATATAAATCACACAGCAAAGTGGAAGCTGAGCTCAAATTAAATCCCGGATATCTTGAATGCAGTAACTTTGAATCAAGAGGAGAAAAAAAAAGAAAAGAATGAACAAACTTGCATCTAGATCTCTTAACAGCAGGCAAAGGCGGCAGCCATTTTGCACACAACACAAATTCCACAATCAGCAATTGGCCTTTAATTTTTGGGGGCGGTGATTAATGTTAGTCATGACACCTCCCCATTTTCCTTTCAATTGCACCGTGGGATCTTTTAACATCCACCTGCACCACTTGAACAGGCAGATGGGGCCTCGGTTTAACGTCTCATCCAAAAGATGGCACCCCCGACAGCACAGAAACAGGCCATTTGGCTCAACTCGTCTATGCTGGGGTTTATCTTTTAATCGTTCCTGGGATGTGGGTGTCACTGGCATGGCCACATTTATTGCCCATCCCTAATTGCCTTTGAGAAGGTGGTGGTGAGCCGCCGCCTTGAACCACAAAGGGCAGTTAAGAGTCATCCACATTGCTGTGGGTCTGGTGTCACATGTAGGCCAGACAGGATAAGGGCGGCAGATTTCCTTCCCTAAAGGATATTCATGAACCAGATGAGTTTTTAACAACAATCTGGTAGTTTCATTGCTGATGCGAGTATTTTATTCCAGATTTATTTAATTAACTGAATTTAAATTCCCCAGCTGCCGTGGTGGGATCAGAACTCACGTTTCCATTAGTACAGGCCTCCACACGAGCCTCCTCGCACCCTACTTCATCTCGCCCTATCAACATAACCTTCTTTTCCTTTCTCCCTCATGCACTTGTCTAGCTTTCCCTTACATACACCTATGCCACTTGCCTCAATCTGTGGTAGTGAATTCCACATTCTCACTACTCTCTGGTTAAAGAAGCCTCTCTTGAATTCCCTATTGGATTTATTGGTGACTATCTAACATTAAGAGAAAGACTTGCATTTATATAGCGTCTTTCGCGACCTCGGGACGTCCCAAAGCGGTTTATAGCCAATGAAGTACTTTTTGAAGTGTAGTCACTGTTGTAATGTAGGAAATGCGGCAGCCAATTTGCACACAGCAAGCTCCCACAGACAGCAACGTGATACTGACCTAGATAATCTGTTTTAGTGATGTTGGTTGAGGGATAAATAGGAGCCGACTGTGTGGGTCTAATCGCATCTCTCAAACATCTTGGGTTCCTTTGCATACACCAAATTACAGTGACTGTTGCCTTGTAGTGATGGGAATGTACGTCCTGTAATAATGTAGACAAGACGCTGCAGTCCTGTGCCTATAAGCCGAGGATGGATTCATCACGCAGTCAGAAGCTTGAAGATTTATTAATGATTAAACACTACACATACTCACGACCAACACCCGAGGTTACAGAGAACCCTTTGCCGCAAAAGATACAGCTCGACCCTCCCGATGCCTTCCTTCTTTATCTCCTGACCTACGGCTATGATTTTTACATCACTTATACGGTTTCTGACTGCATTAATCCGAGAGGCATCTGGATTCCGTAACCCCATTACCCGCTCTCAATCTCCATTCTGACACCTTATGGTCTCGAGATGTACAGAAAAAAACATCAGTGTTTCAGGGTCAGCATCAGACAAAAGGGGTCACGCCACAAAAACAACGATATTCAGTCTCCAGCTTAAAGTGATGAAGCGAATCTAAATGTAAACATGTGTCAGCCTGGCCTCTTGTACAGATACTGTACCGTTAGTTGATTGTGCAGTCTTTAATTCTAAGATTTAACTGCACAACCTAAAATGGAACCTAACATAAGAGATGCTTTTGCCTAAAATGGTTTTCTTTACTATTTCTCAATCTTTATTATTTAACAGCAGGCTAAGTAGCCATTTTTCACATAACACAAATTCCACAATCACCAATTGGGCTTTAATTTTTCTTAACATTTTCTTTTAACGGCACCCCCAGTAGCTCAGAAACAGGTCATTCGGCCCAAGGGATCTGTGCGGTGTTTATACTCCTCATGAGTCTCCTCCCACCCCTCTTCATCTCACCCTTCAGCACTACCTTCTATTCCTTTCTCCCTCGTGTGTTTATCCATCTTTCCCTTAAATGCATCAATACTATTCGCCTCAACTGTTCCCTGTGGTAGCGAGTTCCACATTCTCACCACTCTCTGGGTAAAGAAGTTTCTCCTGAATTCCCGATTGGATTTAATGACTCTTATATTTATGGCCCCTAGTTTTGGACTCCCCTACAAGTGGAAACCTCCTCTTTATGCCTACCCTATCGAACCCCTTTTTAATTTCAAACATGTCCATGAAGTCACCCCTCAGTCCTCTTCTAGAGAAAAGAGCCTCAGCCTGTTCAAATATTCCTGATAGTTATAACCTCTCAGTTCTAAAGGGGCCAAAATTGCCCCTTCTTGCGACACCTGTTTGCGCCTCCAGGGGTGCCAACAGGGCGCAAAATAATTTTTGCCGGGAGCGGGGATGACATCATCGCCGTGCGCGGCAATCCCGTTGCGCCGCGTGCCAATAACCCCTTTTCATCCTGCGGGGGATATTGCCCGGCGGCCCGCGAAGCTGGCTGACATCCACTTGCGGGGTGGAAGGTAAAGTGGAGGTCGGAGGTCGCCAGCATCCCGCGCCGCCATCTTTTGAAGTTTTGCCGATTCTCGGGTGGGCTCGAGGATGTGCTCCCTAAAGTGGCCCGGGCTGCTAGCGTGCAGCCCAGCACGCCATTTTGGGTGCCGGGTTGCAGCCCCTGGTACCATGTGGCCCTGGTGGCCCAGTGGAGGCCATCAGAAGACTTGCAGAGTGCGCCGCAGCCATCCCCTTTCAGCGAAGGGGAGGGGCATTGAAGCACCTCAGCAGCGTATCCACGCCTTGTTAGCACCACTGGTCTCGCTCCTACAGGAAGTGGAGTGCGTGAGATTGCACTCCACTTCCTTTGAGGGGCGGTAAGCCCAATTCAACGGACGGGGCGGGACTAACACGCCGGGTACAGGAAGTACCGCCCCGAGCAGGGCAATTTTACCCCAAAGAAACAATTGACTAGGAGTGGGGGCACTGGCTTAAATTTTCTGGCAAAGGACTGGTATCAGTTATTTCACCCACTCCCCACCCTCAACCAATATCACTAATAAAACAGATTGGGGCCAAAATTGCCCACCGCTGGAAACACGGCGCACCTACCCTGTCTCAGTTTTTAACCAGCGTGGTGGATGCAGTAGCCTCTTGAGCAAAATTCCGCTCTTTGGCTTTTTTTTCCTCCGCATACCGCAAGTCGGTCATAATGGGGGCGGATGTGCGGCGGTGAGCGGAGGTTCGCACACTAGAGGGGCGGACGTTGGGGGGGTGGAGTGTCCGCTGCTGTCACTCATCAGCGTAGCGCTGATGACGTCATCATGCTGCCATGTCGTCATGTCTCTTCTCTTCACTTAAAAGGGAGAGACGCTGCAATTCTTTAGGTTCGGTCGACTGGGCCACCAGGGAGGGTTTCGGCCAGGCAAGCGGCCTAGCAGCCTGGTCGAACCCGGGGGCATAACTGTCGGCTTGACACAGCAGTCAGCCGACAAACAAAAAGATGGCGGCCTTGGCAGTAGGTCCTCCCCTTTAATGGCAGCCGCACTGCCATTTTGCAAGCACAGTGCACCGGCAGAAAAAGTTGCCGGTGGCACCGAGTGGGGGGCAGCAAGACTTTCTCAGCGGAATTTCTTGATCGGGACGCAACATCAGTGGTGCGTGCTCTGATGACGCACTTAGGATGGATTGGCAGCAGCGGAGCGGTAGTGGGGGGAGTGGGTCACCGCCGGGATACCACAGGAGTGGAATTTTCAAAATGGCAGCCAGTCCATGAAAAATCGGCGGCTATTGCACTCCGCAGCGTGGCCGCCGATTTCTGGCTGTAACAGGCCTTAAGGGAAGGGGCAATTTCGGCCCTATTATCTGATCATGATCACATTGCTGTTTGTGGGAGCTTGCCGTGCGCAAATTGGCTGCCACGTATCCTACATTACAGCAGTGATTGCACTTCAAAAGTACTTAATTGGCTGCACATGGCTTGGGGTCGTGAAAGGAGCTGTATAAATGCAAGTTCTTTTTTTAATTGGGCAACTGTACAATATCTGACCTGGGAGTGTGCGGCACAGCGGGAAAGGGCGCTCCTTCCACTGAGCTCTCTTGTCTCGGTGAGTGCGGAGGTTTTCTTGCATCTCAGCCAATGCCTTACTGGAGAGGGAGTTGGCCAGGGATTTATAACCAGTGCAAGGCCAGCACGGTGTGGGCTGTGTGACTGTGGGTGTTTCGTCACCAGCGGGGCCAGAGTGCGGCAGTGCAGCAGATTCGTACGGTGGCTAATTAGCAGAGAATAGTCACAATGAAGCCCACGTTCCCTGTTCACATCCGCAGCGGCCCACGGGGATTTAGTAACATGGAAGTACACCATATCCTATTAACTGTATGAGTAATTCTTCACAATTATTCGTTAAACACTTGTTAGGAGTCCACGTCTGAGAGCGATAAATGTGGAGCATGTTGCAGTACGCAGCCCAATTTACTGGTGAACATGTCGTGCCCTTAATACGACAATGTCTTCTCCAAGACTTTAAGAGTCATTTTCTTCCCTCCAACAGCTAGACTCACACTGATCCATCAGCTATTCATTACCAGTCCACGGAGCCAGTGATGGCAAGACCCAGCTCATCGGAAAAGAAAAGACTTGCATTTATATAGTGCCTTTCACAACCTCAGAATGTTCAAAGCACTTTACAACCAATGAAATAATTTATGAAGCGTAGTCACTGTTGTAATGTAAGCTCCCACAAACAGCAATGTGATAATGACCAGATAATTTGTTTTACTGATGTCGATTTAAGGATGAATATTGGCCCAGGACACCGGGGGAGAACTCCCTTGTTCGTCTTCGAAAAATGCAGTGGGATATTTTACTTCCACCTGAGAGACCAGATGGGGCTTAGATTTAACATCTCAACTGAAAGGCGGTAACCCCAACATTCCAGCACTCCACTTGGAGTGTCAGCCTGGATTTTGTGCTCAAGTCTCTGGAGGGGGACTTGAACAGCAACGTGTATTTATATAGCGCCTTTAACGTAGTGAAACATCCCAAGGCGCTTCACAGGAGTATCATGAAACTAAACATTTGACACCGAGCCACATAAGGGGAAATTAGGGCAGGTGACCAGCTTGGTCAAAGAGCTAGCTTTTAAGGAGCATCTTGAAGGAGGAAAGCGAGGTAGAGAGGCAGAGAGATTTAGGCAGGTGTAATGTATTTGCTTCATGGGTTCTTTGCTTAAGAATTTATAGCAACACATTGCTATTAAGAACTAGTTGGTTTATTATCAAAGGTTTAACAATCACACTACACACTACAGTATAGCCACCAGGCTCACAACCACCTGCCTTACCGTGGATCCCCTGAAACCAACTGGCTGGGGTTTTATTGAGTCTTGTGATCATCACGTGACTGGCTAAGCCATTCCCAACTCAACAGCTCTACAATTATGTTTGTAAAAAAATAAATCAAGTGCCCCTACTAGAGGGGCACTAGAACCGACAAATTAACGAATTAAACTTTGGAACAAAAACCAATCAAATTAAAATTTGGTTGCCGGACGTGATGATGCACTCCAGTCCCTCCGGTGCCAACTCTCACGGAAGGCCACGAGCGTACCGGTGGACACTACGTGTTCCATCTCCAGGGACAATCAGGCTCGGATGTAACCGTGGAAGAGAGGCAGGCAGTCGGGCTGAACGACCGCCCGCTGCCTGGACCGGTTGATGGACACCTTGGCCGTGCCCAGGAGCAGTCCTACGAGGAGGCCTTCCAACCTGCCCACTCCCCTCCGCACAGGGTGTCCAAAGATCAGGAGTGTGGGACTGAAGTGCAACCAGAATTTGAGGAGCAGCCCCTTTAAATAATGGAATAGGGGCTGCAACCTCGTACATTCAATAAAAACATGGAACACGGACTCTTCCAGACCGCAGAAATTGCAGGCGGCCTGGGAGCCCGTGAACCAACTTAAAAATTTATTGCACGGGACTGCTCCATGCACCACCCTCCAGGCCAAATTCCCAATAAGTAGTGGGAGGGCTCCATTGGGGAACCTCGCCTCCTCCGGACGGCAAGATGTCAACAGCTCTACAACTCTTTTGGGGGGAACAAAATAAACATTAGATCAAGTGCCCCCCCCCCCCCCCGATCTGGGGGACACTCCAGACACTTTTAACTGCCCTCTTTTTTTATATTTTTTGTTTTTGTGATTTTTTTGGGGGCATTAAAATTATATATTTTACAAGTGTCCCCTATAAAAGGGGAGGGGGACACTAAAAACCCGGCAATTAAAACAAATTAAACTTTAAAACATGTAAAATCAAATTAAAATTTGGTTGCCGGGGGTGATAATACACTCCAGTCCCTCCGGCGCCCACCTCTCGCGGAAGGCCGCGAGCGTACCGGTGGACACCGCGTGCTCCATCTCCAGGGACACCCTTGCTCGGATGTAACCGCGGAAGAGAGGCAGGCAGTCGGGCTGAACGACCCCCTCGACCGCCCGCTGCCTGGACCGGCTGATGGCACCCTTGGCCGTGCCTAGGAGCAGTCCTACGAGGAGGCTCTCGGACCTACCCGCTCCCCTCCGCACAGGGTGCCCAAAGATCAGGAGTGTGGGACTGAAGTGCAGCCAGAATTTAAGGAGCAGCCTCTTCAAGTAATTGAATAGGGGCTGCAACCTCGCACATTCCATAAAAGCATGGAACACGGACTCTTCCAGACCGCAGAAATTGCAGGCGGCCTGGGAGCCCGTGAACCAACTTAAAAATTTATTGCACGGGACTGCTCCATGCACCACCCTCCAGGCCAAATTCCCAATAAATAGAGGGAGGACTCCCACGTAGAGTGCACTCCATCGGGGACCCCTGCCTCCTCCGGACGGCAAGTTGTCAACAGCTCTACAACTCTTTTGGGGGGGGGGGAACAAAATAGACATTAGATCAAGTGCCCCCTGATCTGGGGGACATTCCAGACACTTAACTGCCCCTTTTTCTAATGTTTTTTTGGGGTTTTTTTTGTGTTTTACTTGATTTTTTTGGGGGGGCATTAAAACCATATATTTTATAAGTGACCCCTATAAAAGGGGAGGGGGACACTAAGAACCCGGCAATTAAAACAAATTAAACTTTAAAACAAATAAAATCAAATTAAAATTTGGTTGCCGGGGGTGACGATGCACTCCAGTCCCTCCGGTGCCCACGTTTCGCGGAAGGCCGCGAGCGTACCGGTTGACACCGTGTGCTCCATCTCTAAGGACACCCTGGCCCGGATGTAGGCGCGGAAGAGAGGCAGGCAGTCAGGCTGAACGACCCCCTCGACCGCCCGCTGCCTGGACCGGCTGATGGCCCCCTTGGCCGTGCCCAGGAGCAGACCTACGAGGAGGCCCTCGGACCTACCCGCTCCCCTCCGCACAGGGTGCCCAAAGATCAGGAGTGTGGGACTGAAGTGCAACCAGAAATTGAGGAGCAGCCCCTTTAAATAATGGAACAGGGGCTGCAACCTCGCACACTCCATAAAAACATGGAACACGGACTCTTCCAGACTGCAGAAATTGCAGGCGGCCTGGGAGCACGTGAACCGACTTAAAAATTTATTGCACGGGACTGCTCCATGCACCACCCTCCAGGCCAAATTCCCAATAAATAGTGGGAGGACTCCTACGTAGAATGCACTCCATTGGGGACCCTCGCCTCTTCCGGACGTCAAGATGTCAACAGCTCTACAAACCTATGAGCGTACTCACAGGTGCATACATTACAGTAGGGAATTCCAGAGCTTTGGGCCTAGGCAACAGAAGGCACGGGCATCAACGGTTGAACGATTGTAATCATGGATGCTCAAGAGGAATGCAGACATCTCGGGGGGGGGGGGGGTGGTGTTGTAGGGCTGGAGGAAATTACACAGATAGGGAGGGGTGAGACCATGGTGAGATTTGAAAACAAGGATGAGAACTTTGAAATCGAGGCGATGCTTAACTGGGAGCCAATGTAGGTCAGCGAGCACAGGGTTGATGGGTGAGCGGGACTTGGTGCAAGTTAAGACAGAGGCGGCCGAGTTTTGGATCACCTCACGTTTACGTAGGGTAGAATGTGGGAGGCCAGCCAGGAGTGCCTTGGAATAGTCAAGTCTAGAGATAACAAAGGCATGGATGAACCCACAACCTTCTGACTCTGAGGTGAAAGTGCGACCCACTGAACCACGGCTGACACCCCATGTGGTCTGTGACGCTGAGTCCACCAGGTTGGGGTGAGGCCCTGCCTGCAGCGAGTGGAGGTCAGGCAATCCGCCACGGGGATGGAAAAATTAGAGGGCAACGCATATCGGGGAAAACAATAAGAAGAATAAAACTAGATGGACCACCTGGCATCGACCTCGGCATCGGCTACGGACACGACAATAGCATACCAACCCAGTTGACCCTGCAAAGTCCTTCTCGCCAACATCTAGGGACTTGTGCTAAAATTGGGAGAGCTGTCCCGCAGACTAGTCAAGCAACAGCCTGACAATCATATCTTTCAGCCAATATCCCAGACTCCTCCATCACCATCTCTGAGGGAGTGGCCTTGGGAGTCCTCAACATCGACTCCGGACCTCATGAAGTCTCATGGCTTCAGGTCAAGCATGGGCAAGGAAACCTACTGATTGCCACCTACCTCCCTCGCTCAGTTAATGAATCAGTACTCCATGTTGAGCACCACTTAGTAGCAAGGGCACAAAACGTACTCTGGGTGCGGTATTTCAATGTCCATCATCAAGAGTGGCTCAGTAGCACCACTACTGACCGAGCTGGCCACGTCCTGAAGGATATAGCTGCCAGACTGGGCCTACGGCAGGTGGTGAGAGATCCAACATGAGGGAAAAACCTACTTGACTTCATCAATCTGTCCATGACAGCATTGGTAGCAGCGACCACCACAGTCATTGTGGAGACGAAGTCCTGTCTTATCATTGAGGATACCATCCATCATGTGTGGCATGATCACCTTGCTAAATGGGATAGATTCAGAACAGAACAAAACTGAGCATCCATGAAGCGCTATGGTCATCAGTGGCGGCAGAATTGTATTCCACCACAATATGTAACCTCATGGCCTGGCATATCCCTCACTCTACCATCACCCTGGTTCAATGAAGAGTATAGAAGAGCATGCCACGAGCAGCACCAGGCGTATCTAAAAAGGAGGTGCCAGCCTGGGGAAGCTGCAACACAGGACTACATGCATGCGAAAAAGCGGAAGCAGCACGCTATAGACAAGGCTAAGTGATCCCACAAGAGTGCCTTCACCACACGGACTGCAGTGGTTCAAGAAAGTGGCTCACCACCATCTTCTCAAGGGAAATTAAGGATAGGCAATAAATGCTGGCCGAGCCAGTGACGCCCACATCTCATGAACGAATAAAAAAAAAAATATTGTAAAATCTGTAAGAGGTTTTATGACTTTAATCAAAACAGATTTGAGTTAATTAAATTTTTTTGTTAGAGGCAAATTTGGCTCCTGCACTGTGAGTGACTGAAATATTCAGTCCAGGAGGTCTTGAGTTCAATTGCTTGTCCGCTTAACTGGCACAGGGGTAGCGAGCGATATAATTGCTCCCGAGGACCCTGGGCAAGAGATCAGCCAAGGTTCCCATTCCTGATCGTTAGCCAATGACTCCTGTTGAACGTCCATGTGTGGATGTCATGTGAGAGTAGGGTCAGGTTCAGCTGTGATGTCCTCCCTCAGCACAACCACCCCACCCCACCCACCCTTCCATGTAATAAGCAGTCGCCACTTTCGATCTGGTTTCACACATGAAAAAAACAAACCACTTAGGGAGATAGAAGGTTGTCAAGACCTGCGCACTGCACCTCAGCAAGAGTCAATGAATGTCTGAGTGTGTGTGTGAGTGTGTCTGTGTGTGTGAGTGCAGTGCGTGTGAGTGGCTGTGCATGTGTGTGTGTGTGTGTGCGAGTGTCTTGAATGCGCACGCGTGTGAGTGTGTATATATAGAATTATTGATGATCGAGAGCAAGTAATAAGGCTGTAATTTAATCTGAGTTCTTGGATGACAGGTTTATGGAAGATATCTGAACCTCTCGATTAAATTACAGCCTTTTACTCCTTCCTTATCGTCCGTTATTCTTTTTGTAATATATAATACGATGTGGATAAAACCAAAACAGTGCTAATGACCGTTAAACGCAGAGCTGAAATTACACGGATTGAATATCCAACAACTTTTGTGATGTCAGGATTAACTATTCAGTCACTATGTCAGCTGACTCACAGGAATCCATCGCGAACAGAAATATGGCGGGGAACAGATCACAAGGATGTAGTAATAATCAATGGGTTCAAAGGATGGCACAGAGAACACACCCTACCATGATCGCGGGACATCCCAAACTTTAAAAAAATTTATTCGCAAGATGTGGGCGCCACTGGCAAGGCCAGCATTTATTGCCCATCCCTAATTGTCCTTGAGAAGATGGTGGTGCGCCACCTTCTTGAACCGTTGCTGTCCGGGGGAGTGAAAGTACTCTCACAGTGCAGTTGGGGAGGGAGTTCCAGGATTTTGACCCAGCGACGATGAAGGAACGGCTGATAAATTTCTATGTCAGAATGGTGTGTGACTTGGAGGGAAACCTGGAGGTGGTGTGTTCCCATGCGCCTGCTGCCTTTGTCCGAGGTGGTAGAGGTAGGTCACGGGTTTGGGAGCTGTTCCACTTTCAATGGAAATGCAGTTCACATTTGTTACACAGCAGTAGCCAATTTGTGCACAGCAAGGTCCCAAGGTTGATTGAGGGAGAAATGTTGGCCAGGACACCAGCAGAACTCTTCTTCAATTAGTGCCATGGAAATCTTTTACTTCTGCCTGTGCCACCACAATAGGCAGATGGTGTTATGTATGAATAAAGAGTCTGACTGGATACTGTGAGCTCAAAGTAAAGTGTGACCTTAGTCTTTTATTGTAGGTCTCCAGATTATCTCTCCAGTCTATGAGGCCTCCTTAAGTACCTGTGCTCCCAAGGGATTGTGGGATCCCTTGGGACTCCAGGGGATGAGCCTTCTGGTGGCTATACAAGGTATATACAAGTTTACATATATAACAACACTTCCCCCTCAAAGTCAACTGTGTAACTATTTACAAAGTGAGTCGATCTGGGGCCTTTCTTTCCCTCGTTGATTGTCTCGGTGCAAATGCTGGTTTTGGTGAATCGTTTGTTGGGCCCTCGCTGGGCTGCTGTGCGGCTGGGCTTGCAATGCTGCCTGGTGTGGTGAGTCCTACTGGGCTGCTGCAGGTGATGGGTTCTGCTTCGTGGCCAACCGCGGTGTCGGTTTCCACTGGTGTGTATGTTGGGGGGTCAAAGAAGGTAGGGTCCAAAGAGGGTTGCTCAGGATAGTCCGTGAATCTGAGTTTGATTTGGTCCAAGTGTTTCCGGTGAATGAGTCCATTTGAAAGTTTGACCCGAAACACCTTGTTCCCCTCTTTGGCCACAATAGTGCCGGGAAGCCACTTGGGACCTTGTCCATAGTTTAACACAAATACAGGATCATTCATTTCAATTTCGCGTGACACATTTGCGCTATCATGGTATGTACTTTGTTGAAGCCACCTGCTCTCTACCTGTTCATGTAGATCAGGGTGAACTAACGAGAGCCTTGTTTTAAGTGCCCTTTTCATGAGCAGTTCAGCAGGTGGGATCCCAGTGAGCGAGTGGTAACTAAGCAGGACTCTGGATAGGCGAGTCTCCAATGAGCCTTCAGTTACCCTCTTCAAGCCCTGCTTGATGGTTTGCATTGCTCTCTCTGCCTGACCATTGGATGCTGATTTGAATGGGGCAGATGTAACGTGTTTGATCCCATTGCGGGTCATGAGCTCTTTGAACTCGGCACTGGTGAAACATGGCCCGTTGTCGCTCACAAGGACATCGGGCAGCCCGTGCGTGGCAAACATGGCCCGCAGGCTTTCTGTAGTGGCAGCGGACGTGCTTGCCGACATTATCTCACATTCAATCCATTTGGAGTACACATCTACAACCACAAGGAACGTTTTACCCAAAAATGGGCCTGCATAGTCGACATGGACCCTGGACCACGGTTTGGAGGGTCAAGACCATAAACTTAGTGGCGCCTCCCAGGGTGCATTGCTTACCTGCGCACATGTGTTACATTTGTGCACGCAGGACTCTAAGTCCGCATCGATACCGGGCCACCACACGTGGGACCTGGCTATTGCTTTCATCATTACAATGCCTGGGTCACTGATGAAAGTGCCCCTGCCCTTCTTGGGAACCATTACCCGATTACCCCACAGAAGGCAGTCTGCCTGTATAAACATTTCATTTTTTGCGCCGTTGGTACGGCTTTATCTCTTCTTGCATTTCCACTGTGACACTGGACAGCTCCCGTGAAGCACACAATTTTTTTACTCGGGACAGTAAGGGGTCCTGGCTCGTCCAGGTTCTAATCTGTTGGGCTGTGACGGGTGATTGCTGATTCTCGAATGCTTCCATAACCATGACTAAATCTGCGGGCTGTGCCATTTCCACCCCCGTGGTGGGCAGTGGCAGCCTACTGAGAGCATCGGCACAGTTTTCTGTGCCTGGCCTATGGCGGATGGTGTAGTTGTATGCGGACAACATGAGCGCCCATTTCTGGATGCGGGCTGATGCATTAGTATTTATCCCCTTTCGGAAAAAAGGGATATCAGTGGCTTATGGTCAGTTTCCAATTCAAATTTGAGCCCAAACAGATATTGATACATTTTCTTTACCCCATAAACACAAGCTAACGCTTCTTTTTCAATCATGCTATCCAGCCTTAGACAGACTTCTGGATGCATAAGCAACCAGTTGCAATTTCCCCGATTCATTAACTGCAATACACACCCGACTCCATATGACGACGCATCACATGCTAGTACCAAACGCTTACATGGATCATACAACACAAGCAATTTGGGCATAACAATTTTCTCGCTTTTACAAAGGCATTTTCTTGGCTTTTGCCCCATACCCATTCGTCTCCTTTACCTAATAAGACATGCAGTGGCTCTAACAGTGTGCTGAGGCCCGGTAAGAAGTTACCAAAGCAGTTCAAGAGTCCAAGAAGCGACCGCAGCTCCGTCACGTTCTGTGGCCTCGGTGCGTTCTCGATTGCCTCCGTCTTAGAATCAGTGGGCCTGATGCCATCCGCCGCGATTCTTCTCCCCAGGAACTTCAGGCGCCAGGAAAACACACCGAGCGTTTTAACCTGAGCCCCACACGGTTGAGTCGACTAAGAATCTCCCCCAGGTTCTGCAGATGCTCGACTGTGTCCTGACCTGTAACCAAGATGTCGTCCTGAAAGACCACCGTGCGCGGGACCCACTTCAGTAAGCTTTCCATGTTTCTGTGGAATATCGCCGCAGCTGATTGAATCCCAAACGGGCATCGGTTGTAAATGAAGAGACCTTTGTGCGTGTTGATGCAGGTGAGGCCCTTCGATGATTCCTCCAGCTCCTGCGTCATGTAGGCCGAGGTCAAGTCCAACTTCGTGACTGTCTTTCCTCCTGCCAGCGTTGCAAAAAGGTCAGCAGCCTTTGGAGGTGGGTATTGATCCTGCAGGGAGAAATGATACAGTTACTTTGTAATCACCACAGATTCTGACGGTGCCATCTCCCTTGAGGACTGAAACAATCGGACTGACCCACTCGTTGAATTTGACCGGCGAAATGATGCCCTCAAGTTGTAGCCGGTCCAGCTCGATCTCTACCCTTTCTCTCATCATATACGGTACTGCTCTCGCCTTATGATGGATGGGTTGTGCCCCCAGAATTAGGTGGATCTGCACTTTTGCTCCTTGGAACTTCCCAGTGCCTGGTTCGAACAGCGAAGGGAACCTGTTTAAGACCTGGGCACACGAAGTGTCGTCAGCGGACGAGAGCGCTCGGACGTCGTCCCAGTTGCACCGTATCTTTCCCAGCCAGCTGTTGCCAAGCAGCATGGGGCCATCACCCGGTACCACCCAGAGTGGTAGCTTGTGCACCGCTCCATCATAGGAGATCTTTACAGCAGCACTGCTGATTGCGGGAATCAGTTCCTTTGTGTAAGTTCTCAGTTTCGTGTGAATGGGAGTCAAGACTGGCCTTGAAGCTTGCTGCACCACAGTTTATCAAAAGTCTTTTTGCTCATAATGGAACGGCTCGCACCCATGTCCAGCTCCATTGACACCGGGAGCCCATTTAATCCAACCTTCAGCATTATCGGGGGACACTTTGTGGTAAATGTGTGCACCCCGTATACCTCTGCCTCCTCAGTCTTGAGGCTCTGGTTCGTCGTGATCTGCCCTGGGTTTGTCCTCCTCTGCAACATGGTGGTTTGCAGGATTAACAGGGTTTGCAGCTCACCTGCACATACGTTGGAGGTGTCCCATTGTTCCACAGCCTTTGCAAACATACCCTTTGAAGCGGCATGAATGGAAACAATGATCACCCCCGCAACGCCAACAAGGTATTAATGGCCTTGCATTCATCACCCTTGATGGTGGACTCTGAGACATCTGCGGTCATGCAGCTGCAGGCATGTGGGGCCTGCCCTGTACGTTGCGATTTGAAAACAACATCACTTTGTTCACAGAACTTGTAGCAGCACTCGTGTGCTGAGAGATTTACTTAGTATTGTCTCTGGTGCCAATGAACACCTGGGCTATCGCTATGACTTTACTCAAAGTTGGGATCTCTACAGTCAAAAGTTTGCGAAGTATCACTTCATGGCCAATGCCAAGTACGAAGAAGTCTCTGAGCATGTGCTCCAAATGTCGTTCAAATTCGCAATGTCCTGCAAGGTGTCTTAGCTCGGTGACATAACTCACCACTTCCTGGCCTTCAGACCTTTTGTAGATGTAGAACCGGTACCTCGCCATCAGAACGCTTTCCTTCGGGTTCAGATGCTCCCAGACCAGTGTGCATAAATCAACGTACGATTTCTCTGTGGGTTTTGCTGGAGCAAGCAGATTTTTCATGAGGCCATACGTTGGTGCCCCGCAGACGGTGAGGAGAATCTCCCTTCGTTTGGCAGCGTTCGCTTCTCCTTCCAGCTCGTTGGCCACGAAGTACTGGTCGAGTTGCTCCATGAACGTTTTCTAATTATGTCCCTCCGAGAATTTCTCTAGGGTGCCCACTGTTCTCTGCATCGTTGGGTTCGTCATCTGTATCTCGTCGCCAGTTGTTATGTATGAATAAAGAGTCTGACTGGATACTGTGAGCTTAAAGTAAAGTGTGACCTTAGTCTTTTATTGCAGGTTTCAAGGATGCCTCTCCAGCCTGTGGGGGCTCCTTAAGTACCTGTGCTCCCAAAGGATTGTGGGATCCCTTGGGACTCCAGAGGATGAGCCCTCTGGTGGCTATACAAGGAATATACAAGATTACATATATAACAGATGGGTCCTCCAGAAGACAGCACTTCCGACAATGCAACTCTCAGCCTGGATCATGTACCTGAGTCTTGGAGTGGGGATCGAACCCACTACCTTCTGACTCAGGTGGCGAGAGTGCCACCAACTGAGACAAGCTGACACTCGACACAGGACTGAAACCCATAGAGTTCATGGACTTCATCTGACACACTCAGCTGGAATATCCATGGGTAATCTCCCAATCTCCTGCCATCACTCCGGGGAGAGGAGGGGGGAGGATGAGCAGAGGAAATCCTGGAGGAACGGCTGTTTACCCTATTTCTTTGAGCCTTTTGCCTATCTCCCCCCCAAAGTTAATACACAGAAATTACAGCTCAGAAAAAGGCCATTCAGTCCAACTGGCCCATGCCGGTGTTTATGCTCCATACGAGCCTCCTCCCACTCTACTTCATCTAACACTATCAGCATATCCTTCTATTCCTTTCTCTCTCTGTTTATCTAGCTTCCTGTTAAATGTAATTATGCTATTCACCTCAACCACTCCCTGTGGTAGCGAGTTCCACATTCTCACCACTCTCTGGGTAAAGAAGTTTCTCCTGAATTCCTTATTGGATTTATTAGTGACTATCTTATATTTCAGGCCCCTAGTTTTGGACTCCTCCCACAGTGGAAACATTTTCTCTACATCTATCCTATCTAACCCCATTATAATTTTAAAGACCTCTATCAGGTCACCTCTCAGTCTTCTCTTTTGGAGAGATAAGAGCCCCAACCTGTTCAGTTTTTCCTGATAGTTGTACCTTCTCAGTTCTGGTATCATCCTTGTAAATCTTGTTTTGCACCTTCTCCAGAGCCTCTATATCCTTTTTGTAATACGAAGACCAGAACTCTATAACTGGTAGGAGAAGCCCTGTTAGAACGTTTACGTCCTGTGGTCCAAGGTGTTGATACCTTGCAGCTATTGGGCTAAGATCCCCAACTACAGGTGGGAAGGGACACAGCATTGGGGCTCCAACAGGTGAGCAATTAGTTGGCAGGCACCAAGGGCCAGATGAGTTAGTGTAGGATTGTTTCAATGGGCCAGGCTTCTCTACAACAAGACACGGATTCTGTTCTTGGTAGCTGCTCGATCTGTAACTGCAGTTCATGGGGAGTCTTCCAATAGAGTTGCCAATGCCAAACCTCCAGGATTGCCCGGGAGTCTCCAGGAATGAAAGATTAATCTCCAGGACAACTGCTGTAAGTGAAACTTCTCTCCCTCCCTCTCCTCCCTTCATCACTTTTTCTCTCTCTCCTTTACCCTCTTGCTGCTTTTTCACTTTCCTTTTTCTTCCTCCCATTTTTCTTTTCACCTGTTTCTCTCACAATAGCCCGGATTTTGCGGACAGCTCCCCACAATGTTTTTGAGGGCTTTAGAGCGCAGACTTGTTCTAATCCGCTGTCTGATCCAGCACGGCGCCCTCTACAGGGGATCTATTATGCCTGTGAGAAACAGCGAGGCTCTTCAATCAATCAGATTGAAGAATCTTCACTGAGACACACACCAGGAAGTAAAAAGCAGGAAATATAAATTAGATTTAAATCATGTACAGAAAGCAAAATAAAGATTGGGAAAGATATTGGATAAAAAAAAAGAGATGGACAGAAAAAGTTTTTTTAAAAATCTAAAAATCTCCAACACTAATTAACTGCTGAAGAAATGAGACTCCACACTTGTAAAATTAAATGTTGAGAGCCAGAGAGCTTGTTTTTGGCAGCAATTATGTATTTAATCCTGAATGCACCAGTCCTGACTTTTTTCTGGCGTCTTTAGTGGATAACTAGAGGACAAGGACACCAACTTCACACCATTCCATTGATTTCAATGCCGAGTCTATTGGTGAGGACTGTTGCAGCGACCCTGTGGAGGAGTGAGTTATCTCTGATATAGCAACTTCCAGATTTCTGCATTTAACTGCGCATGTGTGGACGCCGGAAGTTGCTGTCCAATTTACTCTGTTTAAACAAGGGTAATACAGTAATCATGGAGGAGTTTAATTTTCATACAGATTGGGCAAACCAAATTTTCTGTAATAGTATGAGGGATGAGGTCATGGAATGCATTCAAGATAGTTTTCTAGATCAGTATGTAAAGGAACCAACTAAGGAACAGGCTATTTTAGATCTAGTATTGTACAATGAGACAGGGTTAATTAATAACATTGTAGTAAAGGAGCCTCTGGGGAAGAGTGATCATAATATAATAAAATTTTATATTGAGTTTGAGAGTGATGTAGTTAAGGCGAAGCACTGACCACACTCAACCAGCTCCATTGGGTGGGTCATATCATCCACATGCCCGACACGAGACTCCCAAAGCAAGCGCTCTACTTGGAACTCCTGCATGGCAAGCGACCCCAAGAAGGCAGAGGAACCGTTTCAAGGACACCCTCAAAGTCTCCTTGATAAAGTGCAACATCTCCACCGGCACCTGGGAATCCTGGCCTAAGACCGCCCTAAGTGGAGGAAGAGCATCCAGGAGGGTGCTGAGCACCTCGAGTCTCGTCGCCAAGAGCATGCACAAACCAAACACCCACAGCAGAAGGAGCATGCGGCAAACCAGACTCCCCACCCACCCTTTCCTTCAATGACTGTCCCACCTGTGACAGAGACTGCAATTCCTGTATTGGACTGTACAATCACCTGAGAACTCACTTTTCGAATGGAAGCAAGACTTACTCGATTTCGAGGGACTGCCTATGATGATGATGATGATTAAGTCTGAAATTAGAGTCTTCACTCTGAACAAAGCAAACTACGTAGGTTTGAGGGGTGAGTTGGCTAAGGTAGATTGGGAAATTAGATTAAAATATAGGATGGTAGATAGGCAATGGCAAACATTTAAAGAAACAATTCATAATTCACAACAAATTTTATTCTCTTAAGGAATAAGGGTTTATTTCTTGCTGTGTTTGTGCTGCTGGGTAGGAAGGAACACGGCATGTGTGGGGAGCTGGAGAAGCAGCTTTTGGAGGCTAGAGAACAGAAGGGTGTTGGGCATTGCAAGAAATTCACCAGAAGAGGCCGATGTGAACAGTTCTGGCCACTGCTGCAGCATGGAGTGTGGGAGGCAGCAGCCTAAAGAATCAGCAGCACAGAGTAGGGAAAGTTAGCTCAGTTGGTAGGCATGAAACTAAGCTATACAGCTTTAATGCCTGGCCTGTGGCCTTAGCATTTGGCAGAAGTAGGTGCTGCAACTGGGCTAGAAAGGTAGAAATTGGCCAGTGTTCTGCTGTTGATTTATGGCTCCTTTTGCGGTGATACTCATTGGAAAGTATGCAGACATGGGCGTTGGGTGGGCACAAGATGGCTCTCTGTTGTGATACCTCCGTGGTTGAATAGGCTGTCCAGGCTCTCACCTGAAGAAAGGATCCTTGAAGGAGGAGTGCTGCAGCTGTAATTACACCCTGCAGCCAGTGGTGGCACTGCAGGGCTTCTATTGTGAGGCAATTGTAATTATAATCCTACAAAGTTTACATAGAAAGTTGCCATTGTAAATGTGACCATAGGAATTTAGAATGGAAAATAGTTAATAGGAAGGGCACATAGATGTAATTTTTAAAAATATAGATATGATACTGGGACTATCAGAATGATACCTGGATTTCAAGGGTTAAGTTATGAGGAAAGATTACACAAATTAAGGTTGTATTCCTGGGAATTTAGAAGGCTAAGGGGTGATCTGATCAAAGTTTTTAGGATATTAAGGGGAACAGATAGGGTAGATCGAAAGAAAACTAGTTCCACTGGTTCGGGAGTCTAAGACTAGGGGACATAGACGAAAAATTGGAACCAGACCTTTCAGGAGTGAAATTAGGAAACACTTCTACACACGAAGGGTGGTAGAAGTTTGGAACTCTCTTCTGCGTGTGGCAATTGATGCTAGATCAATTGTTAATTTTAAATCGGAGATCGATAGCTTTTTGTTAACCAAAGATATTAAGGAATATGGGAAAAAGGCGGATATATGGAGTTGGGTCACAGATCAGCGATGATCTCACTGAATGGCAGAACAGATTCAATGGTCTCCTTCTTGTTCCTATGTTCCTAGATATAAACAGTATCTATATATTTGTAAAACTAGAAAGACTTGGATTTATATGGCACCTTTCATGACCTCAGGACATCTCAAAGCGCTTTTTGAAATGTAGTCACTGCTGTAATGTAGGAAACGCGGCAGCCAATTTGCGAGCAAGCATGAACTGCAGGAGCAAATTTTGACTACTTTCTATTCGCCTTCTGAGCCCAAGTCCAGATTGTTGCCTTAGAGCAAGTGAGGGTTATATTAATTCCTTATAATTTGGACTGTGATAAATCCTGATAGCACTGCTGGCCAAATGGACTGACACATTTTCAAAATCAAAGTGAGCGTACTATCGGTTATATCATCAGACATGCTACAAATGGTCATTTATTCTCACCCCCTCTCTAGTTGTCTCCCTTATGTTACTGAAAACAAATCCTATTTTCTGGGTTACAGTTCCACAGAAACCTTCCAGTCTATTGTCTTTCGGAAGAGACATTAAACCGAGGAACCGTCTGCCATCTCAGGTGGACGTAAAAGGTTCCATGGCACGGTCGAAGAAGAGCAGGGAAATTATTCCCGGTGTCCTGGTCAATGTTAAACCTTCAACCAACATCACTAAAACAGATTATCTGCTCATTATCACATTGTTGTTTGTGGGAGCTTACTGTGCACAAATTGGCTGCCGCGTTTCCTACATTACAACAGTGATTACACTTCAAAAGTACTTCATTGACTGTAAAACGCTTTGGGACGTCCTGAGATTGTGAAAGGTACTGTAGAAATGCAAGTACTTCTTTCTTTTATTGTGCCCGAGTGACCATTTATTCATACGCGAGCCTTGGCAGTGAGTGTCGACAGGCTATTCCACTAGTGATGCATCACTGCTGAGCCATGTAGAATAGTGGTTATGATACTGAGGTCATGCGTTCAAATCTCACCATAGCAAGTAGTGAAAATAAATTCAATAGATCCATTAATTAGCACCAGGAAAGTTGACCACGAAAACTACCTGGTCATTGTTGTGAGAACCATTTGGGGTGTTAAATGTTGTTCAGGGAGGGGAACCTGTTATTCCTACCCATTCTGGCATACTCTGGACTCCAGTCCCACACTATGTGGTTGATTCTTAATGACCTATGAGGTGGCCTAGAAAGCCACTTATAGTTGTAAAAACAATCAGTAAAAGAAAGCCCACCACCACCTTCTCAGCCCAACTAGAGATGGGCAGTGTCAGCGTCACCCATCCTGAGAATTTATTTTAAAACCCTCTCCACACCTCCAGCAGGGATTGCATAGGAGCATAGGAACAGGAGGAGGCCATTCAGCCCCTCCAGCCTGTTCTGCCATTCAATGAGATCATGGCTGATCTGTGATCTGACTCCATATACCTTTGGCCCATATCCCTTAATACAAAAATCTATCAATTTCAGATAAAATTAACAATTGATCTAGCATCAATTGCCATTTGCGCAAAGGAGTTTTAAACTTCTCCCACCCTTTGTGTGTAGAAGGGTTTCCTAATTTCACTCCTGAAAGGTCTGGCTCTAATTTTTAGACTATGTACCCTAGTGCTAGAATCCCCAACCCGTGGAACTAGTTTCTCTCTATCTACCCTATCTGTCCTCCTTAATAACTTGAAAACTTCGATCAAATCACCCCTTAACCTTCTAATTCCAGGGAATACAACCCTAGTTTGTGGAATCTCGCTTCATAATTTAACCCTTGAAGTCCAGCTATCATTCTGGTAAATCTACGCTGCACTCCCTCCAAAGCCGATATATCCTTCCTAAAGTGTGGTGCCCAGAACTGCTCACAATACTCCAGATGTGGTCTAACCAGGGCTTTGTATAGAAGTAGTATAACTTCTACCTCTTGTACTCTAGCCCTCTAGATATAAAGGCCAGCATTACATTAGCCTTTTTGATTATTTTCTGTACCTGGCCATGACATTTTAATGATCGATGTACCTGGACCCCCAAGTCTCTTTGGACCTTCACTGTTTCTAGCTTTTTACCATTTAGAAAGTACTCTGTTCTATCCTTTTTAGGTCCAAAGTGGATGACCTCACATTTGCCTACATTGATTGTCAGGTAGCAATGAAGAGTACGAACCTCTTGACTGATTTCTCCTACTTAACCCAGTGACACTTGAGGACAATTATATTGTCCCAATTGCTGCCCACAAGATTCCTGATTTTAAGTAGCACAAGCCAGGAACCCTGCTGGTTCTGAGTAAAGTCTCCAACTCTGAGGCATACAGAGTAGGAAGGTCCCAGGTTCAATTACAGATCTGTGCTGACTTGGCTGGTCTCCGCTAGGGCTGGTATCATTGGCTCCTGTGCTCATGGGTAGGAAAGGGTAAAATCAGTCGAGGCTTTTGCTCCTTTAGCACTTTCTTTCGCCCATCACCCCCTGTGCTCGCTGACCTACCGGCAAAGCTTTGATTTCAAAATTCTCATCCTTGTTTTCAAATCCCTCCATGGCCTCGCCCCTCCCTATCTCTATGATATCCTCCCGCCCCAGCTCTGAGATCTCTGCGCTCTTCCAATTCTGGCCTCTTGCACATCTCCGATTTTCATCGCTTCACCTTTGGTGGTCGTGCCTTCAGCTGCCTGGGCACTAAGCTCTGGAATTCGCTCCCTAAACGTCTCCGCCTTTCTCCCCTCCTTTAAGGCGTGCCTTAAAACCTACCTCTTTGATTAAGCTTTTGGTCACCTATCCTAATATTTCCTTATGTAGCTCAGTGTCAAATTTTTTGAGGCGCCTTGGGATGTTTTACTACGTTAAAGGTGCTACATAAATGCAAGTTGCTGTTATCCAGCAGCCTCCCCTCCCCCATTGGTGGAGGTGTCCCAGTGAGCTTGGGAGCAGACTCAGCTGCTGATATCCCTCTCAATCAGAGAGGCTCCTGATATCACATCGCATCAAAGCTATAGATGAAGCCTGGTCACTTGAGCAAGGTACCTGAGGACCAGTATTGTCTGTAGAACCATGTTCAAGGAAGGAAGGTGACTCCCTTCAGGACAGTAGAGGATGGAAAGGGGCTAAAATAGGGAGAAGAAAAGGATAAATAGCTGGGCTATGTGGCAAAGAAGTTTCATGGGCTTGTCTGTTGCAGTCTATGATGTCACCTCAAACCCTTGAAATAAAAACAGATGGTGCTAGAAAAGCTGACTGTAGTGTCTTATCACGCCTTAGTAATGACTGTTATGTGGGGAATGTCACCGTGACCAAACTAACAAATAAAGCACCATGTTCTCAACAAAGGAAATGATGCACTTTCACTTAAGGGGGAAATCCATAACTTTACAGATTTAAATAATAAAATACACAAAGCAAATCAAAATTAATTACAAAATCCATTCAATGGAAACGTTCTGGCCAGAGAGGGCAATGAATAATGTCTATCTGCAGGTGAATGACAGGACAACAGATTCCGCTCCCGTCCTCACTGGGACGCCTCCACCAAGGAGGTGCTGGATTACATAGGATTACATCGGATATACGGCACAGAGACAGGTCATTCGGCCCAACCAATCCATGCCGGTGTTTATGCTCCACTCGAGCCTCCTCCCGTCTTTCCTCATCTAAATCTAACAGCATAACCCTCTATTCTCTTCTCCCCCTTATGTTTATCTATCCTCCCCTTAAATGCATCTATATTATTCGCCTCAACCACTCCCTGTGGTAGCGAGTTCCATATTCACACCATTTTCTGGGTAAAGAAGTTTCTTCTGAATTCCCGATTTGATTTCTTGGTGACAATCTTATATTGATGGCCTCTAGTTATGCTCTTCCTCATCAGTGGAAACACTCTCTCTGTATCTATTCTTATCAAAACCTGTCATAATTTTAAAGACCACAATTAGGTCATTCCTTGGTCTTTTTTGACACGTGCAAAGTGACCCAGCCTGTTCATCCTTTCCTGATAAGTATACCCTTACATTTCTGGTCACAACAACAACTTGCATTTATATAGCACCTTTAACGTAGTTTATTGCTCTTCAGAATGATGTGAAGTGCTATGAGACACAATGAAGCGCTATACAAAAAAGCTTCTTTTGCACACACTCAAGATCCTGCAAACAGCAAAGAGGTGAGTAACCAATTGTTTGAGAGCCAAGTGTTGTCCATACACCAGGGGTCTTCCCTGCTCTTGAGATAGCACCATGAAAAAAATTGCTATCTAACCATTGAACATTACACTCAACGGATGACACTATGAGGAAAGATTGAATAGGCTGGGGTTGTTTCCTTTGCAACAGAGGAGGCTGAGGGGAGATTTAATTGAGGTGTATAAAATTATGAGGTGGCCTAGATAGAGTGGATAGGAAGGACCTATTTCCCTTAGCAGAGGGGTCAACAACCAGGGTGCAGAGATTTAAAGTAATTGGTAGAAGGATTAGAGGGGAGATGAGGAAAGAAAATTTCACCCAAAGGGTGTTGGGGGTCTGGAACTCACTGCCTGAAAGGGTGGTAGAGGAAGAAACCCTCATCACATTTAAAAAGTACTTGAATGTGCACTTAAAGACCTGGGACCTACAAGGCTACGGACCTAGTGCTGTAAGGTGGGATTAGGCTGAGTAGCTCTTTTTCAACCAGCATAGACACGATGGGCCAAGAGGCCTCCTTCTGCGTCGTAATTTTTCCATGATTCTATGACATCTCCAACAACTCTTGCAGGGCTGCGTTGGAGTGGCAGCCTGGATAATGAGTATAAAGTGCGGTTTTGAACCCATAACGTCCTGGCTAAGAGGCAACTGAGTCAGAGTTGACCCTGTTCGGTTGCTTTGGGTGGGAACAGATGAACGATTCATATCCGAAACATTAACGTCCCTCCTTTCATATGTTGATGGGCCTGTTTTTAATCTCCAATTCCCAGAGGTTGCCTATATCCAAGTCTTGCTCACCCATCACCCCTGTGCTTGCTGACCTACATTGGATTCCGGTTAAGCAACGCCTCAATTTTAAAATTCTCATCCTTATTTTCAAATCCCTCTATGGTCTCGTCCTTCCCTTTCTCTGTAATCTCCTCCATCCCCCGCCCCCCCCCACCCCAAGATGTATGCGCTCCTCTAATTCTGCCCTCTTGAGCATCCCTGATTATAATCACTCAACCATTGGTGGCAGTTCTGTTGCCTGGACTCCAAGGTCTGGAACTCCCTCCCTAAACCTCTCCGCCTCTCTACCTCTCTTTACTCCTTCAAAATACTCCTTAAAACATACCTCTTTGACCAAGCTTTTGGTCACCTACGCTAATTCTTTATCTCACAGTACTCCTGTGAAGGGCCTTGGGACATTTCACTGCGTTAAAGGTGCTTTATAAATACAAGTTGTTTTTCTTCTGACTTGAAACACATCCCGAACTCTGAAGTCCTGTGTGTCATTCACTTGCAGATAGACATTATTCATTGCCCTCTCTGACCGAGATGTTTCCAGTGAATGGATTTTGTAATTCATTTTGATTTGCTTTGTGTTATTTATTATTTAAATCTGTAAAGTTATGGATTTTTCCTTTAATTGAATAGCAGAATTTCCTTTGTTGAGAGCATGATGCGGTGTTTGTTAGTTTGGTCACGGTGATATTTCCAGTACGAGCCTATTTATTGTATAACACGTGACGTATTCAATCCTCTTTGAAGGCAACATCTTGGATGATGTTACAAGAATTTGTAATACAAAATTGCAGGTCTGTGTTCAGTTAATTTAACCTGTCTTGCCTATTCATATCTTCCACCCTTCTCTCCCGGAGGTGTTGATCTATTTGGGGTGTGGTTCCACTGGTAATGCCAACCCCTCTATCACTTCATCCATATGACCATTCATGTTGTGTGGGTTTTACATAGGATTACATAGGATCTACAGCACAGAAACAGGCCATTCGGACCAACCAGTCCATGCCGGCATTTATGCTCCACTCGAGCCTCCTCCTGTCTTTCCTCATCTAGCTCGATCCACATAGCCCTCTATTCCCTTCTGCCTCATATGCTTATCTAGCCTCCCCTTAAATGCATCTATACTATTCGCTTCAACCATTCCCTTGTATTAGCGAGTTCCACATTCTCATTGTAATGTATGCTCACAGGTTTGTAGAGCTGTTGCATTGTGAGTGGCCTAGCCAGTCACGTGATCTTCACAAGACTCAATAAAACCCCAATCAGTTGGGTCTAGGTCACCCACGATGAGGTATGCAGTTGTGAGCCTAGTGGATGAACTGGTAAAGTGTAGTGTGATTGTTAAACCTTTGTTAATCAACCAACTAGTTCTTAATAGCAATGTGTTGCTATGGATTCTTAAAAAAGAACCCATGAAGCAAATACATTACACTCACCACTCTCCGGGTAAAGACGTTTCCCCTGAAATCCCTATTGGATTTCTTGGTGACTATCTTATATTGAAGGCCTCTAGTTTTGCTCTTCCCCACAAGTGGAAACACTCAGTGTCTATTCTATCAAAATCTTTAAAGACCTCAATTCGGTCACTCCTCAGTCTTCTCTTTTCAAGAGAAAAGAGTCCAGCCTGTTCATCCTTTCCTGATAGGTATAACCTCGCATTTCTGGTATCACCTTTATAAATCTTTTTTGCACCAACTCTAGTGCCCCTATATCCTTTTTATAATATGGCGACTAGAACTGCACGCCGTACTCCCAAGTGTGGTCTAGCCTTGAACGCTTAGAGTAGACTAGATCCTGATCCTGTCCACACCTAATGTACGCACTCCTGCGTTCTCCAGCAGCCAGATTGGTGTCAGCCTTGGCTCCGTGGGCAACACTCTCACCTCGTGTTCAAAGGTTGTGAGATCAAGTCCTGTTCCACAGACTTGAGCACACAAATCAGAACTTAAGAATTAGGAAAAGGAGTCGGCCATTTGGCTCCTCGAGCATGCTCCATCATTCAATAAGATCAATGGCCCAGCCTCCACAGTTCTCTGGGGCAGCGAATTCCAAAGATTCACAAACCCCTGAGAAGAAATTCCTCCTCATCCGTTTTAAATGGGCGACCCCTTATTCTGAAACTATGCCCCCTAGTTCTAGATTCCCCCACGAGTGGAAACATCCTCTCTACATCTACCCTGCCAAGCCCCCTTAGAATCTTCCTTGTTTCAATAAGATCACCTCCCATTTTTCTAAGCTCCAATGAGTATAGGCCCAACCTGCTCAACCTTTCTTCATAAGACAACCCCTTCATCTCAGGAATCAATCTCGTGAACTTTCTCTGAACTGCCTCTATTGCAAGTATATCCCTCCTTAAATAAGGAGACCAAAACTGTACGCAATACTCCAGTTGTAACAAGACTTCCCTACTTTTATACTCCATCCCCCTTGCAATAAAACCCAACATTCCATTCGTCTTCCTAATTACTTGCTGTACCTGCATACTAACATTTTGTGTTTCATGTACAAGGCCCCCCCAGATCCCTCTGCACCGCAGCATTTTGTAGTCTCCATTTAAATAATAATTTGCTTTTTTATTCTTCCTACCAAAGTGGCAAATCTAGGCTGACACTCCCGTGCAGTACTGAGGGAATGCTGCACTGTCGGAGATGCCGTCTTTCTAATGAGATGTTAAGCCAAGGCTCTGTGGGTAAAAGATCCCATGGCACTATTCCAAAGAAAAGCAAGGGAGTTTTCCCCGGTGGCCAATATTTATCCCTCAACCAATATCACCATAAAACAACAGATTATCTGGTCATTTATGCCATTGTTGTTTGGGGGAGCTTGTTGTGCACAAATGGGCTGTTTCCTACATTACAACAGTGACTACACTTCATAAAGTATTTAATTGCTCTAAACGCTTTGGAATGTCCCAATGTTGTGAAAGGTGCTATATAAATGCAAGTCTTTCTTTTTCTTTCTCTCCCTCCATCCTTCCCCCTCCATCTCCCAAGCCCAGAATCCCAAATCAACTGTAGGATCTCGACTGTTGCCCAGCCTCCGATCAGCTGACCCAGCATAGGACAGTGCTCAGAGCTGAGAATCTTGTCCCCTGCCACACAGTGTTACTTACTAACTGGGCCACACTTCCCATAACATTTTGCTGTGCTTTTGATCTAATGGAGTAAGATGATTAAACGAGTTCATCGGGTAGATAGCGAGAAACAATTTCCTCTGGTGGGGGGGAGGGGAGGAAGAGTCAGAACGAGGGGGCATACCTTGAAAATTAGAGCCAGGCCGTTCAGGGGTGATGTCAGGAAGCACTTCTTCACAAACAGGGTTGTGGGAATCTGGAACTCTCCCGCTCTTAATACTGTTGAGGCTCGGGGTCAATTGAGAATTTCAAAATTGAGATTGAAAGGTTTTTGTTAGGCGAGGATGTTAAGGGTTATGGAACCAAGGCGAATAGATGGAGTTAAGATACAGATCTGCCATGATCTAATTGAATGACAGAGCAGGCTCGAGGGGCTGAATTGATCTGTTTTTCCTATGTTCCTAATCTCCTAAATTCAGACATAAGAACATAAGAATTAGGAGCAGGAGTTGGCCATACGGCTCCCTGAGCCTGCTCCGCCATTCATGGCTGATCATCAACCACAACTCCACTTTCCTGCGCGATCCCCATATCCCTCGTTTCCCTTAGTGCTCTCTGTCTTGAATATACTCAACGACTGAGCATCCACAGCCCTCTGGGGTAGAGAAATCCAAAGATTCACAATGCTCCGAGTGAAGACATTCCTCCTCATCTCAGTCCTAAATGGCCGACCCCCTTATCCTTAGACTGTGGCCCCCTAGACCTACTCTCCAGCTAGGGGGAAACAACCTTTCGGCATCTACCCTGTCAAGCCCGCTAAGAATTTTATACTTTTCAATGAGATCACCTCTCATTCTTCTAAACTCCAGAACTTACCAATAACAACAGGTGCTGAGGTGTTGCAAATGATTTTCTTTCAGTGTTAAGTCAGTGTTGCTTTGTGTGAGAACTCTCACCAGGCAACTCACTAATTGTCAAACTACACTATATTTGCGCCTTGCCTGTGTATATCCTGCGGTGTTATCGGATGGAACACTTAGCGGGTTCTTATCAAATTCCTCCATCTGCTGTATTGACGCAGCCGCAGACCTGATTATATTAAGCACGGAGCCACAGACCTGATTATATTTATTGGGAATGGTAGCATAGTGGTTATGGCACTGGACTAATAATCCAGAGGTCTGGAATAATGATCTGGAGACGTGAGTTCCCCACCACGGCAGCTGAGGAATTTAAATTCAGTTAATTAAATAAATCTAGTATAAAAAGCTAGCATCAGTAATGGTGATCACGAAATTAACTGGATTGTTGTAAAAATCCACCTGGTTCACTAATGTCCTTTAGGGAAGGAAATCTGCCGTCCTTACCCGGTCTGGCCTATATGTGACACCAGACCCACAGCAATGTGGTTGACTCTTAACTGCCCCTCTGAAATGGCCCAGCGAGCCACATAGTTGTATTCAAGGGCAATTAGGGATGAACAGTATCTGTTGGCCTTGCCGACAATGCCCACATCCCGAGAACGAATGAATAAAATAAAAAATGAAACGCGGAGCCACAGACCTGATTATATTAAGCAGCCTCAAGCCTGTGTAACGAGCGGAGAAAGGGACTCAATAGGAATGCGTTGGAAAAATAATACTGCACAGCAAAGCAAAATCCCCAGGCTGAGGTCTGGTTGAAAGCCTCATTCTATCCGTAGATCCCCTCCTTTGTTCTGCTGGTTTCAAACATCCAGAATCCGCTGCTATGCGATCTCTGTGCAAACACAAGATGATGTGAGCAACACCAGCAGGCTTCAGAAGGAATTCTACTAATTTGTTGTATTTTTTTTTTAAAGCTGTCTTTCAAAGTAGAAGAAAGTATCCCTAGCGGCAGCTCTACTCAGTGGGTTCACTGCACCATGCGGTGTTGCGCTGAGCTATGCGGAACAGCAAGGCCACTGGTTCATTTCCTCTTTGGTCCGCTGCTGACTGCACTGATCACAAGCCAGGTTGTACGGGGCCCGCTGTAATTGGTCTCAGAGCTCCAAAGCCAGAGAGAAAGAGAGAGAGAGAGAGAAAGAGAGAGAGAAAGAAGGAAAAGAGATCGTTCCGGGTTGGTGTTCCTGGCTTTCCACCGGCACAGAAGGGTCGGTAGCCAGAGGACACCAGAACTGGAGGATTGTGTCCAATTCTGGGCACCGCACTTTAGGAAGGACGTGAAGGCTTTGGAGAGGGTACAGAGGAGATTTCCAGGGATGAGAAACTTCAGTTACATGGAGAGACTGCAGAAGCTGGCGTTTGTGCTCCTTAGAGCAGAGAAGGCTGATGAGATTTGATAGAGATGTTTAAAGTCATGAAGGGTCTAGACAGTCAATAAAGAGAAATTGTTTCCAATGGCTGAAGGGTCGATAATCGATAACCTGAGGGCACAGATTTAAGGTGATTGGCAAAAGAACCAGAGGCGACAGGAGAAAAAACCTTTTTACGCAATGAGTGGTTAGGATTTGGAATGCAAAAGAAAAAAAAGACTTGCATTTATATAGAGCCTTTCACGACCACCGGACGTCCCAAAGCACTTTACAGCCAATGAAGTAATTTTTGAAGTGAAGTCACCATTGTAATGTATGCCTGATAGGGCGATGGATACAGATTCAATAGTTGTTTTCAAAAGGGAATTGGATAAATACTTGAAGGAAAAACATTGCAGGGATACGGGGAAAGAGCGGGGGGAGTGGGACTAACTGGATTGCTCTTCGAAAGGCCAGAGCAGGCTCGATGGGTCAAACGGCCTCCTTCTGTTCTGTATTCTATGATCACCATCCAGCGACTGCCACTGTGACATGCACACGTGTGGGTGTCGGGCGAAGACAAGAAGCATTAGATGTGCATTGGTGAACCCCCTCCCATGGTTGAATGGTCTTGGCTGACGTGTGAAGAATGGCCACCTGGGCCAGGTACTGGGAGGACTGCCTGGGACCCATTGATTGTACCCCAGAGGGTGTCAATGTTTTCATGAAAAGACGTAAGAAAATTCAGTGTGTTAGGGAATTGTCATCTGTGTGTGGATGAACAGCCATGTTTTATGGTTAAGGAAAGCCAGAGTAGTTTTATTTGTTTGTGAGGGTGACAGGTAAACAACATTGCATTTATAAGACGCCCTTAACGTAGGAAAATGTCCCAAGGTGCTTCACAGAAACGTAATCAGACAAAAATTGATACCGAGCCAAAGAAGGAGACATTAGAAGGGGTGATTCAAAGCTTGGTCGAAGAGGTAGGTTTTAAGGAGGATGAGGCAGAGAGGTTTAAGGAGGAAATTCCAGAGCTTAAGGCCTAGATGGCTGAAGCCAATTGTGGGGAGATTATAATTGAGGATGCTCAAGAGACTAAAATTGGAGGAGCGCTGAGATCTCGGAGGGTTGTGGGGCCGGAGGAAATTATAGAGATAGGGAGGGGGTGAGGCCACGGAGGGATTTGAACACAAGGATGCGAATTTTAAATTTGAGGCATTGCCAGACCAGGCGCCAGTGGAGGTCAGTGAGCACAGGGGAGATGGGTGAATGAGACTTGGTGCGAGTTAAGCATTAGAGATTTGGATGAGCTCAAGTTTATGGAGGATTGAAGATGGAAGGCTGGTCAGGAGAGCGTTGGAATAGTCAAGTCTGGACTGGAGGTAACAAAAACGTTGGATGTGTACAAAATGGTGCCAAGAAAATGGTGTAAAGCAGGCAATAGTGGGATCGACCACCCATTATTCACCCTTCTTTTATCAGTTCAGGTACTACCCACCCATTTTTAGATTCAACCATGGGTGGACATCACTAGCAAACCTGAGTCTGTCTTCATCTAACATTCACATGAACACGTTCTAACATGAGGCAATGGATTCTGATCAGGACAGGAACCTGGGCTGATATTTTATTCTCTCTCACTAGCTCAGGGACTCTGAGTCCTTTTTTCTGCTTACTTCCCTGTCTTATAATGTGGAAGCATTAATTATTTAAGGTTTTCAATGAATTTTAATCAGCAGCAAAGCAAACATCAGAACTCAAACCATGATCAGCAACCCACGCCCACCCCCAACCCCCCGCACCCCGCCCCCCCACCACCCCACAACCTCCCTCGTCTACACTTGACAAAAATTGACAATATATATTATATGGGGTTTTGCTAGAGTTGATAGGGAGAAACTGTTTCCACTTGCAGGAGGGTCAATAACCAGAGGAAACAGATTTAAGATCATTGGCAAAAAAGCCAGAAGGTAGATGAGACATTTTTTTTTACTCAATGAGTTGTTATGATCCGGAATGCACTGCCTGAAAGGGAGATGGAAGCAAATTCAATTGTGACTTTCAAAACGGAATTGAATAAGTACTTGAAAAAGAAAAAAATTGCAGGGCTATGGGGAAAGAGCAGTGGGCGGTGGGACTAATTGGGCAGCTCTTTCAGAGAGCTGGCACAGGCACGATGGGCCGAATGGCCTCCTTCTGTGGTGTATGATTCTATATGCATTCTTCCAGAAAGCACATGTGAGACTTCCAACTCTGGGGGTGAGCCCATAGCCCATACTTCTCAGAGAGAGTGCCTGTACCTCTCATAATGTACCCATACAACTCATAGTGTGTGCCCATACATCTCATAGTGTGTGCCCATACATCTCATAGTGTGTGCCCATACATCCCATAGAGTGTGTGCCTGTACTTCTCATAGTGTGTGCCCATACATCTCATAGAGTGTGTGCCCGTACTTCTCATAGTGTGTGCCTGTACCTCTCATAGTGTGCCCATACATCTCATAGTGTGTGCCCATACATCCCATAGAGCGTGTGCCAGTACACCTCATAGAGTGTGTGCCTGTACTTCCCATAGAGTGTGCCCGTATATCGCATAGAGTGTGCCCGTACATTTCATAGAGTGTGTGCCCGTACTTCCCATAGAGTATGCCCGTACATCTCATAGAGTGTGTGCCCGTACTTCCCATATAGTGTGCCCATACATCTCATAGAGTGTATGCCCGTACTTCCCATAGAGTGTGCCCGTACATCTCATAGAGTGTGTGCCCGTACTTCCCATAGAGTGTGCCCGTACATCTCATAGTATGTGCCCGTACATCTCATAGAGTGTGTGCCCGTACTTCCCATTGAGTGTGCCCGTACATCTCATAGAGTGTGTGCCCGTACTTCCCATAGAGTGTGTGCCTGTACATCCCATAGAGTGTGCCTATACATCTCATAGAGTGTGTGCCCGTACTTCCCATAGAGTGTGCCCGTACATCGCATAGAGTGTGCCCGTACATCTCATAGAGTGTGCCCGTACATCTCATAGAGTGTGCCCGTACTTCCCACAGTGTGCCTGTACATCCCATAGAATGTGCCTGTACATCGCATAGAGTGTGCTTATACTTCTCCCAGTTTCTCCCTACTGCTCTAGATATGTACCTACACTATTGCTGGTATGTACCCATATTGCTTCTGCTATGTATTCATACTGCTCCTAGTATGTACCGGCACTTCTGACTGGTGCAATAGCAAAGATTCAATCGGATAATATTCCTTATTTATTGACATAGTAAACATTTATCAGTCGAGATTTGGAACATTTTCTCTCTAGTGCAGGTTTCATTTTGAGATGAAATATGAAGCCATTTCTTTTATGTAAATAATGAGCTTTGCTCTCCTGTTGGATTTATATGAAACACAAATCTTAACTACCACCAGTCCCTTGAAGGATGGCCCTCACACAGTCTCCAGGTCAACTAATATTTCATGCTTTAGTTGTTTTCTCTCTTATCACAATATGCAAGCATAGCAATGTTTCAGATGCCTTGAACAAAAAATCTACCGTAGCAATGAATGAGAGACTCTCAGACGACCTCCATACCTTTGCCTCACGGTCATTCAATTTTCATGATAACTATTTGCTCGGTCTTTTTGGCTCCTATAAACGATCAAAGAAAAACATACCCGCTGGTCCCTGCAGAATCGGGCTCAATACCTCGTTGCAAGAGTGGGAACCAGCCCCATTGAACTCCCCAGTAAGTAAGGGAGGTGGAATTTCTGACGCCAGGAACAAATGGCTGGCTGAGGTGCTTGAGATGATTAAAGAAGTTGATTGGGTAGATAGAGAGAAACTATTTCCTCTGATGGAGGGGAGTCCAGAACAATGGGCCATAACCTTAAAATTGGAGCTAGGCCGTTCAGGGGTGATGTCAGGAAGCTTCACACAAAGAGCAGTGGCAAACTCGAACTCTTTCCCCCAGAAAGCTGTTGAGTCTGGGGGGGCAAATTGAACATTTCTAAGCTGAGATCACTCGATTTTTGTTAGGCAAAAGTATCTAGGGATATGGAACCAAGGCGGGCAGATGGAGTTAAGCTACCGATCAGCTGTGATCTATTTGAATGACGGAGCAGGCTCTAGTGCCTGAATCTAGTAGGTTTACCAGCTACTGCCAAATCCAGAACCAAGGGGTCAGGAGTAGGGCCATAGCTTCAATTTTGGATTTGGGTTTGGAAAATTCATTGCAAGCCTCAAGAGTCAGAACAATTAATAATTAATGCCTCCACTTAATAAGGTGCACAAGTGGGAAAAAAAAATGAACTTCTATTTAAAAACAAAGAAACTATGGATGGCTGGTTTCCAGCCCGACCACTCAGAACTGGACAGATTGAACTCCTATTGGGCAGATTATCCAGGAGGGTCATGGAATTTGTAGAAGCATGGAGGTTTGGTCCACTTTAAAGACAACCATGAAGGAATCATGCAGTCCTGGCAGGATTTCTGGCATTGCAGACGTTCTGGTGCTGGCTATGGGGTGCTTTGATTTCTGCTCAACAGCTGCGACAAACAAGTGGAGCGTGTGAAGCACACATTCCGCCTGTTCATACCCAAAAATTGCAATCGGACCTGCAGCTGGCACAGGAACCCTGATTTGCTGATTTAAGCCAAGGCTTCTCTGGCAGCACCTTCCAAACCTGCGACCTCTATCACCTAGAAGGACAAAGGCAGCAGGCACATGGGAGCACCACCACCTCCAAGTTTTCCTTCAAGTTACACACCATCCTGACTTGTTAATATATCGGCCGTTCCTTCATCATCGCTGGGTCAAAATCCCGAAACTCCCTCCCTAACAGCACTGTAGGGGTACCTTCACTACACGGACTGCAGCGGTTCAAGAAGGTGGCTCACCACCACCTTCTCAAGGGGCAATTAGAGATGGGCAATAAATGCCGGCCTTGCCAGTGACACCCACATCCCAGAACAATTTTTTTTTTTAAAGCCGCCTCTTACCTGTTTAGAGAAGTTTTCTGATAACGGAGGATCGAGGGATGGGGAATCCTGACTTGAGAAATGAACGGGAGGCTCAAGGAGCCTGAACAGTTGGAATTACCAAGGAAAAAGCTACAATCTCCAGAGATCACAATGGGATACAGAGCTACTCGTTCCAGAAAAATGGAAAGGGAACTTTCATACAATAGAATCATACAGCATAGAAGGGGGGCATTTAGCGCACTGTGCCTGTGTGGCTCTTTGAAAGAACTAAAACTTTGAAAGAACTATATTGATGGGATGTTTGGAAGGGTGGTCTGGATGGACCAATGGTCACTATTGCGCATATGCACATTCTGTGGTTGCAAGTGTGCAACCACAGTCCACAAACTCCAAGTCTAAATCTGTTGAGTTGCTGGTTCATGTATTGAACTATTTAAAAGTTAGTGAGATTTATTTTCTCATCGAGTTCTGCATCAACCTCTCAGCTTTCAGCGGGATTATTATTTTTATGAATTCAGATCTGTACACTGTTAACACCCAGTGTCACAAAGCATGTGTGGATGCAGGTGGGAGTCTGCTCTCCATAACGGCAACCACTAGGAAGATGCCCCCCCCCAATTCTTTGGGGAAGGGTTTTTGTCTTCATCTTCCCGCACCACCCACCCCCATCCCATGGACCAAATCCCAGAATTGCCCTGACATCCTCCATCTCCTTATGCGTACTTGCATCGTTGCCAGTTTGAGCTGCAATGAGTGTGGAGTTGCCATGTGGAGGCTAGGGTATCTCCCAGAAGAGCCCCATCTGGTCGGTCCCTCGTGCCTCTGGATCTATCAGCTACTTGGGTGGTTGCAGCTTGGGAGTTGGCCAAGAGGAAAGTGAAAACATTGCAGGGAATAGGGGGAGAATTCCCCAAATCAAGTGATTATGGAAAAAAAGCTTTAAAAGTTCCCCAGGGTGTTTATAATTTTTTATGCAGATCAAAAAAATGAGCGTTCTGAGACTGTAATCTTTTGTAAAATGATGTCTGCAAATGAGGCAGACTGTTCAGGAAAATCTGGAAACATTCTACAGACTGGTTCACCTCAATAATCTGGAACGGTTACCAAGGTGGGTTAAATATAAGTAATCTAGAATGGTTCCAGTGGCTGTTTAATTGCAAAATTCTGAATCTGCCGCAGAAACTGGTTAGCTTCCAAAATCTGGAACAGGTGAGCTGCGGATGTCACACGCGCTACTCTCTGAAGGTTGTTCTCGACGGGAATCTGGGACAGTTCCAGAGTTTGATGAGCAGTATAAAAGAAGAAAATGAAAGGCTTGCATTTCTATAGCGCCTTTCATGTCCACCTGACGTCTCAAAGCGCTTTACAGCCAATTAAGTACTTTTTGAAGTGTAGTCACTGTTGTAATGTAGGAAACGCGGCAGCCAATTTGCGCACAGAAAGCTCCCACAAACAGCAATGTGATAATGACTAGATAATTTGTTTTTGTTATGTTGATTGAGGGATAAATATTTGCCAGGACACCTGGGATAACTCCCCTGCTCTTCTTCGAAATAGTGCCATGGGATCTTTTACACCACTTGAGAGAGCAGACAGAGCTTCGGTTTAATGTCTCATCCGAAAGACAGCACTTCCGACAGTGCAACACTCTCTCAGCACTGCACTGGAGAGTCAGCTTAGATTTTTCGTGCTCAAGTCCCTGGAGTTGGACTTGAACCCACAACCTTCTGATTCAGAGGCGAGCATGCTACCCATATAAATCCTGGACTGTTCTTGAGGCTTGTTAACCGCGCAGCTCTAGACCTGTCCGTGACTGGGATTATAGATGGCTGGTTTTAGAATGGTTCTAGAAACCAACAGCATCCTGGTGCACCTGCCTGTAATATGCAGGTTTATTTAGTTATAGGGGGAGACTTTTGCCTTCATTTTCGGCAGTTTTCTCAGCTGTTTTTGGGAGAGAAACCGCCCGCTGTAAGTATCCCCCTTACTTTTTAAATGGAACTACCCACAGCTCAAAACGCCCACCAGGAGCAAATCGCCAACGTGCACCGCCAAGAAAATCGCCAGGGCGTAAGCTTGGCCTCAACGGAAGCCCATCCAGATCGCCAAGGGAACCGCCCTGTGAAAGCTACTTAAACAGGGCAGTAGGTGAGAACTCTGCAAAGAAAGGTAAGTTAAAGGTTCTGTATCTTTTTTTAAATTGTAAAACGGCGATTAACTGTAAAACTATCTTGGGAATGTTTTTTAACTTCTTATTTTCTTTTAGTGAATTTTTAAAAAAGTTTTCCCCCCTCCCAAGGCCCAACCGCAGCCTCAGAGTAAATTTTTAAAAACATTTCACCTAATTTCACCTTTAACCGCCAAGATTATTGATGCAAGATCCATTTTCTCGCCGGGCGATATTTTTTACCGTAATTATGGATAGTGGAGGGCAGAGAAACCCAAGGCAAAGAACAAAAAGGGCCATTGTACAGCAAAATTCTAAAAGGACAGAGGGTGTTAAAAAAACAAGCCTAAAGGCTTTGTATCTTAATGCAAGGAGTATCCGCAATAAGGTGGATGAATTAACTGTGCAAATAGATGTTAACAAATATGATGTGATTGGGATTACGGAGACGTGGCTCCAGGATGATCAGGGCTGGGAACTCAACATCCAGGGGTATTCAACATTCAGGAAGGATAGAATAAAAGGAAAAGGAGGTGGGGTAGCATTGCTGGTTAAGGAGGAGATTAAGGCAATAGTTAGGAAGGACATTAGCTTGGATGATGTGGAATCTATATGGGTAGAGCTGCAGAACACCAAAGGGCAAAAAACGTTAGTGGGAGTTGTGTACAGACCTCCAAACAGTAGTAGTGATGTTGGGGAGGGCATCAAACATGAAATTAGGGGTGCGTGCAATAAAGGTGCAGCAGTTATAATGGGTGACTTTAATATGCACATAGATTGGGCTAACCAAACTGGAAGCAATACGGTGGAGGAGGATTTCCTGGAGTGCATAAGGGATGGTTTTTTAGACCAATATGTCGAGGAACCAACTAGGGGGGAGGCCATCTTAGACTGGGTGTTATGTAATGAGAGAGGATTAATTAGCAATCTCGTTGTGCGAGGCCCCTTGGGGAAGAGTGACCATAATATGGTGGAATTCTGCATTGGGATGGAGAATGAAACAGTTAATTCAGAGACCATGGTCCAGAACTTAAAGAAGGCTAACTTTGAAGGTATGAGGCGTGAATTGGCTGGGATGGATTGGCGAATGATACTTAAGGGGTTGACTGTGGATGGGCAATGGCAGACATTTAGAGACCGCATGAATGAACTACAACAATTGTACATTCCTGTCTGGCATAAAAATAAAAAAGGGAAGGTGGCTCAACCGTGGCTATCAAGGGAAATCAGGGATAGTATTAAAGCCAAGGAAGTGGCATACAAATTGGCCAGAAATAGCAGCGAACCTGGGGACTGGGAGAAATTTAGAACTCAGCAGAGGAGGACAAAGGGTTTGATTAGGGCAGGGAAAATGGAGTATGAGAAGAAGCTTGCAGGGAACATTAAGACGGATTGCAAAAGTTTCTATAGATATGTAAAGAGAAAAAGATTAGTAAAGACAAACGTAGGTCCCCTGCAGTCAGAATCAGGGGAAGTCATAACGGGGAACAAAGAAATGGCGGACCAATTGAACAAGTACTTTGGTTCGGTATTCACGAAGGAGGACACGAACAACCTTCCGGTTATAAAAGGAGTCGGGGGGTCTAGTAAGGAGGAGGAACTGAGGGAAATCCTTATTAGCCGGGAAATTGTGTTGGGGAAATTGATGGGATTGAAGGCCGATAAATCCCCAGGGCCTGATGGACTGCATCCCAGAGTACTTAAGGAGGTGGCCTTGGAAATAGTGGATGCGTTGACAGTCATTTTCCAACATTCCATTGACTCTGGATCAGTTCCTATGGAGTGGAGGGTAGCCAATGTAACCCCACTTTTTAAAAAAGGAGGGAGAGAGAAAACAGGGAATTATAGACCGGTCAGCCTGACATCGGTAGTGGGTAAAATGATGGAATCAATTATTAAGGATGTCATAGCAGTGCATTTGGAAAGAGGTGACATGATAGGTCCAAGTCAGCATGGATTTGTGAAAGGGAAATCATGCTTGACAAATCTTCTGGAATTTTTTGAGGATGTTTCCAGTAGAGTGGATAAGGGAGAACCAGTTGATGTGGTATATTTGGACTTTCAGAAGGCGTTCGACAAGGTCGCACACAAGAGATTGATGTGCAAAGTTAGAGCACATGGGATTGGGGGTAGTGTACTGACATGGATTGAGAACTGGTTGTCAGACAGGAAGCAAAGAGTAGGAGTCAATGGGTACTTTTCAGAATGGCAGGCAGTGACTAGTGGGGTACCGCAAGGTTCTGTGCTGGGGCCCCAGCTGTTTACACTGTACATTAATGATTTAGTGAGGGGATTAAATGTAGTATCTCCAAATTTGCGGATGACACTAAGTTGGGTGGCAGTGTGAGCTGCGAGGAGGATGCTGTGAGGCTGCAGAGCGACTTGGATAGGTTAGGTGAGTGGGCAAATGCATGGCAGATGAAGTATAATGTGGATAAATGTGAGGTTATCCACTTTGGTGGTAAAAACAGAGAGACAGACTATTATCTGAATGGTGACAGATTAGGAAAAGGGGAGGTGCAAAGAGACCTGGGTGTCATGGTACATCAGTCATTGAAGGTTGGCATGCAGGTGCAGCAGGCGGTTAAGAAAGCAAATGGCATGTTGGCCTTCATAGCAAGGGGATTTGAGTACAGGGGCAGGGAGGTGTTGCTACAGTTGTACAGGGCATTGGTGAGGCCACACCTGGAGTATTGTGTACAGTTTTGGTCTCCTAACCTGAGGAAGGACATTCTTGCTATTGAGGGAGTGCAGCGAAGGTTTACCAGACTGATTCCCGGGATGGCGGGACTGACCTATCAAGAAAGACTGGATCAACTGGGCTTGTATTCACTGGAGTTCAGAAGAATGAGAGGGGACCTCATAGAAACATTTAAAATTCTGACGGGGTTAGACAGGTTAGATGCAGGAAGAATGTTCCCAATGTTGGGGAAGTCCAGAACAAGAGGTCACAGTCTAAGGATAAGGGGTAAGCCATTTAGGACCGAGATGCGGAGGAACTTCTTCACCCAGAGAGTGGTGAACCTGTGGAATTCTCTACCACAGAAAGTTGTTGAGGCCAATTCACTAAATATATTCAAAAAGGAGTTAGATGAGGTCCTTACTACTAGGGGGATCAAGGGGTATGGCGAGAAAGCAGGAATGGGGTACTGAAGTTGAATGTTCAGCCATGAACTCATTGAATGGCGGTGCAGGCTAGAAGGGCCAAATGGCCTACTCCTGCACCTATTTTCTATGTTTCGCCAGCGTTAGTTGCAGAATGTTAGCGGTTTTCTGGGCAGCAATCGGGCGTTGAGCGGCTCTAGCATTGCCACTTGGGAAGATGGTGGGTTGGGTGTGGAGGAGGGGGGGGATGCTTTCACATACACAGCAGGACTTAATATTATAAAGCTGTTTGACCTTTCTCACTAATAATGACAAATTTTTTTTTTAAACTAAAATGCAAATAAAGACAGTCAGGCAAATGGTAAAATAAAACACACAGCAGTGTTGAATTACATGGATGCAGCTAATTACAAAGCAAATCAGCATGTCAATTACAAGTATTGGAGGGGGGGAGGGGTCCACATATTAACTGTTTATATCGTCAACCGAGAGGGGACCTTATGAAGGTATATAAAATAGTAAATGGTGCTTGCGGATAAGGGTCATTCCAGAACTAAACTGTGACAATGGGACAAGCGAACTCAGGTCCAACCAACAACAACTTATATTTATATAGCACCTTTAACGTAGTGAAATGTCTCAAGGCGCTTCACAGGAGTATTATGAGATTTTAAAATTTGACACCGTGCCACATAAGTAGAAATTAGCGCAGGTGACCAAAAGCTTGGTCAAAGAGGTAGGTTTCAAGGGGCATCTTGAAGGAGGAAAGAGAGGCGGAGAGGTTTAGGCCGGGAGTTTCAGAGCTTGGGGCCTAGGCAACAGAAAGCTCGGCCACCAATGGTTGAGTGATTATAATCAGGGGTGCTCAAGAGGGCAGAATTGGAGGAGCACAGACATCTCGGGGGATTGTGGGGCTGGAGGAGATTACAGAGATAGGGAGGGATTTGAAAATAAGGGTGAGAATTTTGAAATCGAGGCATTGCTAAACCGGAAGTCAACCGGAAACTAACAAAAGGCAAATTTATTAGTGATTTCAGGAAGTTGGACTCCACTCAAAGAGTGATCACATGGAATGGACATCCAGGCAGTGTAGTGGAGGTAAAATCCCTGGAATTATTTAAGAAGCAGTTGTATAGCGTGATGGGCGATGCAGGATGGATGGGTGGCGGGGGAGGGGGTGGCGGTGTTGGAATGGGAAGCTGTTGGATTTTTCAGGGCGGGTGAGTTAAGTAGAGCTAAATGCCCTTCCTCCTCTGGACGTTCTTGCTATTGAGGGAGTGCAGCGAAGGTTCACCAGACTGATTCCAGGGATGACAGGACTGACATATGAGGAGAGACTGGATCAACTGGGCCTTTATACACTGGAGTTTAGAAGGATGAGAGGGAATCTCATAGAAACTTATAAGATTCTGACAGGACTGGACATGTTAGATGTGGGAAGAATGTTCCCGATGTTGGGAAAGTCCAGAACCAGGGGACACTGTCTTAGGATAAGGGGTTGGCCATTTAGGACTGAGATGAGGATAAACTTCTTCATTCAGAGAGTTGTTAACCTGTGGAATTCCCGACCGCAGAGAGTTGTTGATGCCAGCTCATTGGATATATTCAAGAGGGAGTTAGATGTGGCCCTTATGGCTAAAGGGATCAAGGGGTATGGAGAGAAAGCAGGAAAGGGGTACTGAGGTGAATGATCAGCCATGAACTTATTGAATGGTGGTGCAGGCTCGAAGGGCCAAATGGCCTACTCCTGCACCTATTTTCTATGTTTCTATGTATCTATCTTGCCAGCTCCAAATGTTTAGTACTTCTTTTCTGCTGTAATTACTGACTTTGGAGTTAATCGAGTACAGGAAGAGAGAAAGTATCTTCTGATGATGCAGGAATGGCCACTGAAGAGGTAGCATCCATCTCTGCACAGTCAGGAGGTGGCCCAGAGCCCCGCTTTGCAAACTGCTGCGATTGCTGCAAGTGGTGTTTGGAAGAAAAAAAAAATCCAATGCAAAAAATCCGCACAGCAGAGTTTTACCGTAGCATGAGCTTCAGTTTTAAAGATCCAGGGCTAATCCGCAAGTTTGCATCAGAGACTGAATTCTGTTTGCCTGACCTACATACAGCTTCCCCAAACTCACCACACACAAAAAAATCTAATCAGGGCACTGATTCTATCCGCAATCCCCTCTGCCTGAGAGACGCTTTCATTCCTCTTACACCCCAGTCATTTTCCCAGACAGGTTTGGTGACAATGAGACAACACACTTAGGAAACAAGTCATGAAGAAAGGTAGGTAACAGCGTTGTACAAATAATGACAACTGGCGCTGCCAGTGTGGATGAGATCGCTTCTGTGGCCCTCTGTGATCTGAAGCATTCTATTATTTAGGTCTTTATGTAGATTTTTTTTATCAGTGAATTTTAAGTTACTGAGCTCCCTAAACCCAAAGGACCAAATATAATTAGCCAGGAACTGGACCATGAAAGAGGGATCTATTCCCCCCTGCCCCCCTCCCCCACTCCTGACAAGGGACCCCTCCCCTCCCATCCTTTGGGGGGAATTAAAAAAAAACTTATACAGTCTACTCCCAAAAATTAAAAGTCATTTTCTGCACTAAAAACAATAGAATTATCCAATAATGCGAATTAAGCAAAGTAACAGCAAAAAAAAGAGAATTTAGTGCGAAAAATATGTCAAATTATCAGTTTGTTTGAATGAAGACCAAAACAGTATGTGTGGGGAGGGGGGGGGGGGGGAGGAGGAGGACAATAAGGTCATTCTAGGAATGATTTCTAAATTATTTGAAGCAGTACCTGCCTGATTGCCTTTACAGCCAATCACCTTTTATGAAACTTGGCTAATTCCTCGGAATCAGATGCTTGAAGCCTGGCAGTGGATCGTGGTAAAAAATCAATTATGCTGAAAGATTTTTTGATATTAAAGAGCACAGATCTGGTTAGATGCCCTGATCCTTCCTTCGTAAAATAATTAGAACTACCAGGGTTTTTTTTACTGATGCAAGCGATGAAGACACGGGTCCCTCTAACATTTCGACATCCTCTCTTCTCTCTTCATTCTCCTGCTGTCTAAAGTGACCTTGTTATATCTAATGCATCATTCTATCTCGATCGCTCCTGCTGTCACCCACTCAGATCAGAAATCATAAACCAGCGCCGACTGAGCAATAGTCCTACGATATTTTTATCGTTTTATTAATAGTGCAGTTTATGGGGTTTGATAGTTAAATACAGCAGAACCTCCTCTAAAGCAAAATACACACACTAGATCCACTGGCTGTCTGTCTCACTGTGAAATTCAATATTGTTATTTTCTCTCTCTAAGTTTAAATAAAATCTACTCGCTGAATGGCGTGTAGAGTATTTTCAGACAACTATATTTACAAAGGAGGGACAGAAGCTGTGGGGGAGGGGGAGAGGGCATTTTCTAACTTCCCTTGGGACCCCCTGCCCTAGTTTCACACACCAACATAGTGCCTGAAAATTGGGAGAAAGCAGATTGTGAGAGGCATTAAAACGCTTTAAACTCGTCCCACCTTGTGACCCATTTGCGCTCCTCCTGAAAAATAAATAATTCCTGGTATTGTTCCCTGTTGTTATTGTCCGTGAGCCGTTCTGTCTCAGCCCCTCCTCTCCCACCCATTCCCTCTTCCCCCCTCTCCTCTCCTCTCCCCTCCTCTCCTCTCCCCTCTTAACTCCACCTTTCCTACCCCTCTCCTTTCCCTCCTCTCCCCTTTCCCCCTCTTCTCCTCCTATCTCCTCTCCCCTTCTTCTCTCCTCTCCCCCTCTTCCCTCTCCCCCTCCTTTCTCCTCCCCTCTCCCTTCTCTCCACTCCCCTCATCTCTTCCCCTCTCCCTCCCCCTTCTTCCCCTCTACTCTCCTTCTCCCCTCCCCTCCTCTCCCTTCCACCCCTCCTCTTCTTTCCTCTCTCCATTTTCTCCCTTACACTCCCTGCTCCCTCTCCCTCCCCACTCACCTCCTTTGCCCTCTACCTACCCTCCCCTCTGCCTCCTTTCCCTCTGTCTCCTCTCCCCTCCCTCATAGAATCATAGAAATTTACAGCACAGAAGGAGGCCATTTCGGCTCATCATGTCCGAGCTCGACACTCCCCTCCTCTCCCCTCTCCCTCCTCTCCCCTCACCTTATTTCCCGGGTGTTGGGTGGACCTGTACCTGCCACTGAAATTGACAGTTCTATGATTTGGGGGAAGGGGTGAGGGAGGGAGCAAGAGGAGGAGATAGAGGGCTTCAGCTGTAGAATGTGCCTGTGCACCATGCGACATGTATCACACCAGCCGTACAGATGAGACTGCGCGTACTCATGCATTTAACCCTTTACTCACCGAAACTCTTACAACAATGGGCAGAGGCACCAACCCATTGTGCGGGGAGCTTGGTTCCTGATGGCTCGTAACAATTGCACTGGGTAAAGGAAATTATTATATGGCACTCTTCTCAAAATGCACATCTTTGCAAGCCAGTGAGTTCGTAGTACCAACTGTTGTTTGCTTTGTTTCTCTAATACAGTGAATATCATTAGATAAAATGTGTCCATTGTTTTTATCCATTTGTATTCTGCTTGCAGTCTCATTTTTACCATTCCCTTCAGACTTTTCTCTCCACTCAGAGCAGATTAATTGGTCAGACATGATCTGCTCCGGTTATACTGCTGTCCGTGTCTTCTACCCGTCTCTAGTTCTCTCTGGAAAGAGTATGCCTCCTAGCCAACCCACACCCCATGTACCTACCACCCATATACACACACTCCATGCACCTACCACCCATATGCACATACCCCATGCACCTACTGTCCTTATACACACACCCCATGTACTTACCATCCATATACACACAGCCTATGAACCCTACCGGCCATATACACACACCCCATGCACCTCCCGCCCATATACACACACTCCATGAACCTATCACCCTTATACATACACTCCATGCACCTACCCCCAATATACCCACAGCCCAAGCACCTACTTACCGCTCATCCACCAACCACACTTGGACAATGGTGGATCACTAGTCTCCAGTGAAACGATTCATTCAGCATTAACTACACTCGCTCTCCAGCATCCCAATGATCTGTTGCACAGGCCTGTCGGCCACATGCTCGAGCGACAGGCTTACATAAACACTCAAAGTGGCCCAACGTGCAGGCGCCTCCAGCTAGGAGCCCCCGTACACCTGACAATAGATGTTTGGCGGTGACAACAGCAGTCACTGCAAGAACAATTGCCCGGTGTTCTAAACTGTAAACAGTAAATGTGGAGCGGTTTATAAACACGAGCAGAACCTCAACACTGAGCGGCCGGCTAAAACCGGTTGTTCTTTATAATATAAAAAATGTAATTAAGGTTTCCCCCCCTTAACCCACAAGTTTAGGAATGATAGTGGCAGCGGTGTAGGATTCGATGGCAGATACCATCACATACGTGAAACTGCAGAAATACCAGTTCTAGGAAGCAACTATCAAGAAATATACACTACAGGCTACATGATACTCTATTTAAAAACGGCTGCCATCTAAAATACACCAGGGGTCATTGTAGGAAGTGTGTAGGGTGGAGCCTCGGTGATTCAATGTCCCACTAATTTGTGTATATTTCATGCACTGTGTGTTGGGATTTCGGATGTATCCACCGATGAGACGGCAGCGCTGAGAGCAGTCCTTTTCCAACACCTCCAGGTTCACGAAATTCAACAGGACAACCCAAGGAATAAAAATCATGCACAAGGAGGGGTCTGACTGGAATGCTGGAAGGGGCCACGTGTAGCTCATGGGTGGCAGATCCGGCTCCATTACATTATACACTAAACACTAAACACCACTTAATGCACTGTGCATAATCTATTACATTATACAGTTTCTAATAGTTTGTACACATCAGAATGATGGCACTCTACCTAATGCATTTTACATCAAAGATCTATACCTCTGAATACACCACCAGTGCTACATCTCCAATACAATCCACCATTCAGCACACTCAACTATTATTACATAATTCAACACACCTCACTATTATTACAATATCCACCACACCCCATTATTACCCACACCATCTAACACACCCCACTATTAATGCACCTACACCATCCATCACACTCCATTATTTCCTACATCAACAACAACTTGCATTTATATAGCACCTTTAACATAGTAAAATGTCCCAAGGCGCTTCACTGGAGCGTTATCAAACAGAATGTGACACCGAGCCACATTAGGAGATATTAGAGCAGATGACCAAAAGCTTGGTTAAAGAGGTATGTTTAAAGGAGCGGCTTAAAGGAGGAAAGAGAGAGGCGGAGAGGTTTAGGGAGAAAATTCCAGAGTTTGGAGCCTAGGCAGCTGAAGGCACAGCCACCAATGGTGGAGCGATTAAAATCGGGGATGCTCAAGAGGCCAGAATTGCAAGATCACAGACATCTCGGGGGGGCTGTAGGGCTGGAGCAGGTTACAGAGATAGGGAGGGGCGAGGCCATGGAGGGATTTGAAAACAAGAATGAGAATTTTAAAATCGAGGCGTTGCCAGAGCAGAAGCCAATGTAGGCGGGCGAGCACAGGGGGTGATGGGTGAATGGGACGGTGCAAGTTAGGACATGGGCAGCCAAGCTTTGGATGAGTTCAAGTTTACAGAGGGTAGAACATGGAAGGCCATCCAGGAGTACGCCATCCAGCACACTCCACTATGGCCGAGTCCATCCATCTCACCTCACTATGGCCTACACCATTCAATACAATCCACTATTGCCTACACCACCCATTGCATTGCCACCCAATAGACTCCACTATCGCCGACACCCCCCAATACATAATGAAGCCGATTTCCCTGTCTTTTGTTGCCATATAATTCTTAGTATTGCTGTGGTGCCAGTCACGTAACACTGTCCACTTTCATTCTGACCCCTGTGTGCAATGCCCACCACCCAGCTCATTCAAGATTTTCACTCCCCAAGGGGAGCACTAGAGACATCAAAACAAAAGCCTGAAGCCATCTGCAACCATCTTTAATAAACATGAACGCAGCCTGATCTGTGTTACATATACAAGGAACAAACAGGATGGTAATGAGACACAGGCCGGTGATTCAAGCTCAATTTTCTGAAAACTGGTTGAACTTCGCTCTTGCAGTTTATATCATCAGAACTCAATTGGCTCAACCACCACCCTTGAGTCACACAGACAGCCAAGCTCTTCTGCTGTGTCCGCTTTATATGTTAAATTGCTGGGCATCTCTTCACTAAATAGCAGTTAGTACGGCGATACGACAGCTGATTTTCTCCGGGTCTAACACTAGAGCATTTAAACTTTGCAACATTTATACTCATTGTCAATTCGCACCGTGTGCACTGTTTTAGATTCAATTCATGATAATCTACCGTCTTTAAAAAAAATTCAGAGTCGGATGCTGTTAGGGGGCAGCAGGGTTTGTTCTGATCGATGACCAGCCTCTCTCGTATCTATCTTATGATCTTAAAGGTCTGTCTGCAGCATTGGATTTATACATACCAATATTTACGCTGTTGTCACTATCAAGATTTACTTTTGACAAGAGCAATGTATTCTCTTTGGCTTCACACTATTAAAGGTTTAAGGCTACAACACCATATATACATTTAAATCCCATTTTTACAACTTCCAGTATTTTTTTAAAATTCTCCTTCTGACAAACTTGCTAAGGTATGTGTATAAACAGCAATTGTAGTCAGCAAGGGCGATAAAACCTATATAAGACGAACCGCAAGACGTTGTTTAGCGGAACCTCATTTTTAAGGTCGTAATAATGAGGTGGGAGTCCTGCCAGACCATTTAGAGAGAGAGAGAGAGAGGTCCTTAAAGTCTCTATCTGTGTGACCAATATTCAACACTTCTGGTGCTGACCCGGCACCTGGTTTATTTCAGTACCGAGACTCCCGGGGGCTGTGTTTCATGAGCTTCTTGGCTCCCAGTCCATTGTCAGCCTTTCGTTTTTTTAACCCGAGATCTCCGAATGAAGGGAGACATCGGCGATCATAAATCGATACTCACGGTATTTCCACAACCGATTATTCTCATCGAAGGAACCCCTTTTTCTTTTGTTGTGTGGGGAGGGGATAGATTCTGCTCTTAAATTTAACGTTGCGTGTTAAATAGAATTTGGGCTTTGAATACATATGTAATTAAAACCGGATCACAGAATTACCCCCCCCCCCACAAACCCCAACCTCTCCACTCCATAATTGGGCTGAGACATATTGGAGGAACTGCGACAGCCGTATACTTATTATTACTTGATATCAAACTTATCTTTGCATTTTTTGTTGCTGTTGGCAACATTGAACATAAGGTTCAGTTTAACTTAACTGATATAAACCGAGGCGATTTTCTTGAGGTTTTTGTTTTGTGTGGTTACCCGCCCCCCCCCCCCACACACACACACACACCCTCCAGTTCCCGCTGTAAGGGAGGGGTGCTTAGGTTCTAAAGAGTTAAACACGGCAGCCTGTATTTGGGTTATTTATTTATCTATCTATTTATTTATTATTGCTGCCTGCAGACTGGCCGAGCTCGGTGGTTCGCTGCCTGCTTAGGGTTTGGACGGTTTGGCAGTGTTGTTTTGGGTGAAAGAAGAAGATCAGGGCGGCGGTGTTGACATCCAGGATGGCACTGCACTGACCAACTTTCATCCACCTAATCCTCTCCTGTGAGCATTGTAGCCACTGAAGGCGCTCGATAGCCGAGAATAGCAGATCACACAGCCCAGGAGTCTCGGGCGACAGAGAGACATCAACAAAAGCTACATTAGGGCAACATTTTATAAACACACACACACAATGGGATACTTGCTGATAGATAGGCGACGCCTTGATTCAGATAGTAAAAAACTTGGGGAGTTAGGAACTGAGCGGTGTCTTTCAAACCCCAATCTCGGTTTAAAAACAGTAAACTAGGTGTCAAATAACGATGAGGAACATGCCTAAATATTTTTTTAAAAATAGCTTTAGCATCTTAATATCTGCTGGCTAAAACTGATCTGTGTGCAGGGCTGAAACCTCTCCATCTATTCTAGGGCGGAGGGAGTAAGAGAGAATGAGAGACGCTGCCAGTGTTATTTATTTAAAAAATAAGTCAGTAACATTACTGATTTGACCCTTGAAATGCAGCCAGAAGAGATAAAGGTAGATGGCAAGGCGGGAGGGCAGCCAAATAAAATGATTTAAAAAAAACAATACCGCGTATATATTGCAAAAATAAGATTGCGATTTAGACACTTTCAATTAACAGTTTCCAAACGGCACCGCAAACAGCCCGAAAACTTAGATTAAAAGTCCGCAATCTGTCACCAAAACCAGATCCACAATATGAAGGAAGCAATCCGCGCAATCTTAAAAAACTCGCACTGCGGCGATGCTTGCTATATTTAATAAATGTTACGTATTATATATATGAATATTTTATGCATTGAATCCAATGTCGATATAGGAAGAATTTTTTGGGGGTCGCAAAATCGCACCATCAATAAAACATCGCTTCTGGGTTTTAAAAAAATTGCATTGAATTCAAATTCAAATTTCGACCGAAGGAGAGAGAGAGAAAAACATAATGTAACTTACCTTTCCTGCTCATTTTCGTCCCTGTTCCAGCCAGATAAAAGTTGCGGGTGTTTTTATTTAATGGAATAAATCACCAGCGTTCCGGGAGAGGGAAGCGAGCCTGGGTTGTTGCACAGATATCCTGAACCAGCTCTTCCGCATCCTGAGAGCATTAAATAAGAGAGAGAAAGAGAGAGGGAGCCAGGCAGCTACAGCCGACAGGAGACGCACCGAATCCGGCTTGCAGAGGGGGCTGCGACCCCGGGGGTTGTCAGACTAGGAGGAGGGAGGGAGGAGTGTGGGGGGCGCGGGGGAAGAGGGGGGTGGGTTTACAGAAAACCAGCTCAATTTCTTCTCCCTCGAAAAAAAAAGATTTGTAAAATACATATAATTGTAAGTGGTTTAGTAACACGCGTTCCCCCGGACAGTGAACCCAATGTTCAGTGTTGAAATGTTTAATTCAGACTGGAGAGGGGGCTTCTGACGCGCAAGCCAGCGCATGGTACAAGGGAAAATAGCAAGCTTTTCCTTATAAGGAGGGATGGACACGTCTGTTTTATATAAAAAGACACACACACACACAACACACACACCTCTCTTCCCATCCGTTAAATCTCACACCCCCAGCTCCTGCCCAGCCCCGCGCCTCCCCTGCCTCAACCAATTCAATCAATAATCATATCTTGTTGGAAAAGGAGATCGCTCGAATCCTCCACAGAGAAAATAAAAGAAAGGATGAGAGCACAGAAAAAGAGAGAGAGAGAGATCCTGTCCCGCTCCCCTACCTGCAGCACTTTAAACATTCCTTGCGATCCGCACAAGCTGCAATTTATGAGGATTAAGCCGCTTCTATTTGGAGGGAGTTCAAAAAAAATCAGCGAATTCCCTCAGAACCCTGCGCACAGGCATGTGACTGTGGGAGAAGTACATGGTGTGCGTGTGTGTGAATCAAGAATTGCGGATTTAAACAGTCAGAGGCAATTTCCTTTATTTAAAAAAAAGTTGAGAAAGTTATCTGAAATTGAGTAACTGTCAATTAGTCCTGTATCCAGTCCCCATGTGTTACATATGTGTGTGTGTTCATAGCTCGCAAGGTTAACAGTCATGGTTTTAAATATAGAATGACTGTTACCTGGGAACAGTGATTGGATCGATGACGGGCTGGGATGTTGGCTCGCAGCTCTCCTAGTTGCAAAAAAGCAGATTCGAACTGCTCCACGATCAGGAACAGATTAAATGGACTCAGTAATAAAACTGAGTATTGATGCGCTAAGATATTCAGGTTTTGTAAATATACCAGGACAGCTATTGTAATACAATAAGCTAGGGACATCTAGCGGTAAAATATCAATGGTTTGCCACAAGCCAGGTTGTACAACAACTTGAATTTATACATGGCCTCTGTCGCAAGCACCCCAAAGCACTTCCCATTAGGGGCGGGAGGGGGGCAGTTAAACTCCAGTAGGAATAGGACTGGAAGTATGGTCAAAGAGTCTGTTAAAGAGGAAAGGTTTAACAACAACAACTTGCGTTTATATAGCGCCTTTAATATAGTAAAACGTCCCAAGGTGCTTTGCAGGAACTTTATCAAACAAAATGTAACAGTGTCAAGGGAAATATTAGGATGGGTGACTAAAAGCTTGGCCAAAGAGGTAGGACTTAAGGAGAGTCTTGAAGGAGAAGAGAGAGACAGAGATGTTTAGGGAAGGAATTCCAGAGCTTGGGGCCCAGGCAGTTGAAGGCACGGCTGCCAACGGTGGGGCGAAGGAAGTGGGAGATGTGCAAGAGGCCAGATCTGGAGGACCGCAATGTTCTCAGAAGGTTGTAGGGCTGGAGGAAGTTACAGAAATAGGGAGGAGCGAGGCCACGGAGGGATTTGAACATGTGGATGAGAATTTTAAAATCAAGGCATTGGTGGATCAGATGCCAATGTAGGTCAGCGAGCACATGGGTGAACTGGACTTAGTGTGGGTTAGGATTATGGGCAGCAGAGTTTTAGATGAGCTTATGCTTATAGAAGGTGAAAGATGGGAAGCTGGCCAAACAAGCGTTGGAATAGTTAAGTCTGGAGCTAGCAAAGAAAGAAAGACATGCATTTATATAGCACCTTTCGCAAAGTGCTTTACAGTCAATGAAGTACTTTTGGAGTGTAGTCACTGTTGTAGTATAGGAAATGCGGCAGCCAATGTTCGCACAGCAAACTCGCACAAACAGCAATGTGATAATGACCAGATAATCTATTTTTGTTATGTTGATTGAGGGATAAATAATCAAACCAAAAAAATATCGCCATAAGCAAGGATGAGGGTATCAGCAGCAGATGGGCTGAAGCAGGGGTGGAGATGGGCGATGTTACAGAGGTTGATGTAGCCGATCTTTATGATGGAGGGGATTATGTGGTCGGAAGCTCAGCTTAGGGTCAAATAGGACGCAGAGGTTGTGAACAGTCTGGTTTAGCCTGAGAGAGTGGTCAGGGAGGGAGATGGAATCGGTTGGCTAGGGAATGGAGTTTGTGGCGGAGGCCAAAGACAATGGCTTTGGTCTTCCCAATATTTAATTGGAGGAAATGTGGTCATCCAGGACTGGATGTTGGACAAGCAGTCTGACAACACAGAAGCAGTAGAGGGGTTGAGAGATGTGGTGGTGAGATAGAGCTGGTTGTCGTCAGCGTATATGTGGAATCTGATGTCATGTGTTCAGATGATGTTGCCAAGGGGCAGCATGTAGATGAGAAATAGGAGGGGGTCAAGGGTAGATTCTTGAGGAATTCCAAAGGTAACAGTACAGGAGCAGAAAGAGAAACCATTGTAGGAGATTCTCTGGCTATGACTGGATAGGTAAAATTGGAACCAGGTGAGAGGAGTCCCACTCAGCTGGACCACGAAGGAAATGGACCATGGAGGAGGATGGTGTAGGTTGAGAAAGATTGAGAAGGATGAGGAGGGATAGTACACCATGGTCACAGGCACAGAGGATGTCATTAAGGAGGATTTTGAAGGTGATAATAGTAAGGGGTTTAGGGAAGGGGTTCCAGAGTGTGGGGGCATGATAGTTGAAGGTTCTGTCATTGATGTACAGCGGAGGCAGGGAGGCTAGCATTGGAAGAGCACAGGGTACAAGGAGGGATATAGGGCTGGAGGACATTGCTAGCCAGTTTGAATCCTTGCTCTGGGATTTTTGGATATTAAGGGAATCAAGGGATATGGGGTTAGTGCAGGCAAGTGGAGTTGAGGTAGAAGATTAGCCATGATCTCATTGAATAACGGAGTAGGTTTGAGGAGCCAAATAGCCTACTCCTGTTCCTATGTCTTATGTTCTTATTTTCACTTGGAACCTCATCCATCCACTCAAGACTGAGGGCTGAAATTGCACGGACATTTTTGTAATTATGGTGTAAACGCATTGATATGAAATACCTCTGTCCACTATTCCACTGAAGGCATGATTCATCTTCATTAAAATAGTGGTCAGATGAATTGTATACAATTATGGTAACTGATTACTATTTTTCTCATGGCACAGGTTTAACCCTTGACATGTAACTTGATGTAACATTACATGGGAGAGATTAGAAGGAGATAAAAGAAAGAACTTGCATTTCTATAGCGCCTTTCATGACCTCAGGATGTTCCAAAGTGCTTTACAGCCAATGAAGTACTTTTTGAAGTGCAGTCACTGTTGTAATGTAGGAAACACGGCAGCCAATTTGTGCACATCAAGATCCACAAACAGCAATGTGATCATAACGAGATAAGCTGCTTGTTAGTGATGTTGGTTGAGGGATAAATATTGGGCAAGACAACGGGGAGATCTAATTCATAGAATCATAGAAATTTAAAGCACGGAAGGAGGCCATTTCGGCCCATTGTGTCCGCGCCGGCGAATTGAGGGATACCAATTATGTGAGTTAATCTCACCTGGATGTCTGACGTTGGAGATGAGGTTAAAGCCTTGAAATAAGTCTGTGGGATCTTTTCCTTTCTTTTTATGGTGTTATTTTTTTGTTCCTCTGGATCAAGGGGCAGCAGCCTCCACTAAACACCTCACTGTGGTTTGGATCATCAACTTCAACTTGTATTTGATAGCAAAAGGAATTTTCTTAGGCTTAGAAATTCAGCCACACTGCCTGCTAAGCCTCCAATATGGGGGGTAGGAGGCGCACGTTAATTACAAGCCCGAAGTGTGCCATCCACCATATTGACAAAGGCCAAATAATCAGAATCTAGGGCCCATGTCTGAAACAGGCATTATATCCTTTGCATATGCAAATGCAAATGCGTTATGCAAATAACGCTTATGTTACGTATGTTACTAACCCCAAATGTTACCATGTGTAGGGAGTCCAAAACTAGGGATCATAAATATAAGATAGTCACTCATAAATCCAATGGGGAATTCAGGAGAAAAATCTTTATGCAGAGAATGGTTAGAATTTAGAGCTTGCTAGCACATGGAGTAATTGAGGTGAATAGTCTAGTGCCTTTAATGGAAGCCAACTAAGTACATGAGGGAGAAAAGAATAGAAACAAATGATAGGCTGAGGTGAAGTAAGGTGGGAGGAGGCTCGTGTGGAACATAAACGCCAGCATGGACCTGTTGGGCTGAATGGCCTGTTTCTGTGCTGTAAATACTATGTAAAAATAACCGGCTGTTTTGAGGCCCCCATTGCAGGATTGGTTTGTCCTGAGGCAGCTGACGCATCCTCACTCAAGAAAACCAGGTCAATATGTGGCCCAACAGGTGGTCCTTAAAGGGACCACTGCCGGTCGCAACCAACAAGGTAAGTTTGTAAAAAAACACCTAGCTGAAGGTGGACCCAGGAGGGGCAGGATCATGCGGAGGACCCCATTGCAGGATTGGTTTGCCCTTCAGCCTAATCTCCAACCATGCTTCACCGGCGAGCTGCCTGTTACTCACCACAACTCATCGGTTCGATGCAAATGAGGCCCGAGGTTCGATGTCAAGGGCACCTTTGGCCTCACCATTCAGGCACACCTATTATTCCTTGCCCAACCTCGCTGCCACCCGCCCCCACCACCTGTCCTGTGCACCCAGCAATTTCTGGGCTGTTGAATTTCTTTCCCTTTCTTTCCACAAGAGCTGGATGCAGGCAAGACGAGGCAGGCGAGAGCAAGAGAGCCAATGGCAGGGCCCTCAACAGAATTGGTCAGCCAGCAGAAATTGGCCCACACCATCATACACCCTCTTGCTTGCAGGTAGAGTCAGTCAGGGGGTTGGATACGAACATACGAACAATGACGGACAGGTAAAGACCCTCTGGTCAATCCAACCTGTCTCACACAATTGTGTATCACAATATATTCACTCCACATCCCACCCGAAACCATGTGATCTCCCAGGAGAGGCAAAAAAAAACAGAATTAAAAAAACCCAGGCCAATTGGGTGGGGGGGGGGGGGGGAAATCTGGGAAATTCCTCTCCGACCCATCTAGGTGATCGAGATAGTCCAGATGAGGCGTGGACACTGGATGATGAACGATACACGAGGACGCCAGAGGAAGAGGTAGTGGAAATGGAGGAGGATGTTCCTGAACAGAGGCTGAGGAAATATCAGCCCCTGGCTTCAAGAGAGTGCGGATGATCTCAGCAATCCTGCTGTGAAAAGAAGGATGCTGCCAGAGCATCAAACTCATATGAAGACACTGCAAAGCCTCTCCAAAAATGTGCAACAGATGGCAGGGCTGGTGTCACAGTCCCTTGCCCTCCTTTGTGAAAGCATCAGAGCGAGCTCCTCAGCAAGGCAGAAGAGCTTGGTAGGACTGGCAGCTGCACGACTCTTTGCTGGCACGACATAGGAATAGGAACAGAAGGAGGCCATTCAGCCCCTCGAGCCTGATCCGCTGCCATTCAATGAGATGATGGCTAATCTGTATCATAACTCCATCCACCTGCCTTGGCTCCATATCTTTTTCACCCTGGTCTAGCAAAAATCTATCGCTCCTCAGATTTAAAATTATTAATTGAGCTATTACTTAATCTACTACTTTTTATGGGCGAGTTCCCACTTCTACCACCCTTTGCGTGAAGAAGTGTTTCCCTAACTTCTCTCCTGAATGGCCCGGCTGTGATTGTAAGGTTATGTCCCTCGTCCTAGACTCCCTCATCAGTGGAAAAAGTCTGTCTCTATCTACCCTATCAGTTCTTTTCAAAATGCTAAAAAAAAAACTCAATCAAATCACTCCTTAACCTTTTATATTCCAGGAAATACAAACCTAGTTTGTATGACATGGATCACAGAGGCCTGGAGGTGAGTCAGCATCTCCAACATAAAAGCTTTGACTGCTGGCATTCAGGCCCAGGGTGACAGAATGGAGAGAGCAATGTCTACTGAAATCCAAGATGTCCAGGGCATCGATTCAGAGGGGTAGCAGGATATCTGAGATGCTCTCTCCTAGGGATTAAAAGACATGAGTAATTCACAAGATCTGTTCTCCTGCAGATCAATGGCAACCAATATTGCCACCCCATCCCCTAAGGGGAGAGCAGGAGATGGATCCAAGATTTCTGCCTTCCCACAAGACACAGGTTCACTGCTCAATCCACTCAGATACCGTCACAAGTGGAAGAAAGTCAGCAGGCTAAGGAAATTCCAAGGCTAGAAAATCAGTCTGCCAGCAGTCCATCCCAGGACTTGTCTGGTCCTGAGATGAAGGCCACCTCCATCCCAAGAGGCTGGTCGTCACGTACAGCAACCAACCACATCTCTGACCCCGCACCCTCAGATTCACTGAGAAGAAGTGTTAGACTAGCAATGAGAAAAAAAAGAAAATGTACAGTGATGATTCTGGTTGAGTTCTCAGTTATTAAAGTTCCAGAACCCTTGTATGATTGTTGGCAGAAATATCATAATGATGTTTTTAGAGAGTGACTGCTGCCAATAAACCAGAAGCTGCTAGAAGCTGTATAGAAGTATGAGGGTATGGTAGCACAGTGGTTATGTTGCTGGACTAGTAATCTAAAGGCCTGGACTAATGATCTAGAACCATGAGTTCAAATCTCGCCATGCAGTTGGGGAATTTAAATTCAGTTAATTAAAATTAAAATCTGGAATATAAAACAAATATCAGTAATGGGGACTATGAATCTACCAGGTTGTTGTGAAAACCCAACTAGTCCATGCTGGTATTTATACTCCACACGCATCTCCTCTTTCAGCCTATCTTTCTATTCCCATTTCTTTTTGAAAGCATCTCAGCTATTTGCCGCAAGCACTTCACGTGGTAGCAAGCTCCACATTCTAACCACTCTCTGAGTAAAGAAGTTTCTCCTTATTTCCTTATTGGATTTATTAGTGACTATTTTGTATTTAAAGCCCCTAGTTTTGGATTCTCCCACAATGGAAATTCACTCCATCATCATCATCATCATCATAGGCAGTCCCTCGGAATCGAGGAAGACTTGCTTCCTCTCCTGAAGTGAGTCCTTTGGTGGCTGAACAGTCCAATACGAGAGCCACAGTCCCTATCACAGGTGGGACAGACAGTCGTTGAGGGAAGGGGTGGGTGGGACTGGTTTGCCGCATGCTCTTTCCGCTGCCTGCACTTGATTTCTGCATGTTCTCGGCATTGAGACTTGAGGTGCTCAGCGCTCTCCCGGATGCACTTCCTCCACTTAGGGTGGCCTTTGGCCAGGGACTCCCAGGTGTCGGTGGGGATGTTGCAGTTTATCAGGGAGGCTTTGAGAATGTCCTTGTAGCGTTCCCGCTGCCCACCTTTGGCTCGTTTGTCATGAAGGAGCTCCAAGTAGAGCACTTGCTTTGGGAGTCTCGTGTCTGGCATGCGGACAATGTGGTCTGCCCAGCAAAGCTAATCTAGTGTGATCAGTGCTTCAATGCTGGGGATGTTAGCCTGAATGAGGACGCTGATGTTGGTGCGCCTGTCTTCCCAGGGGATTTGTAGGATCTTGCGGGGGACATCGTTGGTGATATTTCTCCTGCATGTGGAAATTCTCTCCACATCTACCCTGTCCAACTCATTTGTAATTTTAAACACTTCGATCAGGTCACCTCTAAGTCTTCCATTTTCTAGAGAAAAAGCCGCAACCTGTACAATCTTTCCAAATAGCTGTAATCTCTCAGTTCTGGTACCAATCTTGTAAATCTTTTTTGCACTTTCTCCAGTGCTTCTATGTCCTTTTTATGGTATGGAGACCAGGACTGTTTCCAAGTGTGGCCTGACCAGGGTCCTCTACAAGTTTAGCATAACTTCACTACTTTTGAATTCTATACCTCTAGGAATAAATCCCAGTGCTTTGTTAGCATTTTTAATTGCTTTGCTGACTTGCGATGCTGCTTTTAATGATTCATTCACCTGTATCCCGAGATTCCTTTGCTCTTCTACCCCGTTCAGTTTCTTATTTTCGAAGGTGTAGGTGATGTTTCTTTTTTTTCAGTTGAATACATAAAGCTGCAATGGAAACTAAAAATATTTTTGTTGACTTGGATCCCTCATAGGACTTCTTCTTTCAATCATGAATGGAGTGTTCTGAAGGGTTATTGTAATGTATGCACCTGTCAGTATGCTCACAGGTTTGCATGTCTGGTGGCCTTTTTGGTGTAATACTGAAATCTGATCGTGTCTGTTCTAATTCTTGTTTTCCTTTTACAAAAATAGTTGTAGAGCTGTTGCATTGTGAGTGGCTTAGCCAGTTAAGTGATGTTCACAAGACTCAATAAAACCCCAGTCAGTTGGGTCTAGGTCATCCACGATGAGGTATGCAGTTGTGAGCCTAGTGGATGAACTGGTAATGTGTAGTGTGATTGTTAAACCTTTGTTAATAAACCAACTAGTTCTTAATAGCAATGTGTTGCTATGAATTCTTAAGCAAAGAACCCATGAAGCAAATACATTACAGCTCTGCATGTAAATTAAGTAGATCATCCTAGTTGTTACAGGCTTTCTACAGCTATAATCGAATCCAACGTTACTGGAAGTCTCAATGCGATGTTTGTCTTGTACCTCTCCCCCAGCAGTCATCTGTAACCCTGCTGTGCCCTCCTTATGTCCAAGTTCCTGTCTTGGGCATGGGGCGGGGGGCGGCGGTGTTCAGCTCTGACTCCGTCTCCTCTTCAGGAATCTCAATTTCCAGGCCCTATTCTGAAGAGCAAAGCTGTGGAAGGCACAGCAGGTCAGCACAACACTGGGAGAACATTGAAAGGAGGCCCCAGACCGGTCTCGGCAGCTAAATCTTCCCTTTCCGCATGGCAGTGACCTGTTCAATTTTAGTTTCCGTTTGTATGTGAATCTCGTAGCATTCCTCTTGGTACACAAGTGGTCACCTGCAATGCCGTTAGCAGCCGTGGGTACCTCTTGGCTCCAAGAAGCCAGACAAAACAGTGCCCTTGATTCCGAAAGAGTGCACAGACAATTGTCTGCCAAAGGATGAATGATTCATGGCAGCTGCCTGCATACAACAACATCAACAATATTGTGTCTTTAACGTAGTAAAACGTCCCAAGGCGCTTGACAGGAGCGTCATCAAACTAAATTTGACACTGAGTCACAAAAGGAGATATTAGGACAGGGAGGTAGGGTTTAAGGATCGTCTTAAAGGAGGAGAGAGAGGTATAAAAGTTTAGGAAGGTAATTCCAGAGCTTAGGGCCTAGGCAGCTGAAGGCACAGCCGCCAATGGTGGAACGATGAAAATCGGGGGTGCACAAGAGGCCAGAATTGGAGGAGCGCAGCGATCTAAGACTGGAGGAGGTTACAGAGCTAGGGAGGGGTTGAGATCATGGAGGGAATTGAAAACAAAGATGCAAATTTTAAAATTGAGGCACTGCCAGATTGGGAGCCAATGCAGGTCAGCGAGCACAGGGGTGATGGGTGAACGGGACTTAGAAGAACCTAAGAAATAGGAGCAGGAGTAGTCCATTTGGCCACTTGAACCTGCTCCGCCATTTAATAAGATCATGACCAATTTGATCTTGGGCTCAACTCCACTTCCCTGCCCGCTCCCCAGAATCCTTCATTCCATTATTGGAAAAAATCCATCTATCTCCACCTTAAATATGACCCAGCCTCCACAGCTCTCTGGGGCAGAGAATTCCACAGATGTACAACCCTCTGAGAGAAGAAATTCCTCCTCATCTCAGTTCTAAATGGGCAATCCCTTATTCTGAAATGATGCCACCTAGTTCTAGATTCCCCCACGAGATAGGATAGGGGCAACAGTGTTTTGGGTGATCTCAAGTTTACGAATGGGTGCAAGGTGGGAGGCCGGCCACAGGCAAGTCTGGAGGTAACAAAGGCAAGGGTGAGTGTTTCAGCAGCAGATGAGCTGAGGCAGGGGATGACATGGACAATGACATGCAGATACCTCTACCTGTAGTCACATGCTGATTGGATATTAAGGGGGTGAACACCCCATTTGTTGATGTAATGTTGTGGGCTTACAGTTGGGGCTCATATGGCTGCATCAGTACAACCTATAGCTCCAAACACTCGTGGTGACCCTGCGATCTGATGAAAAGTAATGGTCTGCTCGCTCAATTAACGTGCTCCTGTGCCACAGATCTGGGCAACCCTGGCAGTTGCGTTAATGGCTTGCCTGATGCAAGAATGGACAGCAAACTGACTGACCCGCCTGAAGGCGCCTATTGCCTCTTGGAATGAGCCAGTGGCCAAGAAAGTAAATGATGCAGTGACATTCTGAGCCCCAGTAATCATTGTCCTGTTTCTGGAGGAAGTAAGATGGAGCAAAGCATTTCTGGGAATTCTGCAGTGAACCACAGCCTCTTTACGCATAAAGATTTACATTTACATAACGCCTTTCACAGCTACCTCAAAGCACTTTACAGCCAATGAAATACTTTTGGAGTGTAGTCACTGTTGCAATGTGGGAAATGTGGCAGCCAATTTGCGCACAGCAAGCTCCCACAAACAGCAATGTGATAATGACCAGATAATCTGTTTTTGTTATGTTGATTGAGGGATAAATATTGGCCAGGACACTGGGGATAATTCCCTCGCTCTTCTTTGAAATAGTGTTATGGGATTTTTTTACATCCACCTATGAGGGCAGACAGGGCCTCGGTTTGACCTCTCATCCAACAAAGCAGCACTCCCTCAGCACTGCACTGGAGTGTCAGCTTAGATTTTTTTGTGCTCAAATCCCTGGAGTGGGACTTGAACCCACAACCTTCAGACTCACAGGCAAGAGTTCTGAGCCATGGCTGACACTCCAAATGCAGCTAGGAGATTCCAAAATAAAGAGAAAAAAAAAATTAGACAAAAGATGAGAATTTTTTTAACGCAGCAAGTTGTTATGATCTGGAACGCGCTGCCTGAAAGGGCGGTGGAAGCAGATTCAATAGTAACTTTCAAAAAGGAATTGGATAAATACTCGAAGGGGAAAAATTTGCAAGGTTATGGGGAAAGAGCAGTGGGAGTGGGACTAATTGGATAGCTCTTTCAAAGAGCTGGCATCGGTACAATGGGCTGAATGGCATCTTTCTGTGCTGCATCATTCAGTAATTCTATGAACCTCTATCCAAAAGCTGAATTCCAGGACATAGTCAACGTATTTACTGAGGCGTACGAAAGCATAGGCCTTACGCTAAACATCAGCAAGACAAAGGTCCTCCACCAGCTTGTCCTTACCGCACAGCACTGTCCTCCAGTCATCAAGATCCAGGGCACAGCCCTGGACAATATGGACCACTTCCCATATCTCAGGAGCCTCCTATCAACAAGAGCAGGCATTGATGACGAGATCCAACATCGCCTCCAGTGAGCCAGTGCAGCCTTCGGCCGCCTGAAGAAAAGAGTGTTTGAAGACCAGGCCCTCAAAACTGCCAACAAGCTCATGGTCTCCAGGGCTGTAGAAATACCCGCCCTCCTGTATGGCTCAGATACATGGACCATGTACAGTAAACACCTCAAGTCGCTGGAGAAATACCACCAACGATGTCTCCACAAGATCCTACAAATCCCCCCGGAGGACAGACGCACCAACCATTAGCGTCCTCGACCAGGCCAACACCCCAGCATCGAAGCACTGACCACATTTGATCAGCTCCGCTGGGCAGGCCACATAGTTCGAATGCCAGACACGAGACTCCCAAAGCTCTACTCGGAACTCCTTCATGGCAAACGAGCCAAAGATGGGCAGCGGAATCGTTACAGGGACACCCTCAAAGCCGGAATCGTTACAGGGACACCCTCAAAGCCTCCCTGATAAAGTGCAACATCCCCACTGACACCTGGGAGACCCTGGCTAAAGACCGTCCTAAGGGAGGAAGTGCATCCGAGATGGCGCTGAGCACTTGGAGTCTCGTCGCCGAGAGCATGCAGAAGTCAAGCGCAGGCAGCGGAAAGAGCATGCGGCAAACCAGTTCTACCCACCCCTTCCCTCAACGACATTCTGCCCCACCTGTGACAGAGACTGTGGTTCTCGTATTGGACTGTTCAGTCACCTAAGAACTCATGTTAAGAGTGAAAGCAAGTCTTCCTCGATTCCGAGGGACTGCCTATGATGATATGATGATACAAAAGCACAATGAAAGATAGGAATTCACTTCAAAGTCCCAGCATATGTCTTCCTGAACTGCTGATCCCAGTTATCCCTGTTTTGCAGTGGTATGTTCGATTGGCAGATCCCAGACAGAAATGTTGGAATTTAGGAGTGATAATGTCGCTCCTGCCTAATTCATTATTTGACTGGCTGCATCTTGCCTCTGAGTCGTGAAGTTGTGGGTTCAAACTCAAGTCTAAAGCCTTAAGCGCATAATCTAGGCTGACATTTCAGTGCAGTACTGAGGGTGCGCTGCACTGTCAGAGGTGCCGTCTTTTAGATGGGATATTAAACTGAGGCCCTGTCAGTCCTTAGGAACAACCTGCAGTGCGGGTGGAACTAAGACGAGCGAACAAAAATATGAAGCCTGGAAAAAAATGTATTGATTTTAATAAAAATTGTAGCAGAGCATCTTGAGAGATTTCATTGTGTCTAATTGGATCGTGATTACACCAGTCATCTTAAGCATATGTGTCGATCCCTGCAGGAATAGCGGGAGGTGCACCCAACTTCAGAGATCAGCCTCTTTTCATTATGGTGGAGAATGAAATTCAAGTTAATATTTGATAGTAGTGTTATTCCAAGGTATTTCAGAACAACTGAAGGCCATTTGAAAGAGAAGGAAATAAACTGGGAGAGAAAGCACTTTCTTCAGATTGGGCGAATCGTTTGATTAAGATTAATAGCAAATCCCTATCTCGAGCAAATGGGAATTCAATAGAGATAGAAATTTTGCCTCTTCTTTATTGCGGTAAAAATTTGACCTTAAAGAGAAGCAACTCCATAAATCCCTCCTGCTGAAATAACGCTAATAAGGTGATTGATAAGGGACTTCATCAATGTAAATTATGCAAGCAAAAATTTTACTTTAATAATAATATGTTTGGTGCATCTCTTTCTCATATTTGGATGAATTCTTTTCGTGAGTTCCTCCCTTCTCCTGATGAAAGCAGTGACTCGTGCTGAGGTGTGATTGCATGGCCATCAATAATTCTCCATTACCTTGCAGAAAGTGGCCATGCTTCATGCGATCTTTAAACTGGAACATCTCAAGACTGCATTTAAAAGGGAACTAAATTGTTTCTATATTAAAGGGCACGAGGGAGCAAAGAGAGGGAGATCAGACTACGGGTGACTCATGGAGAAAGTCAATGGCACAGACTGAGTGGGCTGATTAGCCTGTTCCTGTGCTGTGGCCGTCCCACATTATAACAACTCGCGTAGTGGATTTAACATAGCAATATTTCCCAATTCATTTTGGCGGGAGGGGGAGGGGGGGCGGAGAGGGGCTGGAGGATTGACACCAAAAGAGGAAAGAAAGAAAGCCTTTCATTTATATAGCGTCTTTCACAACTACCAGATGTCTCAAAGCGCTTTACAGTCAATGAAGTATTTTTGGAGTGTCATCACTGTTGTAATGTGGGAAATGCAGCAGCCAATTTGCGCACAGCAAGCTCCCACAAACAGCAATGTGCTAATGACCAGATAATCTGTTTTTTAGTGATGTTGGTTGAGGGATAAATATTGGCCAGGTCACCGGGGATAACTCCACTGCTTTTCTTTGAAATATTGCCGCAGGACCCGCAGATGGGGTCTCGGTTTACGTCTCATCCAACAGACGGTACCTCCAACAGTTTAGCACTCCCTCAGCACTACACTGGAGCGTCAGCCTAGATTGATGTGTTCAAGTCCCTGAAGTGGGACTTGAACCCACAAGCCAATCAAAGCAGGAGTTGGGAGAAGAGCTAGAACAAAGCTTTGAAAAAGAGGTAGGTTTTGAGGAGGTATTTGACGGAGGGAGAGATGCAGTCAGGTGGAAGGGTTTAGGAGGGGAACACGATGGCTAAAAGCTCTGTCACTGATGGTGGAGTGGAGTGGAAATGTCAGGCATACGGACGATGTGGCCCGTCCAGCGGAGCTGATCGAGTGTGGTCAGTGCTTCGATGCTGGGGATGTTGAACGAGACTCCCAAAACAAGCGCTCTACTCGGAGCTCCGACATGGCAAGCGAGCCCCAGGTGGGCAGAAGAAACGCTTTAAGGACACCCTCAAAGCCTCCTTGAAAAAATGTAACATACCCACCGACACCTGGGAATCCCTGGCCTAAGACCGGCCAAAGTGGAGGAAAAGCATCCGGGAAGTCGCCGAGCACCTCAAGTCTCTTCGCCAGGAGCAAGCTGAAGCCAAGTGTCGAGAGCGGAAGGAGCGCACGGCAAACCAGGCACCCCACCCACCCGTTCCCTCAACTACCGTCTGCCCCACCTGTGACAAAGACTGTAGTTCTTGCATTGAACTCCTCAATCACCTGAGAACTCATTTCTAGCGTGGAAGCAAGTCAACTTCAACTCCAAGGGACTGCCTATGATGATGGAGTGGAAAGAAGGGAGGAGAGCAAATGTGTGTGTTGGGATGGCGACGTTTGCAGAGATAGGGTGCTGCCAGGTCTTGGGAGAATTTGTCATCTAGGACCGACATTATGTAATCACACCCTCTACAATGTGTGTCAGCAGGCTATTCCTCCATGAGAAGCATCACAGCCACACCGATCCTGTTCTCAACCAATGTCTGCACTCACATGGACTGTGCTGCCTGAAAGGGCGGTGGTGGAAGCAGATTCAATAGTAACTTTCAAAAGGGAATTGGATAAATACTTGAAGGGGAAAAATGTGCTATGGGGAAAGAACAGAGGGCGGGGGATGGAGTGGGATTGATTGGATAGTTCTTTCAAAGAGCCTGCTCCGGCAGGATGGGCAAATGGCCTCCTTCTGAGCTGTTGTATCATTCATTCTATGATTCTATGTGTCATTGGGTAGCAATCAGATGTAGCCCTTCCTCAGAAAAACATAATATTTTTTAAATGGTGAGAAGCTATTAAATATTGGTGTTCAGAGAGATCTGGGTGTCCTAGTAGAAGAAACACAGAGAGTTAGCATGTAGGTACAGTGAGCAATTAGGAAGGCAAATGAAATATTGGACTTCATTACGAGAGGGTTGGAGTACAAGCGTAAGGAAGTCTTGCTACAATTGTACACGGCTCTGGTGAGACCACACCTGGAGTACTGTGCACAGTTTTGGTCTCCTTATCTAAGGAAGGATATACTTATCTTAGAGGTGGTGCAACAAAGGTTCACTAGTGTAAAGTCCTGTCCCTTCAGTACAGATTCACACGAGGCATGTAGTGAAGTCACGGTCACTCTGGACCTGCACCTTTATTTCACAGCTCTGGAATGCTGCACTTGCCTGAGACTTGTCCTTATATACCTATCTCTTGCAAGTGCACCCCTGGTGGTAAGGAATGCTGGTGGTTACAGGTCATATCTTATTATTGTCATGTATAGCATGTTAGGATACAGTTATATATAATAATGTAAGATACATGACATCACCCTCCCCCAAGGTCTTATCGTTTTTATAGGTTCAGTCTCTCAGGTGGTCTACGCTCTCGTGTGGTTCAGTTGTGGTTCAGTTGTTTGCCTTGGTGTCTGTTTTTCTTTGGGTGTGGTTGCTGGTATCTCGCCTGGGCTGTCTGTTTCGATTGGTGTGATTGTTGTTGACTCGCCTGGGCTGTCTGTTGGGATTGCCCTTTCCTCAGGTTGTTCCCTCTGTCTGTCCACCAGGTGTGGTGCAAGTTCCACATTGTAGTCTGCCTCTGGTTCCGCAGTGTTGTTGGTAAATCTGCTTTTGACTTGGTCTACATGCCTCCAGCAGGTTTTGCCATTGACCATTTGTACTACCAGTAGCCTGTTTCCTTCCTTGCCCGTTACTGTCCCTGCAAGCCATTTGGGACCCCTGCCATAGTTTAGTACAAACACTTTGTCTCCTATCTCATTCCATCTCCCCCTCAAATTTCTGTCGTGGTACTCAGTCAGCTTACGGCGCTTTGCATCAACAATTTCGTGCATGTCTGGGAGGATTAATGAGAGCCTTGTTTTCAAAGTCCTTTTCATCAACAGTTGGGCGGGGGGGGGTCCCAGTCAGTGAGTGCGGACGAGATCTGTATGCCAGCAGCAGTCGCGACAGGCGACCCTGCAGCGTGGGACCTTGGATTTTAAGCATGCCTTGTTTAATGATTTGCACTGCTCTCTCCGCCTGGCCATTGGAGGCCGGCTTGAACGGTGCCGTCTTGACGTGATTTATGCCGTGGTCAATTATAAAGTCTTGGAATTCTGCACTGGTGAAGCACGGACCATTGTCACTGACCAATATGTCAGGGATTCCGTGCGTTGCAAACATGGTTGCGAGGCTCTCCACAGTGGCTCGAGTTTAAAATGGTGCATTCGATCCGCTTTGAAAATGCATCTACAACTACGAGGAACATTTTGCCCATGAATGGGCCCGCATAGTCTACGTGCACCCGCGCCCACGGTTTGGTGGGCCAGGGGCTCAGTGGAGCCTCCCTGGGGGCATTGCTGAGTTGGGCACAAATGGTGCACCTTCGGACGCAGAGCTCCGGGTCCGCGTCAATACCAGGCCACCAGACGTGGGATCTGGCTATGGCCTTCATGAGAACGATCCCCGGGTGCTCGCGGTGGAGCTCCCGGACAACTGCTTCTCTGCCTCGCAGAGGCATGACTACTCGGCTGCCCCACATCAGGCAGTCTGCTTGTAGTGATAGCTCATGCTGTGAAAGGGTTTTAATTCCTCGGGGCAGGCATCTCGAGCCTCTGCCCAGGACACATCTTTTTACTAAAGATAACGTGGGGTCACTGGCCGTCCAGGCTCTGATTTGGCGAGCCGTCATGGGCGAACCTGTGGACTCAAAGGCATTGATTGCCATGACTATCTCACAGTCCTGTTCGTCAGACCCTTCCATGGTCACCAGGGGTAGCCTGCTGAGCGCGTCGGCACAGTTGTCTGTGCCTGGTCTGTGCCTTATGGTATAGTCGTAGGACGCCAGCATGAGTGCCCACCATTGAATTCGCGCCGAGGCGTTGGCGTTTGTTGCCTTGCTCTCGGATAGGAGGGACATGAGGGGCTTGTGGTCGGTTTCTAACGCGAACTTGGCCCCGAAAAGGTATTAGTGCATCTTTTTGACACCGTACACGCACGCGAGCACCTCCTTCTCTACCATTCCGTACCCGCTCACCGCCCGCGAAAGTGACCTGGATGCATAAGCTATGGGTTATAATTTGCCCGCACTATTGACATGTTGCAAAACGCACCCGACCCCATACGCTGACGCATCGCATGTGAGAACTAGCTTTTTACCTGGGTCAAAGAAAGTCAAAACACTGTTGGAACACAGAAAGTTACGTGCCTTATTGAAGCCGCGTTCCTGGGCGTCCCCCCAAAACCAATCGCACCCCTTCCTGAGTAGCACGTGGAGAGGCTCCAGCAGCGTGCTTAAGTTCTGCATAAAGTTCCCAAAGTAATTGAGTAGCCCGAGAAAGGCGCGCAGTTCTGAGACATTCCAGGGCCTGGGTGCCAGGCGAATTGCTTCTGTTTTGGACTCTGTTGGGTGGATTCCATCAGCGGCAATCCTTCTGCCCAAAAATTCAACCTCAGGTGCGAGAAACAGGCACTTGGATTTCTTGACTCGTAGGCCTATCCGATCCAACCGCTTTAGTACTTCCTCCAAATTACGGAGATGGGAGTCGGTGTCCCTGCCCGTGATAAGTATGTCGTCTTGAAATACAACCGTCCCCGGGATGAACTTGAGCAGACTCTCCATGTTGCGCTGAAATATGGCAGCTGCCGACCTGATGCCGAATGGGCATCGATTGTACATGAAAAGGCCTCGATGTGTGTTGATGGTGGTGAGCAGCTTGGATTCCTTGGTCAATTCTTGCGTCATATACGCAGATGTGAGGTCTAATTTTGAGAAAAGTTTACCTCCAGCCAATGTGGCAAATAAGTCCTCCGCTCTGGGCAGCGGGTACTGGTCCTGTAGGGAGACTCTGTTTATGGTAGATTTGTAGTCCCCATAGATTCGTACGGATCCATCTGGCTTCATGACTGGGACGATGGGACTTGCCCAGTCGCTAAATTCCACAGGTGATATAATGCCTTCCTGCAGAAGCCTGTCTAGTTCGTGTTCAATCTTTCCCCTCATCACATAGGGTACAACTCTGGCCTTGTGATGGACCGGTCTAGCATCCTGTGTGATGTAGATTTTGACTTTGGCCCCTTTGAAAGTGCCCACACCTGGCTGAAAGAGATGTTCAAATCGCTTTATAACTGTTGAGCAGGAGGTCCATTCCTCTAATGACATGGCATGGACATCATCCCATTTCCAGTTTAGTTTTGCCAGCCAGCTTCTCCACAGCAGTGCTGGGGGTTCTCCGGGGACAATCCACAGGGGAAGTCGGTTCACTGTCCCTTTGTGTGTGACAGAGAGCATGGCGCTGCCGACGACTGGTATGATTTCTTTGGTATAGGTCCTTAATTTGGTGTCGACCCTTGTGAGTTTTGGTCTGTCTCTTTTATGCGGCCACAGTTGTTCAAATTGTTGAGCCCCCATGAGAGATTGACTCGCTCCCGTATCCAGCTCCATGCTGATAGATATCCCGTTGAGTAGGTCCCTCATCATTATAGGTGGCGTTCTGTTGTAGGAGCAGTGGCCATTGATCGTGTTGACCCGCTGTACACCGGTGTCCCGGGTACTGTCCCCACCATCTTCTGGTCTGCTTTCTGACCCATCCGATTCGTATACCAGCCGAGCTGCTGTTTTTTTGCACATGCGGGCCAAATGCCCTGTATATTCACAATTTCTGCAACCAGCCTGCTGAAATCGACATCCCCTTGACGAGTGCCCACCCCCACACCTCCAGCACAGACCTGTTCCATTGTTCAAAGAGTTCCCAAAGAATGAGCTGCGTCTGGCTGATCTCTCTTGAGCTTCTCTCAGTTTGTAGTTGATTGCTCGCCTTGTGGGTTGATGAGGTGTGAACGGCCGTTCCTGTGGCCCTTGATGGCTTCTGCCTGCTGTCGAGAACCTGTTCTCCCGGTTTTGTCTGTATGTGGGGGTAGCAGCTTGTTTAGTGCTGTGAACTTCTTGTTCCAATATTTAGTTAGTTGTCGTACCTGCATTGTAAATTAACCTCGTTTCTTCTTCCCTACCAAGAATATCTGTGCAACCAGTGCTGCTGCCTCTAAGGTCAGGTTCTTGGTCTCTATGAGCTTTCGGAATATGCCTGCGTGGCCTATTCCTTCAATGAAAAAGTCTCTCAGCATTTCTCTCCTCAGTTCATCGGAGAACTCACATAAACTAGCCAACCTCCGAAGTTCCGCCACGAAGTCGGGTATGCTCTGGCCCACACAGCGTCTGTAGTTGTAGTACCTGTGTCTGGCCATGTGTAGGCTGTTCACTGGCTTTAGGTGGTCTCTTACCAGTGTGCTCAATTCTTCAAACGACTTGCTTGCTGGTTTCTTGGGTGCCAACAGATCCTTCATTAAAGTGTATGTTTTCGAGCCACAGCTGGTCAAGAGATGGGCTCTTCTCTTGTCTGCCTTATCGTCGCCTAACCAGGCTTTGGTTACAAAGCTTTGCTGGAGCCTTTCTATAAAGTCCTCCCAATTGTCTCCCGCATTGTACTTTTCATCTGATCCGTTGTTCGCCATTCTGTGGATTCTGTAATCCCGTAACCCGTCACCACTGTAAAGTCCTGTCCCCTCAGTACAGATTCACACGAGGCATGTAGTGAAGTCATGGTCACTCTGGACCTGCACCTTTATTTCACAGCTCTGGAATGCTGCACTTGCCTGAGACCTGTCCTTATATACCTGTCTCTTGCAAGTGCACCCCTGGTGGTAAGGTATGCTGGTGGTTACGGGTCATATCTTATTACAGTCATGTATAGCATGTTAGGATACAGTTATATATAATAATGTAAGATACATGACAACTAGACTGATCCCTGGGATGAGAGAGTTGTCGTACGAGAAGAGATTGAGTAGATTGGGCCTATACTCTCTGGAGTTTAGAAGAATGAGAGGTGATCTCATTGAAACATACAAGATTCTGAGGGGGATTGACAGAGTAGATGCTAAAAGGTTGTTTCCCCCTGGCTGGAACGTCTAGAAGTCTCAAGATAAGGGGACGGCCTTTTAAGTCTGAGATGAGGAGAAATTTCTTCACTTAGAGGGTTGTTAATCTTTGGAATTTTCTGCCCCAGAGGGCTGTGGCTGCTCAGTCATTGAGTTTATTCAAGGCTGAGATCGCTAGATTATTGGACTCTAGGGGAATCGAGGGATATGGAGATCAGGCAGGAAAGTGGAGTTGAGGTAGAAGATTAGCCATGATCTTATTGATCTCAAGGAGCCGTATGACCTACCCCTGCTCCTAATCCTTCTGTTCTTATTTTCTCAGAGTGGAGGCACTGAAGCTAATTGTAATATTCACCCTGCCACTATGGATGAGCACAACTACTTCAGTGCAGATCATTTACATACGCAATTGTGAAGCATTTTAGTAGCACCAAATACACTGCCTGAAAGGCTGGTGGAAGCAGATTCAATAATAACTTTCAAAAGGGAACTGGATAAATAATTGAAGGTGAAAAATTTGCAGGGATATTGGGAAAGAGCAGAGGATTGGGACTAATCGGATAGCTCTTTCAAAGAGCCGGCACAGATGCGATGGGCTGAATGGCCTCCCTCTGTGTTGTATGAGTCTATGGTCAGGGATTGAACGTTAGGGCTTTCCTGGTCTGTATGGTTTTAGTGTCACAACATGTGGTGCCCTTACCATCTGAGCCATTAGTGGAGCCCCATGGTATTTTCTGCTAACTTTTTAAAGCTCTTTCTCCAGCTGAGAGCACAGGAAGGCAACCCCTGTGTAATGTATTCGTTTCATAGGTCATTTGCTTAAGAAGTCATAGCAACACATTGCTATTAAGAACTAGTTGGTTTATTAACAAAGGTTTAACAATCATACGACACATTACCAGTTCATCCACTAGGCTCACAACTGCATACCTCATCGTGGATGACCGAGACCTAACTGACTGGGGTTTTATTGAGTCTTGTGAACATCACGTGACTGGCTAAGCCACTCACAATGCAACAGGTGTACAAACCTGTGAGCATACCCACAGGTGCATACATTACACCTTGCTCCCATTGCCACTCCGTAATCGGACACCAAGGGGGTGCACAAATGCTGCCTAGGTTGGCGCGATCTCTTAATTCCCAACCCATCAACGGCCAGACTGAGAACAGCTCATCATGTGGAGACAGGAGACATAACTGCGTGTAGAAAAGGACTCAGATTTACATAACGTCTCGTAAATGTATCTCCAAGTGCTTCACATAATGAATTACTTTGAAGAGCAGCGGCTGCTGTCAGTTTGACAAACGCAACTAGTGGTCAGCAAGATCCCACAGACACTACTGAGGCACATTATTAAACAATATGCTCTAACTGGGTTTTGGTTGAGGAAGGAATGTTATCCAGGAGACTGGGACCACTTTCTGCTCTTCAAAATACTGCCTTGGCTCTTCAGCGTCCACCTGAATAACCAAGACAGGGTCTCAGTACTGCAATGGAGTGTTAGCCTTGACCTTGTACTCAAGTTTTGGACTGGGGCTCAAACTCACAAGGCATTGACTCAGAAGTGAGAATGCTACCAGTGGAGCCAAGCTGGCATTGTTCGACCTCTTAACCAGATCCATTTCCAGCTGTAGAGGGAAAGTTGTGAGTTTGCTGGTGTTAGAGGGATTTCTAGGTTGCTGCAGTCTATGGGAGCTGTACATGATTGTCTTAGAGATTTGGAGACACATTTCCTAACCTTACACTGCACTCAAGATTTTCTTTCTATCTCTCCCAGGGGATTGTGTGACAGTCTAGTCAATGGTATACATGGCTGTACCATGTCTAGAAGGGGCAAGTTTAATGGACCATATTGTCTTTTTCCCATCTTTGCTTCTTTATGTGGGTCTGTCTTATATTTTCACCATTTTAGTTTTCGAGAGAAGCAAATTCTAAGAACTTGAACCTTTTTAATGTCCTGGTTATATCTCAGTTTCACCTGAAGTTCCACCAATCTCCTGGCAGCTTGTAGTTGAGTTATTACAGATTCTTTATGATGGAGTGAGAGTCATAATAGACATATAAGAACATTTGAACATAAGAAATAGGAGCAGGAGTAGGCCACCTGGCCCCTCGAGCCTGCTCCGTCATTTAATAAGATCATGGCTGATCTGATCATGGACTCAGCTTCACAATGATCGACTGTAGTAAGAAGTGCAAGTGGAAAGTGGCTGACAACCTGCGAGAATCAAACTGAGCTTTATTCTTGTCAATAGGGACAGTTAAGCAGTATTGAACCCTCAGGATTTAAGAAATTTCTATCAAATGGTCGATCAAAGCAAATGCAGTTCTATTGGTACTTGATTCTGATTCCCTTATCAGAAAAAGTGACCACAGCTTGGGATTAAGAGAGAGGGAAAAAAACACATTGAGAATCTGAAATACAAACAGGAAATACACAGCAAAGACTGTCAGTGTCTGAAAAAGGACCGAAGCCCAGGTTACCGCTTTGGGCAGAGAAACTTCTTCAGAATTGTTTGGGAAAATCCAATTGCCATGAGGTGGCAAGAGGTTTTAATGAACAGAAGAACATTAGAAATAGGAACAGGAGTAGGCCATTTGGCCTCTCGAGCCTACTCCACCATTCAATAAGACCATGGCTGATCTGATCTGATCTTGGCCTCAGCTCCACTTCCCTGCCGGCTTCCCCTAACCCTTGACTCCCTTATCGTTCAAAAATCTGCCTATCTCCACCTTAAATATATTCAATGACCCAGCCTCCACAGCTCTCTGGGGAAGAGAAATCCAAAGATTGACGACCCTCTGAGAGAAGAAATTTCTCCTCATTTCCGTTTTAAATGGGCGACCCCCTATTCTGAAACTATGATCCCTAGTTCTAGATTCCCCCACGAAGGGAAACATCCTCTCTGCATTGCATCTACCCTGTCAAGCCCCCTCAGAACAGCTCTACCAAAGAGCCGGCACAGGCCCGATGGGCCGAATGGCCTCCTTCTGTGCTGTATGACTATGAAGATCGCCTCTCATTTTTCTAAACTCCAATGAGTATAGACCCAACCTGCTCAACCTTTTTTCATAAGACAACCCCTTCATCTCAGGAATCAACCTCGTGAACCTTCTCTGAACTGCCTCCAATGCAAGTATATCCCTCCTTAAATACGGAGACCAGAACTGTACACAGTACTCCAGGTGTGGCCTCACCAATACCCTGTACAGTTGTAGCAGGACTTCCCTACTTTTATACTCCATCCCCCTTGCAAGTAGTTAGTTAGTGAGAGGTACATGAGGCATCCCATTTCTTTCACTGGAGCCTGTCCCAGACCAAAAGACTTGATTTCAGTCGGACTATCGTCTTGCCATTTGTGCTGTAGCTTGTGGTTCTCCACAATGGATGTTTATATTGGCCAGTCTGTAACAGACTCTTCTTATCTTCGGGTTGTTTCTGTAATATAAGGCGTTTTCGTTACCCTGATTCATATCAGCAGCTCCGGTGGGCTGGCCTTTAATCTGGCCCCTACCTTTTGGCCCCTGTCTGGCATGGGTGGTCCTACCAGGAACTATACTCCTGCCAGCGTAGCTCTCAGGGTCGTAGGAGCACGCAAGCCGAGTCACCATGTCATGGTGCAGTCTCTGGATTTGGTTAATGATGAGGACATTTTGGAGGTCTGCTCCTTGGACTCTGCTTTAGGAGGAGGGTGACCATGGGCTGTGGGGTTGATGGCCATCCCAATTTTTTGCCAACACATTGCACCATCTTGCTGACCAATTTACAGTCTTGTGAGATTCTCTGGGTCCCTTCGATCTCCAACAAAAGAATGACAGAGGGATGTGGTGACCACAGTATGTTGACACTCTAATGGTGAGCTCCATGCATTTGTTACCTCTAGACTTGACTATTCCAACGCACTCCTAGCTGGCCTCCCACATTCTACCCTACATACATTGGAGATGATCCAAAACTCGGCTGCCCGTGTCCTAACTCGCACCAAGTCCCGCTCACCCATCACCCCTGTGCTCGCTGACCTACACTGGCTTCTGGTTAAGCAACGCCTCAATTTCAAAATTCTTATCCTCATTTTCAAATCTCTCCATGGCCTCGCCCCTCCCTATCCCTGTAATCTCCTCCAGCCCCACAACCCCCAGAAATGTCTGCGCTCTTCTAATTCTGCCCTCTTGAGCATCCCTGATTGTAATCGCTCCACCATTGGTGGCCGTGCCTTCTGTTGCCTGGGCCCCAAGCTCTGGAACACCCTGCCTAAACCTCTCTGCCTCTCTACCTCTCTCTCCTCCTTCAAGACCCTCCTTAAAACATACCTCTTTCACCAAGCTTTTGGTCACCTGCGCTAATTTCTACTTATGCAGCTCGGTGTCAATTTTTTTAATCTCATAATACTCCTGTGAAGCGCCTTGGGATGTCTCACTATGTTAAAGGCGCTATATAAATACAAGCTGTTGTTGAGTGCCACAGACCACTTGCAGTTGTATTCCCCACACGATGACCTCAGACATGCTGTCGCGGGAGAGGCCGATGAATCAATTGACTACTAGGAGATGCACAAGGGTTCACTCATCATTGTGAAACCCAAACCCCAACATCCTGGCTGAGATAGGGAACTTGTTTTATTCCCAGATGGAAGGAAGGGAAAGTCGGAGATTGTGTCACCTCAGTGCATTTCCAAGTGGCTGCCTCAAGAGTGCAATTGGCAGAAGCTTGGGCCCTGATATTTCCTGGGGTGGGATTTTCAAGTAGAGGAGGGGTGAGGAGTTCTGGTCGGGAAACCCGGAAGTCCAGGTTTTCCTGAACGGTGTGGGGTTTTAACTCCGTGGCGTGCGTGTTTATTTTCCAATATATCGCTAGATATGTTCAATAGGGAGTTAGATATGGCCCTTATGGCTAAAAGGATCAAGGGGTATGGAGAGAAAGCAGGAAAGGGGTACTGAGGTGAATGACCAGCCATGATCTTATTGAATGTTGGTGCAGGCTCGAAGGGCCGAATGGCTTACTCCTGCACCTATTTTCTATGTTTCTATGTTAGGCTTGGCTCCCTGTCGGGACGGGAACTCTGAGGGGAACTCTGGGCCGCAGCCCAGGAGCAGGTAGGTTTATGCTGCTGAGGTAGAGAACGTGGGGGTGGGTACAGAGAGGCTTGGCGGGTCAGGGGGTGATCGCTGGGGCTCGGAAAGGGATCGGGAGCCGAGGTGGGGAGTTGGGGGAGTCGGAGATCGTGGTGGGGGTGGATGGGATCTGATCGTGGGAGAAAATCCCAATCGCAAGAGGTGGGGGCGGGATCAGATCACAGGGGTGGTGTTCAATCGCTGGGGGTGGGGGGGGGGTCCTATTGTATGGGGTCGGGTGGGGGTGGGCGGTTGGCGGGAAGCTGGTTAGCTTGAGGGGTCAGGGGAAACACTCCCGCTCCTCCTGGCCCACAAGCAGTGCTGGAAAAACACTTACCTCTTCCACAGAGCAGTCCTTGCCTCCCGGGTTTAGTTGCCGAGTTACATAAGAATCTAAGAATTAGGTGCAGGAGTAGGCCATTCGGCCCCTCGAGTCTGCTCTGCCATTCAATGAGATCATGGCTGATCTTCTACATCAACTCCACTTTTCTGCCAGATTCATATATTCCTTGATTCCCTTAATATCCATTAAGTCTGTTAAGCCAGAAACCCTGCTGGGAACGCATTGGTTGCCCAGACCCTGTCACGCCTCCGTTAAAGAGGAAGTGGGCGGGTTTGAGGCATGTTGGATTCGGCTTTGAGATTTATTAAACTTCAACATTCCACCCGACCCAAACCCATCCGTTTTTGGGGTTAAAAATTCCCCACTTGGTGTCACTTGTACCTTGGTCAGGGAATTACATGGTAAGGTGAGACCTCTTCTTTGCCCCTCTGGAACATAGGGACAGGAGGAGGCGATTCAGCCCCTCGAGCCTGTTCTGCCATTCAATTAGCTGATGGGTGATCTGTATCTCAACGCCATCTACCCGTCTTGGTTCCGTATCCCTTAATAGCCTTACCCAGCAAAAATCTATCCATCACAGTTTTGAAAATTTCAACTGACCCCCCAGCCTCAACAACTTTTTGGGGGAGAGAGTTCCAGATTTCCTCTGCCCTCTGTATGAAGAATTACATAAGAACATAAGAACATAAGAATTAGGAACAGGAGTAGGCCATCTAGCCCCTTGAGCCTGCTCCGCCATTCAACAAGATCATGGCTGATCTGGCCGTGGACTCAGCTCCACTTACCCGCCCGCTCCCCATAACCCTTAATTCCCTTATTGGTTAAAAATCTATCTATCTGTGATTTAAATACATTCAATGAGCTAGCCTCAACTGCTTCCTTGGGCAGAGAATTCCACAGATTCACAACCCTCTGGGAGAAGAAATTCCTTCTCAACTCGGTTTTAAATTGGCTCCCCCGTATTTTGAGGCTGTGCCTCCTAGTTCTAGTCTCCCCGACCAGTGGAAACAACCTCTCTGCCTCTACCTTGTCTATCCCTTTCATTATTTTAAATGTTTCTATAAGATCACCCCTCATCCTCTGAACTCCAACGAATAAAGACCCAGTCTACTCAATATATCATAAGGTAACCCCCTCATCTCCGGAGTCAGCCTAGTGAATCGTCTCTGTACCCCCTCCAAAGCCAGTATATCCTTCCTTAAGTAAGGTGACCAAAACTGCACGCAGTACTCCAGGTGCGGCCTCACCAATACCCTGTACAATTGCAGCAGGACCTCCCTGCTTTTGTACTCCATCCCTCGCGCAATGAAGGCCAACATTCCATTTGCCTTCCTGATTACCTGCTGCACCTGCAAACTAACTTTTTGGGATTCATGCACAAGGACCCCCAGGTCCCTCTGCACCGCAGCATGTTGTAATTTCTCCCCATTCAAATAATATTCCCTTTTACTATTTTTTTTCCCAAGGTGGATGACCTCACATTTTCCGACATTGTATTCCATCTGCCAAACCTTAGCCCATTCGCTTAACCTATCTAAATCTCTTTGCAGCCTCTCTGTGTTCTCTATACAACCCGCTTTCCCACTAATCTTTGTGTCATCTGCAAATTTTGTTACACTACACTCTGTCCCCTCTTCCAGGTCATCTATGTATATCGTAAACAGATGCTTCCTGACATCACCCCTGAACAGCCTGGCTCCAATTTTAAAGTTATGGCCCCTTGTTCTGGACTCTCCCCACCAGAGGGAATAGTTTCTCTCTATCCACTCTATCAAATCCTTTAATCAGTTTAAACACCTCAATTAGATCACCCCTTAATCTTCTATACTCAAGAGAATACAAGCCTAGTCTATGCAACCTGCCCTCGTAAATTGACCCCTTTAGCCCCAATATCATTCTGGTGAAGCCACTAATGTAGCGGAGGGTGAGCATACCCCCGTCTCTGCTGCCAGTACCATTGCCCTATCTGGTTGGCTGCCAAAAGGTGCCATGGGGAGCCCTGGTTGCAACATTGGTTCACCCCTCCCCCTCCACCCGCAACCACCATCACCACAACCCCACAATGTTCCATCTTGTCTGCAATGTTCACCTGTCATGGTTCAAACCTGGAAATGAGAGAAGCAGGACGAGAATCTGCATCTAATCCTCACCATCTCCCATGGTCCTACCAGCAGGTGCTGTACTACTCATTGCTACCAGTCCACCTAATGGTTCACCTTCAAAATGGAGTCACTATAAAAACTAGAATGAATAGTAATTAAAAACTCATTAAGCAGGTTAATATCCAACAGGAGATGCCAATTAAGAGGATTGAACAGTCCATTGATCCTTGCTGTCTTTCAGTCTTATTGCAAACCTGACTCTGCTCATAAGAGCAACACTAATGTCAAAAATATGTTCCCGCTGCATGCTGTTGTAGCTAATGGGCTCAATTTTCCCCAGTGATCTGTGGCATTTTTTTGGCGCGCGCCGCTTTTTTTTGGCCTAAATTAAAATATCCACGTTTCCCCTAAGATTGCGCACCAGCATTAGTTATGATTTTTTAGGTTTGTTTTATTTTTGCATCTTAGGGAGCATAACATGAGGTCTGGGCCAGGTTTTCACATTTATGCAAGTTTGGCCAACTTACATTTTTCCTAGGATGGCGTATGTGACCACTCCCAAAAAGTTTTCTGGGCACTTAAGGAAAAGCAGCGCACATTAAAAAATCACGCAGAAAGACGCCATTGTTTTTAGGCAAAGTTTTGGAGGGAGTCAAGAACACATTAAATATGCATCATGAAACTTAATTTTTTCAAACTTAAAATGGAAGTTTAATGAAATTCTTTACTTTTGGAATTTTTTCAAAGTGCCACGTCACCACTGAACAACTCCAAACCGGGCTCGAGGGTCGGAGCGTCAGCCAGCAGAATCGGTCCCTCGCCCGAACAGAGGGGCTCAGGGCTCAGCTTCAAAAGAAGCCCGGGGAGAGTGGGGGTGTGTGGAAGCTGAACTGAAGGGATGAGAACCCTTCCACAATACAGCAGCATCAAAAGAAGCCAAGTCCCTGTGTCCAGGCGAGAGAGCGATTCTGTCGGCTGACCCTCGAGCTCAGTGGTGCGGTGGTACTTTGAAAAAGATCTAAAATTAAAGAATTGCATTCGACTTCGTTGCCCCAAATGTCCTCATTTGAACGTTCTAAGCAAGCCTATTGCGCTGATCTGATCTTGGCCTCAACTCCACTTTCCTACCCGCTCGCCATAACCCTTGACTCCCCTATCAATCAAAAAACTGTCTGTCTCCACCTTAAATATATTCAATGAGCCAGCCTCCACAGCTCTCTGGGGAAGAGAATTCCAAAGATTCACGACCCGCTGAGAGAAGAAATTTCTCCTCTTTTCCATTTTAAATGGGCGACCCCTTATTCTGAAATTATGCCCTCTCATTCTAGATTCCACCACGAAGGGAAACATCCTCTCTGCATCTACCCTGTCAAGCTCCTTCAGAATCTTATATGTTTCAATAAGATTTCTTCTAAACTCCAATGAGTATAGACCCAACCTTTCGTCATAAGACAACCCCTTCATCTCAGGAATCAACCTCGTGAACCTTCTCTGAACTGCCTCCAATGCAAGTATATCCTTCCTTAAATAAGGAGACCAAAACTGTAGACAGTGCTCCAGGTGTGGTCTCACCAACACCCTGTACAGTATCTAAAGAGGGAATAGATTAACACTGGACCCGTCAATCTGCCCATTTCCTTTACGGAAGTTGATGAACCTCTTTTCATTTCACATTTGTTCGGGGGGGGGTGGGGGTGGTTGGGCGGGGGGGGGTCGGGGAGGATCGGGGTGAGGTGGGGGTACAATTGTTGCACAAATAATCGCAAACCCTATCTTCAGTCTAAGAGTTCACAGGCAGAAGGGATCTGCAACAGATGATGAAGTACGCAATGGGTTACTGTTTGTAATACAAACACAAAAGAGAAAGTTAACTTGCATTAGCAGTTTGGGCACGATAATGTATGAGATAATTAGAAAGAAAAATTAAAGTCTAACCCTCGAATCTGAGGGTGAAGTAGATAGAGAATAAAAAACACATGGGAGTGATCACAAGGCAATAATCTCATCAAGGCCTTTAGCTGGTCACAGGCGATCGGAGCAAGGTCTGACCCACATATGATGAGAATGCTCTCTTTCCTCCTTAAAATCATTTTGTGGTATTTTAAAATCTTTTTTATGATTAATTACTGTGAAATTCATAAGGGTGCCTGTACTCCATTCTCGGTCCATTCTTTTCTTCTGATTGATGGTTAAAGATTCTGACTTGACCAGGGGACTTATAGCGAGTAATCACCAGGAAATAACATGGTCTACTTAAACAAAACCCTCCAATCTTCTCTCCTTTCCTGAACACACCTGGTGCGTACATTTCTATCGGCTCTAAGCTGTCCTCTGGTAACTTGCCCAACGTGGACAGCCTTTGAGGCATGAGCATAGAATGATCCAGCACAGAACGAGGCTGTTCAGCCCATCGTGCCTTTGAAAGGCCTATCCAATTAGTCCCATTCTCCTGTCCTTTCCCCTACCTGTAATGTATGCATCTGTGAGTATGCTCAATGGTTTGTAGAGCTGTTGCATTGTGAGTGGCTTAGCCAGTCACGTGATGTTCACAAGACGCAATAAAACCCCAGTCATCCTAGGTAATCCACGATGAGGCAGGTGGTTGTGAGCCTAGTCGATGAACTGGTAATGTATAGTGTGATTGTTAAACCTTTGTTAATAAACCACAAACTGCGTTCCCTAACAACATCCTTCTCCCTAGCATCAATCTGAGGATGAACAAGACTTTCGCACCCTCGGTGTCATATTTGACCCTGAAATGAGTTTCCAGCCACATAGCCACGGAATAATTAAAGCCGTCCTTTTTCCACCTCCGTAACATTACCCACCTCCGCCCCTGCCTCAGCTGTTCTGCCGCTGAAACCCTCATTCATGTCTTTGTTACCTCTGGACTTGACTACTCCAACTCACTCCTGGCTGGCACCCACATCCTACACTACGTAAACTTGAGGTCATCCAAAACTCAGCAGCCCGTGTCTTAACACACACCAAGTCACGATCACCCATCATCCCTGTGCTTTCTGACCTACATAGGCTCCCAGTTAAACAACACCTCGATTGCAAAATTCTCATCCTTGTTTACAAATCACTCCATGGCCTCGCCCCTCCCTACCTCTGTAATCTTTTTCAACCTCACAGCCCCACAAGATGTCTGCGCTCTTCAAATTCTGCCCTCTTGAACATCCCTCATTATAACTGCTCAACTATTGGTGGCCGTGCCTACTAGTGCCTGGGCCCTAAGCTCTGAAACTCCCTCCCTAAACCTCTCCACCTCTCTTTCCTCCTTAAAGACACTCCTTAAAACCGATCTCTTTAACCAAGCTTTTGGTTATCTGCCTTAATTTCTTCTTTTGTGGCTCGGTGTCAAATGTATCTGTTTTGTCTTGTAACACTGCTTTGAAGCACCTTGGGAAGTTTTACTGTTAAAGGCACTATATAAATAAAAGTTATTATTATTATTAGTTATGATTATTAATTAATAAACCAACTAGTTCTTAATAGCAATGTGTTGCTATGAATTTTTAAGAAAAGATCCCATGAAGCAAGTACTTTACAATACCCATGCAAATCTTTCCCTTCGAGTATTTATCCAATTCCCTTTTGAACGTTACTATTGAATCTGCTTCCACCACCCTTTCCAGCAGCGCATTGCAGATCCCAACAACTCGCTGTGTAAAAAAACGTTTGCTCATGTCGCCTCTGGTTCTTTTGCCAATTACTTTAAATCTGTGTCCTCTGCCTGCTGCCACTGGAAACAGTTTCTCCTTATTTACTCTATCAAAACCCTCCAACATTTTGAACGCCTCCATTAAATCTCCCCTTAACCTTCTCTGCTCGAAGGAGAACAACCATAGCTTTTCCAGTCTCTCCACGTAACTGCAGTCCCGCATGGTGCTCAGCGCTGAGTGTCAGCATCTTATCCAACTGTAGGGAGAGCCTAAGACCAATTGCAGACCCCTTACTCCTACCCTAGCTGAAATCAGCTCGCTCAGCACAGAGTGGAGAATTGAACCTGGATAGCTCAGTTCTACAGCAGGCAGTACAGTTACCAATTCTGCGCACTCCAGATACTGGATCATTGATATTTGTGATGTAACCAGTGCCCATTTATTAAATGACAAATAGCAGTGATGACCAGGGAATTCCAGTATCTATGAAAATAAAACCCATAAATTAGACCAGCTCAGTAACATGTAGCATCTATTCATGTAATCATAGGAATTACAGCACAGAAAGAGGCCATTGCACCTGTTGGAACAGGAGGAGGCCATTCAGCCCCTCAATCCTGTTCCCCCATTCAGTCAGATCATGGCTGATCTTGACCTCAACTTGCATTTAACATCTTTACCATCCCTGTATTCATATATCATCTGAAGGACAGCACCTCCAACAGTGCAGCATTCCTTCAGTCCTGAATTTCAGCCAAGATTAGACGTTCAAGCGCTGGAGTGGAACTTGAACCCACAGCCTCAATGACTTAGAGGTATCAGGGCTGTCAGCTGATACATTTGTTCAAACAGACACAGACTACATTGGAGCATCAATGTCACACTGCCACTGAGTCAAAGGTCCCAAGTGTCAGCTGTGGCTCAGTGGGTAACACCTCTGAGTCAGAAGGTTGTGGGTTCAGAATCCCACTCCAGGAACTTCAATGCAAAATGCAGGCTGACACTCCAATTGTAGTACTGAGGGAGTGCTGCACTGTCAGAGGTGTTCTCTTTCAGTATGAGATGTTAATCTAAGGCCCTATCTGCCCTCTCAGGTGGAAGTAAAAGATTGCAGATTGGTTACAGCATCGAAGAAGATCCCACAGTATTAATTAGAAGAAGAGCAGGGGACTCTCATCCCTGCTGTCTCTGGCCAATATTTATCCCTCGATCAACACCTAAAAAGAGATTGCCTGGTCATTATTTCATTGCTGTTTGTGGGAGTTTGCTGTACGCAAGTAGGCTGCCACGTTTTTCTACATTACAACAGTGACTACACTTGAAAAAAGCATTCTGGAGGGACCGTTCCTTCCGTGACACCCTGCTCCACTCCTCAATCACTCTCCGCCCCGCTCTCCTTCCCACAGCACCTTTCCGTACAAGCACAGGAAATGCAACACCTGCCCTTTTACCTCCTCCCTCCCGACCGTCCAGGGCCCCAAACACACCTTCCAGGTGAAACAGCAATTTGTACTTCCTGCAATTCAGTATACTGTATTCGCTGCTCACGATGCGGTCTCCTCTACATTGGGGAGACCAAATGCAGACTGGGTGACTGCTTTGCGGAACACCTCCGTTCAGTCCGTAAACGTGACCCCGAGCTTCCGGCCGCCTGTCACTTTAATTCTCGGTTCCACTCCCACTCTGACCTCTCCATCTTACACTGTTCCAATGAAGCTCAACAAAAGCTCGAGGAACAGCGCCTCATCTTTCTATTAAGCACTTCACAGCCTCCTGGACTCAACGGCGAGTTCAACAATTTCAGACTATAACCTCTGCCCCCCATTTTTTCGGATGGCACCTGTTGCTGATGATTCTGATGATTCCAATTTACACCTCCTCTAGACCCGTCTGTTGTTTCTTTCCTCATCCCATTTCCATCTCCTTTCGCCTTGCAGCATCATCCCTTTTGTCTTTTAATCTCTCCTGCCTTCCACAGATCGTCCCTTTTGTTCTTTCCTCCTCTCCCCGCCTTTCCCTGCCTCTGTACTTTCTTAAAATCTGTTACATCTCTAACTTTTCCCAGTTCTGATGGAAGGGTCACCGACCTGAAACGTTAACTCTGTCTCTCTCTCCACAGATGTGGCCTGACCTGCTGAGTACTTCCAGCATTGTCTGTTTTTATTTTCAAAAGTACTTCATTGGCTGTAAAGTGCTTTGGGTGTCTTGAGATCGATAAATGTATAAATGTATAACTATATAAATGCGATTGTGCAAGAGAAGGAGACAGAGTTGATCCCAGAGCTGCATTTGGCTTCTGTCTCCCGCTGTTCATAGTGGCATTAGCAGGTGTCTTGGAGCAGGCATCCAATCAAATTATAATGTAAACAAAAAAAAAGATGGTAAAATATCCTGTTTTTGTTTTTTAAAAAACGCAAAATTAAATAAATGCCTCTTTCTCATATTGACAACTTAATTTAGCGTCATTCATCTCCGTTTAGACGTATTTGTGCACAGAAACTTAACCAGCCTAATGGTTTTGTTCATATTATTTAGGTACAGCATTCATTTATCATAAAGTACCAATTATTAAAGGACATTTAGAGACATTGCACACATACTAATGTAGAGTTTATTTTATTCCGTCTGAACTTTCAGTTACGTGACCCCAACATTTTTATTTTAGTGCAAGAGTACTCATTAGAATGACATGCCTGTGGGAATAAAAAACTGTGAATGCATCTTTTATTTATGGGCAGACTCATCTCATTGAATACAACAAAGGTTAAACTTTTTTACTTTTAATTCCCTACTTCCATCATGAAGGCGTTTTATTTTCTCTCCTTTTCGTTCTCATGCTACATCTCCTGACTGACGGTCTACACAGGGGGACGGCCATCACACATTAAGAAAATCCACACGCAGGCAGCTTCCACCCTTCAATATGTAGTTCGGGACCTGAAACATTGAAACACCAGTGAACTCATCCCTCTTTGGTGTGGAAGCAAGTCATCCTCGATACGAGGGACCGCCTAAGAGAGAGAGTCAAGGGCCCTGCTTCCTAGACTGTAACTAGGAGGTGCATGAGAGAGGTCCAGATATTGGCGGAGATGGTTTCTGGCTGTCAGTGTTTGCTCCCATCTCGTGCGGAAGATGCTGAGCCTCTGCTGGGTGGTGACACGGCAGAGATCAGACCAACATTCCAATGCTCTTTGGATCTACCTGTTGTAATGTACGCACCTTGTGAGCATGCTCACGGGTTTGTAGAGCTGTTGTGTTGTGAGTGGCTTAGCCGGTCACATGATGTTCACAAGACTCAATAAAACTCCAGTCAGTTGGGTTCAGGGGATCCACGATGAGGCAGGTGGTTGTGAGTCTGGTGGATGAACTGGTAATGTGTAGTGTGATTGTTAAACCTTTTGCTAATAAACAAACTAGTTCTTAATAGCGATGTGTTCCTATGAATTCCTAAGCAAAGAACCCATGAAGCAAATACATTACACCTGTCACAACCCAACTTAACTCAGTTAATTCTCTACAAGCTGCCTTCTCTTATGTGGACAGTTCAGTAAAGGTCCAGTGAAAATAATGTGCTTAATATATTTTATTCCACTGGGCAAGCTTTATTTTTTTCACCGCTGGGGTACAGTAGCATAGTGTTTATGTTACTGGCGTAGTAATCCAGAGGCCCGGACCAATTGATCCAGAGACTTGAGTTCAAATCCCACCACGGCAGCTGGGGAATTTAAATTCAGTTAATTAAATAAATCTGGAATGAAAAGCTAGTATCAGTAATGGTGACCATGAAACTACTGATTGTCATTAAAAAAAAAAACCCACCTAGTTCACTAATGTCCTTTAGGGAAGGAAATCTGGTGCCCTTACCCGGTCTGGCCTATATATGACTCCAGACCCACTGCAATGTGGTTGGCTCTTAAATGGCCTAGCGAGCCCCTCAGGTGTATTCAAGAAGGCAGCTCACCACCACCTTCTCGTTGGTAGAGGGAAGGATGTTCGCCAGGACACACAACATTCCTGCTTTTCTTCAAATAATACCCTGGCCATCTTTAATATCCACCTGAGCAGTCCGGTAGGGCCTCAGTTTAATGCATCTTCTGAGGGAAGGTACCTCCAACAATGCAACACTCCCTCCGCACTGCCCTGTACCGTGCACACACACAGTCACACAGACACCCACACACATGCTCACCACCACCTTCTGGAGGACAATTAAGAGGGCAGAACACATACCCACAGGGACAGTCGGACTCTGACTGTCTCACCTGATGACCATCAACATGCACTTTCTCAGCATGCACCACTGAGCGGGGATTAGGAGCGGAAACTTGTTTTCAAAGTTCCGCCGCGGCCTCGGCCACTCCCTATCTCTGTAACCTCCTCCAGCCCTACAAACCTCCGCGATATCTGCACTCCTCCAATTCTGGCCTCTTGAGCATCCCTGGATATAATCGCTCGGCCATTGCCGGCCGTGCCTTCAGCTGCCTCAGCTCTAAGCTCTGGAATTCCCTCCCTAAACCTCTCCCCCTCTCTCTTTCCTCCTTTAAGATGTTCCTTAAAACCTACCTCTTTGACCAAGCTTTTGGTCACCTGTCCTCATATCTCCTTATATGGCTTGGTGTCAAATTTTGTTTGATAATCGCTCCTGTGAAAGTCTTGGGACGTTTTGAAATGTTAAAGGCGCTATATAAATGCAAGTTGTTATTGAAATCCTGAGCAATTACCTTCTCTCCCGAGCTGGGGAACAGACACTGTGGCCGATTGTAGCATGCACCACTCCCACCCCACTAAACTACATTCAGTTCATAGATTGGACCAGAGATTGGAATATTCTTAATCTATGTGGTAAGTGCAGCAGACCCTGCTCAGGGCATTAGTCAACTCGACTTTATTCTTTCAATTTACTTTTTTTCCCCAGGAGCTCATTATTTTAACAAACTAGAAGCAGAAAGAAAAGTGCAGTCTTATGCAAGCAGAAAGCTTTGACACTTTCACAAAGGATTACTAAGAGGGTTTATTTGGGAAAAAAAATAATTTAATAGGCATTAATGGTTCATCTCTCGCTTTTATATAATGTATTATTCAAAGCAATGCATTATGTAATGTGTGTGATACATATATACACTCATTAATTACAATAAAAGTCTGCACTACACTGGAAGTTGGGTAGCCATAAAGTGAGTTGAGTGTTGTCAGTCTCAGCTTGTTGACAGGAAGCATAAATCGAAGAGTGCCATAGCATGAAGTATATGTGGGTTAATGGAAGGGATTTTAGTATCAGTGAGCTACAGTGAAAGTGTTCCTTCGACCGATCTTTAGTGCACGCCTGGGGTCTTTAGGTGTCGGCTGTGGCTCAGTGAGTAGCGCTCTCTTCTGAGTCAGAAGGTTGTGGGTTCAAGTCCCACATCGAAACATTGGGCTAGACTTTCCACTTTCAGGCTAAGGCCGAAAAAATGGGCCTTGTTCCAGCGATGCGGAACCTATCGCCCGTGCTGATCGCCGGCTCAAGGCCCATTTATTTTTTGCGATTTTTCACTCGGCCTTAGCCCAGCAATGTCAAATGGGCGATGTCATTTCTCGGCGATCTCCTGATCGCCCAAAGAAAACGGAAGTGAATGAAAAAAAAAAGCTTCCCTAGCAACGCATTACTTTTTTTTTTTAAATCCAATTTCGTTCCAGATCAACTCTAACGCCAAAGATCACTTTGTGCCAATGTGTTTGATCTTAGGCCAAAAGGCCGAGAGGCGAAGTTGCACCGTTCCTGGAAATATTGCAATACCAGGTCGGTGCATGGAGTGGACGGGGCATGCCCCTGATCCAGCTCCCTGTCCAAAAATCAATTCAATATCATGTCCCCATAGGGGATATTAAACTGATAAGAACAGATACTACACTTGATCTTAGCCAAAAGGCCGAGAAGCCAAGCAATGCATTACTGCGCATGTGCAGGTTGATTTTTTTTTCCCAGGTTGATGCTTCTTCCCACGTTTTGAGAGGTCAAGGGTCTTCACACATGCTCAGAAGCTCTGGGTGGGTCTGGGAGAGAGAGAGCGAGGGAGAGGAGAAAGGAAGCAGGTCTGAAAGTCTTATCCAAATTACAGATAAGTTTAAAGAATGGAGGGAGGTGCAGGAAAGAGAAGGGCCAAACCCTTCAGCGAAGAGGCAAATGAGGCCCTCGTAAATGCTGTCAGCTCCAGGTGGGAGGATCTAACACGGGGTGGGCAGGGGAAACCTCCACCCCGTGCATATCGCAGGAATTGGTCCGAAATAGCCGACGTAGTCACATCGGTCTCCAATGAAACGCGCACACCGGACCAGTGCCGCAAACGGCGGAACAGCCTATTGGCAGCTGCGAGAGTAGTTGAAATTTATATTTATGTATTATTTAATGATCGAAATAGTAACTAGAATCTGCAATGTTATTGGGTTACATTTAAACATAACTAAATTTTACGCAACCCAGCATAAAGTTAAATGTTCACTTGTTTACTTGTTATCATTACTTAACTGTTCCCTTTCCATTCTTTCTGAAATGATCACTTGTTGTCATGACTGAAATGGTCACTTGTTATCATTACTTAAATGGCCACTTGTTCTGTAAAATGTTTATTTCTTCTTCTTGTAACATTTTGGGGATTTTGAGGGAAGGGTGGGTTGGTGTGGGTGGTGGGGGGTTGGAGGGGAGGGGTTGTTTCATTAGTTCTTTGTTTGTTAATTAAAAAAAAGTCTACAACTTTTGAATCATGCAGATTTGTTTGTTTATTCTGTTTCCCCACGGAATATCATTAAATAATTTCACTATGTAAAAGCTATTTAATAAATAATTCCAATATATGCATAAATAAGGTGATAATACCCATTTATATTCCCTGTCCCAAATTTCTGAGTACAATTTGCATCAATTTTACTCTCTAAATAACTCAGAACAATTCTCCACCCTTCCTCAGAGGCTAAAAATGGTGTCCGTAGTGCCCATTTCTTTCTCTAAGGCCCTGAAAAAGCAACTATTTTTGAGCACTTATTTGGGCCTTGCATCGGTCCAGCGAAGTGCATGTTAAGTGCTGAAACTTGGGATGGGCCTTGTGTGGGCAATCATCTCAGCGATCATCTCATCGATCAAAGTGGAAACTTGGGGGCCTATTTTTCCAGCGATATTTTGGGCCTAGTTTCCACTTTTTGCTCAAAATGGGCGAGAGAGGTCCATTTTGGGGCATAGATGGGCCATAGATGGGCAATGTGAAGTGGAAAGTCTAGCCCATAGACATTAAGTGCAGGTGCAGGCCATTCAGCCCTTCGAGCCTGCACCGCCATTCAATAAGATCATGGCTGATCATTCAACCTCAGTACCCCTTTCCTGCTTTCTCTTCATACCCCTTGACCCCTTTGGCCGTAAGGGCCATATCTAACTCTCTTTTGAATATATCTAATGAACTGGCCTCAACAACTTTCTGCAGTAGAGAATTCCACAGGTTAACCACTCTCTGCGTGAAGAAGGTTCTCCTCATCTCGGTCCTAAATGGCTTACCCCTTATTCTTAGACTGTGACCCCTGGTTCTGGAACTCCCCACCAACAGGAACATTTTTCCTGCCTCTAAACTGTCCAATCCTGTCAGAATTTTATATGTTTCTATGAGATCCCCTCTCTTCTTCTAAACTCCAGTGGATACAAGCCCAGTTGATCCAGTCTCTCCTCATATGTCAGTCCTGCCATCCCAGGAATCAATCTGGTGAACCTTCGCTGTACTCCCTCAATAGCAAGAATGTCCTTCCTCAGATTAGGGGACCAAAACTGAACACAATATTCCAGATGTTGCCTCACCAAGGCTCTGTACAACTGCAGTAAGACCTCCCTGCTCCTATACTCAAATCCTCTAGCTATGAAGGCCAACATGCCATTTGCCTTCTTCACCGCCTGCTGTACCTGCATGCCAAACTTCAATGACTGATGTATCATGACACCCAGGTCTCGTTGCACCTCCCCTTTTCCTAATCTGTCACCATTCAGATAATATTCTGTCTTCCTGTTTTTGCCACCAAAGTGGATAATCTCACATTTATCCACATTATACTGCATCGGCCATGCATTTGCCCACTCACCTAACCTGTCCAAGTCACCCTGCAGCCTCTTTGCATCCTCCTCACAGCTCACACCGCCACCCAGCTTAGTGTCATCTGCAAACTTGGAGGTATTACATTCAATTCCTTCATCTAAATCATTGATGTATATTGTAAATAGCTGGGGTCCCAGCACTGAACCCTGCGGCACCCCATTGGTCACTGCCTGCCATTCTGAAAAGGACCCGTTTATTCTGACTTTCTGCTTCCTGCCTGCCAATCAGTTCTCTATCCATATCAATACATTACCCCCAATACCATGTGCTTTAATTTTGCACACTAATCTCTTGTGTGGGACCTTGTCAAAAGCCTTTTGAAAGTCCAAATATACCACATCCACTGGTTCTCCCTTGTCCACTCTACTAGTTACATCCTCAAAAAATTCTAAAAAATTTGTCAAGCATGATTTCCCTTTCATAAATCCATGCTGACTTGGACCGATCCTGTCACCGCTTTCCAAATGCGCTGCTATTTCATCTTTAATAATTGATTCCAACATTTTCCCCACCACCGAAGTCAGGCTAACCGGTCTATAATTCCCCGTTTTCTCTCTCCTTCCTTTTTTAAAAAGTGGTGTTACATTAGTACCCTCCAGTCCATAGGAACTGATCCAGAGTCAATAGAATGTTGGAAAATGATCACCAATGCATCCACTATTTCTAGGCCACTTCCTTAAATACTCTGGGATGCAGACTATCAGGCCCCGGAGATTTATCGGCCTTCAATCCCATCAATTTCCCTGACACAATTTCCTGACTGACTCCCGAGACTTGAGCACAAAATCCAGGTTGATGCTCCCAGTGCAGTGCTGAGGGAATGCTGCACTGCTGGAGGTGCCGTCTTTCGGATGAGACGTTAAGCCCCGGCCCCCGTCTGCCTTCTCAGGTGGACGTAAAAGAATCCATGGCACTATTTCAAAGAAGAGCAGGTGGCTTCTCCCTGGTCTCCTGGCCAATTTTTTATCCCTCAATTAACATCACTAAAAAACAGATTCTCTGGTCATTATCAGGTGGCTGTTTGCGGGAGCTTGCTGTGCGTAAATTGGCTACCCTGCTTCCTACATTGCAACAGCGACCAAACTTCAAAAATTACTTTGTTGGCTGTAAAGGGCTTTGGGACTTCCTGATGTTGTAAAAGGCGCTATAGAAATGCAATTTTTTTTTCTTTACACGCACCCAAAGTCCTTCAGCGCCTTCCAACAGGGGTCGCCGTTGAGCAATCAGGACTAGGCACCAGACTGAAAGGCGCTATATAAATGCAATTCTTTCTCGTTTTCCTTCTACCTAACGTCACTGCCATTCATCCTGCAATTCTGCGACACCAACAGGCACTGACAGTGTGGCAGCTGATTGTCCCAGTTAATGCTCCTGGTGTTTTTGATGGACCTGTCTCATCCTCCGCTGTGGTCCCAAGCCAGCAGGCTCAGCGTTTAATCAGCCCGTGAGTTGCTTACTGCCTCATACACACCTGACAGAGAGAAGTTATGGCTAATTCTACTGAGACCGTTTTCACTTACAGAAGTTTTATTTTTAGGTTCAAATCGACAGTTTAAGCTGACATGCTCTTTTAAACTCCCAAATTCAACAAAAATAAAATCATTAGGTGGCCGACATTTAATTTTACGGAAATCGTAGGTGGAACTAAAATGATTAATCACGCAATAGTTTGATCCATAATTCCTTCCAGCTGTCACTGGGTGCTTAATCTGATTCTAGGGTCAGCCGTATAACTGATGACCCAGTACCACTTTTGAATCACCAATACCTATTGTGAAGAAGAGCAGGAGAGTTCTCCCCCGGTGTCCTGACCAAAATTTATCCCTCAACCAACATCACTTAAAAAACAGATTATCTGGTCATTATCAGATTGCCCTGAGAGTCAAACTATTCATCCTGTCATTATGATCTCCCTCTTGTTTTCTGCTAACAGTTCAGAAGTATGAATTTGAGCACCAGGGTTTTATTATTTTTCCAAGACAATTCCCCGTATTCTGCTCCTTTTATCCAGGTTCCTGGTAGCAATCTCCCACCGTTCCTTGGTCTGGTGACCAGGACAGTCACCAGCCTCTGCAAACGCTGCTCTACAAACCTCTCAGCTAAGAGTTAAACAAGAAGGGTTAGCTGTGACTCAGTGGGCAGCACTCTCGCCTCTTGAGTTAGAAGGTCGTGGGTTCAAGCCTCACTCCAGAGACTCAAAGCAAATAGACTGACACTCCAGTGCAGTGCTGAGGGAGTGCTGTACTGTCTGAGGTGCCGGGGCCGAAATTCAGGGTCCGTATAAGGCCCGTTACCGCCGTTTTGCGGCAGCCATGCGGCAGAATCGAGTGGCCGCCGTGTTCCAGTCGATTGGCCGCCCCGACCCAAATTCAGCTCGGGGATTTTTCGGGTGGTCCATACCTTCCACCTCGTTGCTGCCGACCACCGCAAGCCATCGTCAAAACGCTCAGCGCCGCTCTCCCGCACCTCCAGAATACTCCAACCGAAATTTAGTTGAAAACAATCGCCCCGCCACGCGGTGCCTCCGACAGCTTTTTCTATTGGTGCACTTTCTCTTGACTGGAAGCGCGCCGACCACTCAAGGGGAGGGCACACTGCTGCAGTTGCCATGTTTTTATTTTTTTTGCTGGCAACTTCCCGATTGGCTGGCAGAATATTGCCCACGGGTTCGGCCGGGCTGCCAACAGGCAGCTTGGCACCCCCTCTTGGGTGCCAGGCCGCTGGTCCGGCCAAGTGGCCAAAGCTAGAAAGTGCCAGATTCTCTCCCCTTTAACGGAGGGGGTGTGGTGACGCACCCGGCGGAGACTCAATCCTGCCCCAACTTTGCCCCTCAGCATGACTTACCGCCACACTTCCACCCCCCACTATGACCAACTTCCGGTCCGACAACAGAAAAAGGACTAAGTGCCTCAACGCTCCTGGCAGAAAAAACAGGTAAGAAATCGTTGGTGTGACTGAATTTCGGCCCCACCGTGTTTCACATATGATTGTAATGTATGTACTGGTGAGGATACTCACAGGTTTGTCGAACTGTTGCAGTGTGAGTGGCTTACCCAGTCACGGAATGTTCACAAGACTCAATAAAACCCCAGCCAGTTGGGTCTAGGTCACCCACGATGAGGTATGCAGTTGTGAGCCTAGTGGGTGAACTGGTAATGTGTCGTGTGATTGTTAAACCTTTGTTAATAAACCAACTGGTTCTTAATAGCAATGTGTTGCTATGAGTTCTTAAGCAAAGAACCAATGAAGCAAATAAATGACGGTGATGTTAAACCAAGGCCCCGTCTACTCTCTCAGGTGGACGTAAAATATCCCATGGCACTTTTCAAATTGCATTGGGAATTCTCTCAGATGTCCTGCCCAATACTTAAATCCTCAACCAACACCACCAAAAAGAGGTGATCTTGTCATCCATTTTTCTTTGTGCAAATTGGCTGCTGCATTTCCCACATTACAACAGTGACTACACTTCAAGAGTGCTTAATTGGCTGTAAAGTGCTAAGATTGTGAAAAGCGCTATATAAATGCAGGTTCTTTCGTAACTAAAATTAATAGAGACAGAATTTCAGTTCCAGGAATAAAAACTGCTGAACATGTCTTTTTTAAATTAAATATTTATTCCGTCTAAATCAGTGCTTGTTGTCTCGTTCTGTCACAGCAGCTGGCTCAGGTGGATATATTATTAATCACTTTCTTTTTTTTAACATGCTTAATAGGCATTAAAAACTTTATGTGCATCAGTCTGGATGTTGTGCGGCCAATCGTTTAACTCGGAGGTGTTCAAGCTGGGAGGACTGGATTCTAGCTGGGCAGCCAGGGGATTTACCAGATGCCTTTCGGGTCATCACACCTTCTCTCCAGATAGTCTTCAGCTGATTTTGGAAATTTGCTGTATTTGTTTAATTAAACTACTTCATTTTTGCGATGTGAACACTTTCTTTGGGCAGCTCTTGAGAAGTCAGGACAGCGGGCTGCCCAGGATGGCCGTCAATAATTGCCGGAGTGTGTTAACATATTACAGGGAATCCCAGGGATGTGTTACACATTACAGGGGGGGTCCCAGGGGTGTGTTAACATATTACAGGGAGTCCCAGGGGTGTGTTACACATGCAGGAGGTCCCAGGGGTGTGTTACCATATTACAGGGAGTCCCAAGGGTGTGTTACACATGCAGCGGGTCCCAGGAGTGTGTTAATTTTCTTCAAGGGGTCCCAGGAAAGCAAGAGGTCCTGGGAGTGTGTTAATATTTTTCAGGGGTCCCAGGAGTGTGGTAATGTTTTTCAGGGGTCCCACACATTGCAGGGGGTCCCGGGGGTGTGTTAATATTTTTCAGGGAGTTCCAGGAGTGTGTTAATTTTTTTCAGGAGTCCCAGGAGTGTATTAATATTTTTCAGGGGTTCCAGGAGTGCATTAACAGATGCAGGGGGTCCCAGACAGATTTTTAAATTTGCATGAGGTCCCTGAGAGGGAGGAGATCTGGAGGGGGGAACGATTGAAAGGGAGATGCTGAGGACACGATCAGGAGGGGAGGCGAGGTCATGATCGAGAGGGAAGGGGTGACGAGTCCATGATCACGATCATGAGTGCAGTGAGGTTGGGATCAGGAGGGGGGTGCATTTGCAATCGGGAGGGGGGCGAGGTTGCCAACTGGGGGGTGGGAGGGGGGTGGAGGGGAGGCTGCGATCACAATCGGGGTGAGTGATCCAGTAGTAGTCCCTCGAAAGACCCACTAGTTAGGCCGCGTGGGGAGTGGGATTTATTGGATCACTCTACCAAAGAACCAGCAGAGGCACGATGGGCCGAAGGGCCTTCTTGTGTGCTGTATCATTCTGTGAATCTCTGATGCTATGTAGACCTGGATTTCCTGAACCCACCCAGCCAGGCGCTGCCTGTATTCAGGACAAACCAGTCTGGTAAAGGAGGCATCAAATGGCAGTTAACCCTCTTAGTTACATATACAAAGGGCCTAACCCCCGTTTCAAGCCTTGGGCCTTGCATGCCTCTTTTTGATGCCTGTACCAATATGGTGGGTGCCGCACTGAGGCCTGAGACGGAGAGGATTTTCATAGGGCTTGCACCTCTATTGGCGTCCCGGAGGGGTGGTGATCAGTATGCAAATCAGTTTCGGCCAGCTTCCAGCACCCCGCCGGGAAATTTGGTGTCGGTTTAGCGTGGCGCTGAACAGTACCACCCAGGAGCGTCGAGCCAGTGTGCAACGCCCCTGGGTTCGACAGCGCTATGATTTTTGCTTTGCGCTGACCCTGTAGCGCCCCATAGTGCACCCTAGTGGGACCACCTGGGAAAGCGGGCGGTTCGAGCTGTTCCGGCAGCGGTGAGGGAAGGAACGACTAAATGAGGTAAGTGTGATTGTTTTTTTTTGCGATTTATATTGATGTGGAGTGAGCAAGGTATTGGGAATATTTCTTGTGTAGTTTTTGGCGATTTTTTCCCCCAGGGAAGCCTCTCTTAGGACGCTCCGAAGCCGGCTCTTTGGCAACGGACTTTCAGTTGCTCAGCCGGCCTAGCGCCCTAATAGAGGTGTGCAACGCCTCCCTTGGCGCGCCGCTTCACACTCAGGACCAGGTGCTGAGTTTTGCTGGCGCAAGCCATTTCCAAGTGCAAGCTTTATCGTCCCGCTGCCGTTAGCGCCCAAATATAGCCTCCAACCGAAAATCCAGCCCCTGAGATTGGTGAACTTGAAATTGCCTCATTCGCCAACTTTCAATCTTTCTCATAATCTGGATATCAATGTCCAAAAGGTCTGGGCCAGTCTTCAATGTCAAAGCGTTTTATTAGATTGCTATAATTCCTGGTGCCAGGGTGTTTATGAGTCCGCCTCACAATCAAACGATTCATCCTGTCATTATGACCTCCCTCTTGTTTTCTGCTAAAAGTTCAGAAGTGTGAATTTGAGCACCAGGGTTTTATTACTTTTCCAAGGCAGTTCCCTGTAATCTGCTCCTTTTATCCAGGTCCCCACTAGCAGTCACCCACCGTTCCTTGGTCTAGTGACCAGGACAGTTGCCAGTCAATGAAAATCATGCTCTGCAAACTTCTCAGCTAAGAATTAAACAAGAAGGGTTAGCCATGGCTCAGTGGGCAGCATTCTCGCCTCTGAGCTGGAAGGTCGTGGGTTCAAGCCCCACTCCAGAGACTTGAAGCACATAGACTGACACTCCAATGCAGTGCTGAGGGAGTGCTGCACTGTCGGAGGTGCTGTCTTTCGTATGTGATATTAAACCGAGGTTCTCTCAGGTGGATGTAAAAGATCCCACGGCACTTTTCGAAGAAGAGCATTCGAAATTCTCCCCAGGTGTCCTGCCCAATATTTATACCTCAACCAACACCACCAAAAAGAGATGATCTTGTCATTCATTTTGCTGTGCGCAAATTGACTGCCACGTTTCCTACATTACAACAGTGACTACACTCCAAAAGTGCTTTGTTGGAATGCTTTAGGACATCCTGAGGACATGTAAAGCCCTATATAAATGCAACTCCTTTCTTTTCAAGAAGACCAGGGATTATTCGCCCTCTGATGTGCCCTCCCTAGCTGTACCTCTTTTTTCCCAAAGGCGTGAAGGGACTCAGGAGCATGAATCTGTCCCTGAATGCTCAGAGTCACAGACGATCAGAGCTCCACTGCATTACGAAGCCCAGTGTCGCATTTTCTTGCCGTTTTGCAGACCTGTCTCGTTGGAGCTTTTCACCACCTCCCTCCACCCCCACTGTCTTTTCTTCTGAAACCAGCCAGACTCAGACTATCCAAATAAACTTGTCCTTGGATCCGTTTATGTAACATCATCCATCTTTTGAATTTGCTGAGAGATTGACAAGCTCAGAGAATGTGCTGTACATCAAACTGTGTCCCATACATCACAGCCAAGCGGGATTTCACTTGTCAATCTGTCTTTTGAGTTCCAGAAATGTGTAATCGACAATTAACTCATGACTGTAGTCTGAAGCTACACTAGAAAAGCGTGTGGCCTAAATCTGGAGATTGCCACAGTGCCTTAGTAACAACTGCCACCCCTCCCTCTCTCCCATCCCCGTCCCTCACATCTGATGTACCTGCACATAACTAACACATTGAAATCTTGACTGCACCTTGGGAGGAAAAGAGTGTTCGAAGACCAGGATCTCAAACCCAGCACCAAGCTCATGGTCTACAGAGCAGTAGTGATATCCACCCTCCTATGTGCTTCAGAGACATGGACTATGTACAGTGGGCACCTCAAAGCACTGGAGAAGTACCACCAATGCTGTCTCCGCAAAATCCTGCAAATTAATTGGCAGGATAGGCACACCAACGTCAGCGTTCTCTCTCAGCCCAACATCCCCAGCATCGAAGCACTGACCGCGCTCGATCAGCTCCGAAGGATGGGCCACATCGTCCGCATGCCCGATACTAGACTCCCAAAACAAGCGCTCTACTCCAAGCTACGTCACGGCAGACGAGTCCCAGGAAGGCAGAGAAAACGCTTCAAGGACACTCTCAAAGCCTCCTTGAAAAAATTTAACATCCCCAACGACTCTTGGGAATCCCTGGCCCGAGACCGCTCAAAGTGGAGGAGAAGCATCTGAGAAGGCGCCGAACGCTTCGAGTCTCTTCGCGGGAGCATGCGGGAGCCAAGTATAAACAGCGGAAGGAGCCTATGACAAACCAAGCACCCCACCCACCTGTCCCTCCAACCACCACCTGCCCCACCTGTGACAGAGACTGTAGGTCCTGCATTGGTCTCATCAATTACCTTGGAACTCATTTTAGTGTGGACTCCTCGACTCCGGGGGAGACTGCCTAAGAAGAAGAAGCACCTCGGGAGCAATGTTCCATCATATTTCTGTTGTGATGCATAGTACTTTACACAAAGCATCTATATATTTATAATAAAAATTTTCATTATAAATCCCTATGTCTACATTTGTAATAGAATGGCCTATGTAAACTGGTCACGCTGTAGTTACACCTTCCCGCCAGTGGCGGTGCAGTTGCACCTCAGTTTTGCATCTTACAGTTCCTCAGGCTACACAGCAGAGAAACTCCTATGCTCCAACCAACTCTACTTCCCAAATTGCTGTACGTTTTGCTAATTACCTATAAACAATGATATCAAATCAAAGTATTGTATAAAAGTAAGGTCAGAGTGTACGGGCTGGATTTTCGTCCTGTTGCCGTCTCTTTTTCACCCCGAAGGATTAGGAATGGCGGCGGAAAGCATTTCCTGGCGGGCGGTCAGCTTCCAGCGCTCCACCGGGACATTTGGTGCCGGGTTTTCGGGGACGCGGAGCAGTACCGCCCGGGAGAAGTGAGGCGATGTGCAACGCCCCTGGTTGCGACACTGGCTCCAAATTTGAAACTCACCTGATCCGTAACGTCCTGTAGCGCACCCCTAGTGGGGCCGCTTGTGAAAGCTGCCGGTTGTAGTTATAGCGGCCACAGTGAGGGAAGGAATGTGTACCTGAGGTAACATAAGAACAGAAGAAATAGGAGCAGGAGTAGGCCATACGGCCCCTCGAGCCTGCTCCACCATTCAATAAGATCATGGCTGTGCCAATCATGGACTCAGCTCCACTTCTCTGCCCGCTCCCCATAACCCCTTATCCCCTTATCGTTTGGGAAACTGTCTATTTCTGTCTTAAATTTATTTAATGTCCCAGCTTCCACAGCTCTCTGAGGCAGCGAGTTCCACAGATTCACAACCCTCTGAGAGAAGCAATTTCTCCTTATCTCAGTTCTAAATGGGTGGCCCCTTATTCTAAGATCATGCCCTCTAGTTCTAGTCTCCCCCACCAGTGGAAACATCCTCTCTGCATCCACCTTGTCAAGCCCCCTCATAATCTTATATGTTTCGATAAGATCACCTCTCATTCTTCTGAATTCCAATGTGTAAAGGCCCAACCTGCTCAATCTTTCCTCATAAGTCAACCCACTCATCCCCAGAATCAACCTAGTGAACCTTCTCTGAACTGCCTCCAAAGCAAGTATATCCTTTCGTAAATATGGAAACCAAAACTGCACGCAGTATCCCAGGTGTGGCCTCACCAATACCCTGTACAGCTGTAACAAGACTTCCCTGCTTTTATACTCCATCTCCTTTGCAATAAAGGCCAAGATTCCATTGGCCTTCCTGATCACTTGCTGTACCTGCATACTATCCTTTTGTGTTTCATGCACAAGTACCCCCAGGTCCTGCTGTACTGCAGCACTTTGCAATCTTTCGCCATTTAAATAATAACTTGCTCTTTTATTTTTTTCTGCCAAAGTGCATGACCTCACACTTTCCAACATTATACTCCATCTGCCAAATTTTTGCCCACTCACTTAGCCTGTTTATGTCCTTTTGCAGCTTTTTTATGTCCTCCTCACACATTGCTTTTCCTCCCATCTTTGTATCATCAGCAAACTTGGCTGCGTTACACTAAGGCCCTTCTTCCAAGTCGTTAATATAGATTGTAAATAGTTGGGGTCCCAGCACTGATCCCTGCGGCACCCCACTCGTTACTGATTGCCAACCAGAGAATGAACCATTTATCCCGACTTTCTGGTTTCTGTTTGTTAGCCTATCTTCTATCCATGCTAATATATTACCCCCAACCCCATGAACTTTTATCTTGTGCAGTAACCTTTTGAGTGGCATCTTGTCAAATGCCTTCTGAAAGTCCAAATACACCACATCCACTGGTTCCCCTTTATCCATCCTGTTCGTTACATCCTCAAAGAATTCCAGCAAATTTATCAAACATGACTTCCCCTTCATAAATCCATGCTGACTCTGCCTGACCAAATTTTGCTTTTCCAAATGTCCTGTTATTGCTTCTTTAATAATGGACTCCAACATTTTCCCAACCACAGATGTTAGGCTAACTGGTCTATAGTTTCCTGCTTTTTGTCTGCCTCCTTTTTTAAATAGGGGTGTTACATTTGCAGTTTTCCAATCTGCTGGGACCTCCCCAGAATCCAGGGAATTTTTGTAAATTACAACCAATGCATCCACAATCCCTGCCGTTACTTCTCTTAAGACCCTAGGATGCAAGCATCAGGTCCAGGGGATTTATCTGCCTTTAGTCCCATTATTTTACTGAGCACTGCCTCCTTAGTGATTGTGATTGTGTTAAGTTCCTCCCCCCTATAGCCCCTTGTCTATCCACTGTTGGAATATTGTTAGTGTCCTCACTGTAAAGATTGATACACAATATTTGTTCAGAGTTTCTGCCATCTCCATGTTCCCCATTACTAATTCCCTGGTCTCGTCCTCTAAGGGACCAACATTTACTTTAGCCACTCTTTTCCTTTTTATATACCTATAGAAACTCATGCTATCTGTTTTTATATTTTGTGCTAGTTTACTTTCATAGTTTATCTTCCCTTTCTTAATCATTTTTTAGTCATTCTTTGCTGGTTTTTAAAAGCTTCCCAGCCTTCTGTCCTCCCACTAGTTTTGGCCACTTTTATGCCCTTGTTTTTAATCGGATACTGTCCTTTATTTCTTTAGTTAGCCACGGATGGCTATCTTTTCTCTTGCACCCTTTCCTCCTCACTGGAATATATTTTTCTTGAAAGTTGTGAAATATCTCCTTAAATGTACACCACTGCTCATCAACCATCCTACACTTTAATCTATTTTCCCAGTCCACTTTAGCCAAATCTGCCCTCATACCTTCATAGTCTCCTTTATTTAAGCTTAGTACGCTGGTTAGAGATCCAACTTTCTCACACTCCATCTGAATTTGAAATTCAATCATGCTATGATCACTCATTCCGAGGGGATCCTTTACTAGGAGATTGTTTATTAACCCTGTCTCATTACACAGGACCAGATCTAAGATAGCCTGCCCCCTGGTTGGTTCCGTTACATACTGCTCAAGGAATCCGTCCCTTATGCACTCTATGAACTCTTCCTCACCTACACTGACCAATTTGATTTGTCCAATCAATATGGAGGTTAAAATCACCCATGATTATTGCTGTTCCCTTTTTGCAAGCCCCCACTATTTCTTGGTTTATACTCCGACCAACAGAGTTGCTACTGTTAGGGGGCCTATAGACTACACCCACCAGTGACTTTTTCCCCTTATTATTCCTTATCTCCACCCAAACTGTTTCAACATCCTGATCCTTTGAGCATATATCGTTTCTCACTATTGCAGTGATTCCATCCTTTATCAATAGGGCTACCCCACCTCCTTTTCCTTTCTGTCTGTCCTTCCGGATTGTCAAAGACCCCTGAATATTTAATTCCCAGTCCTGGTCACCTGGCAACCACGTCTCTGTAATGGCTATCAGATCATACCCATTTGTCTCAATTTGTGCCGTCAACTCATCTATTTTGTTACAAATGCTACGGGCATTTAGACAAAGTGCCTTTAAATTTGTTTGATTACCCTTTTTCCCTGCTTGTTTCCTCTCTCCTTCAAACTCACTTTCTTTATTTTTGCTTTCTAATTCCAGCTTTTCTCCCTTCCCTACTGAATCCAGTTTCAGGTTCCCATCCCCCTGCCAAGCTAGTTTAAACCCTCCCCAACAGCACTAGCAAACCCCTCCGCGAGGATATTGGTCCCGGCTCTGTTGAGGTGCAACCAGTCCGGCTTGTACAGGTCCCACCTCCCCCAGAAGCGGTCCCATGCCTCAGGAAGCTAAAGCCCTCCCGCCTGCACCATCTCTCCAGTATTCATCTGCTCTATCCTCCTATTTCTGAACTCACTAGCTCGTGGCACTGGGAGTAATCCGGAGATTACTACATTTGAGGTCCTGCTTTTTAATCTCTCTCCCAGCTCCCTAAACTCTGCCTGCAGGACCTCATCTCTCTTCCTACCTATGTTATTGATCCCGATATGGACCATGACCTCTGGCTGTTCACCCTCTCCCCCCAGAATGCCCTGCAGCCACTCAGTGACATCCTTGACCCTGGCACCAGGGAGGCAACATACCATCCTGGAGTCACGCCTGCGGCCGCAGAAACGCCTGTCTGCTCCCCTGACTATGGAATCCCCTACCACTATAGCTCTTCCATTCTTTTTCCTCCACCACCCCTGTGCAGCTGAGCCACCCGTGGTGCCGTGGACTTGGCTCTGGCTGCACTCCCCAGAGCCACCATCGCCCTCACTGGTACTCAGAACAGAGTACCGGTTGGAGAGCGAGATGGACTCGGGGCACTCCTGCACTACCTGCCGAGTCCTCCTCTTCTGAACGGGAGTCACCCACTCCCTCTCTGCCTGCACACTCTTAAGCTGAGGGGTGACCACCTCTAGAAACGTGCTATCCACGTTGCTCTCAGTCTCGCGGATGCACCGCAGTGACTCTAGCTGCCGCTCAAGCTCCAAAAGGCGGAGCTCGAGTTGAAGCAGCTGGAGACACCTCCTGCACAAGTAGTCGTCCCGGCTGCGCGAAGCATCCAGGATTTCCCACATGCCACAGGATGTGCACTCCACGTGACTGAGCTGCACTGCCATACCTCTAGTTACACTTGGAGCTATCAAGTAGAACTAAACTCTAAACCTTAGCAAAACACACCCAGAAACTACTCAGTAAACAGCTGATTTAATGAACTGGTTCTCCTTAGATAATAAGGATCACATATATTTACTTCCAATTCTTACTTACTTACTTACAACAATGCCAACTGTTTCCTACCGAAAGAAAAGAAAAGGATAAAATACTCACCAATCCACTAGCTAATCACTTACCTGCTTGGCTGTGACGTCACACTTGGATTTCTTTTTACTTCTTTGTTTACTTTCAGTCCCTGCTACAGCTGGCCTCCTCCCGCCTGCCACTGCTCCAAGTTGCCGCCGCCCTTTGTAGTCCTGCGCCCGCTCCGCTCTCGCAATGCTGGCCTCCTCCCGAGGTAAGTGTGGTTGTTTTTTATTTTTTTATTTTAACGATTCATGTGGACGTGGCGTCAGGAATGTTTTTGGTGTTTTTCTTTTAGATTTTTTTTACTTTCATGGAAGCCTCTCTTTAGAGCACTCGGAGGCCGGCTGTTTACCTCGGGATTTTCAATTGCTCAACCGGCCCAATGCCCTAAAAGAGGTGTGGAACGCCTCCCTTAGCGCTCCGCTCCACACTCAGGGTCCAGCTGGTAAACTTTGCGGCTGGAGACGCAAACCATTTCCCGGCGCAAAATTTACCGCTCCACCCGGGTTAACGCCGCAACAGAGGCGCATTCGAATTTCCACCCCAAGTTTTTAAAATGGCGACTGATTTACATCTGCACACCATGATCCAATTATCCCCACACACCTTCTAACCCTGCCTCACCTGAACGCTATACTTGGTCTTGACTCTCCGTGTGGAAGGCCACGGGAGATCAACTATTGGGAAGCATTAATCAGTTGGGACGATGCCTTGGTTCTAAATCCGACAAATGCTGCTGTGATGCTCCCTTCCCTTTGAATAGTCCTGCTGGCACACAGGTTCTACACATGAGTGATGGTCATTCGAGACATGCCAGGTTAGCTGTGAGGCGCTGGCTGTATAGGGCTCTCTTAGCTGGGTCTTTAAGTGCCCCGGCATTGACTTTTTTGCGGAACTGCTTCTGCTGTCCCCTCTGCTTTGGGGCAATGTTAATATCGATGATGGATCGGATTAGGCGATGGTCCGTCCAGCAGTCGTCAGCTCCTGTCATGGCGCGGGTGATGCGCACATAGAAACATAGAAACATAGAAAATAGGTGCAGGAGTAGGCCATTCAGCCCTTCGAGCCTGCACCACCATTCAATGAGTTCATGGCTGAACATGCAACTTCAGTACCCCATTCCTGCTTTCTCGCCATACCCCTTGATCCCCCTAGTAGTAAGGATTACATCTAACATCCTTGCAATCCCTGGCTCGGACGATGACATAGTCAAGCAGGTGCCAGTGTTTGGAGCGAGGGTGTTGCCACGATGCCTTGTATTTGTCCCTCCTACGGAACAACATGTTGCTGATGAAGAGTTCATGTTCTAGACATTTTGTCAGGAGTAGGGTACCACTGGTTTTGGCTTTCCCTACCCCCTCTCTGCCAATCACGCCTCGCCAGAGGGCTGTGTCTTTGCCGACCCTGGCATTAAAGTCACCTAGGAGGATCAATTTGGCGCCCATGGGGACGCAGGACAGGGATATCTCGAGGTTGGAATAAAAACCCTCTTTAGCCTCATCCGTTGCATCGAGTGTTGGGATGTACGCTCTGATGACTGTGGCGCATTGGTTCCGGGATAGGGTAAGGTGAAGAATCATGAGGCATTCGTGGTCTACAGGGCTGTAGTAATACCCGCCCTCCTGTATGGATCAGAGGCATGGACGATGTACAGAAGACACATCAAGTCACTGGAGATATATCACCAACGATGTCTCCGCAAGATCCTGCAAATCCCCTGGGAGGACAGACGCACCAATATCAGTGTCCTCGCCCAGGCTAACATCCCCAGCATTGAAGCACTGACCACAATCGATCAGCTTCGCTGGGCAGTCCACATGGTTCGCATGCCAGACACGAGACTCCCTGAGCAACTACTCTATGCGGAGCTCCTTCATGGTAAACAAGCCAAAGGTGGGCAGCGGAAACATTACAAGGACAACTTCAAAGCCTCCCTGATGAACTGCGACATCATCACTGACACATGGGAGTCCCTGGCCGAACACCGCCCGAGGTGGAGAAAGTGCATCTGGGATGGCGTTGAGCTCTTCGAATCTCAATGCCGCGAGCGTGAAGAGGTCGGGCGCAGGCAATGGAAGGAGTGTGTGGTAAATCAGCCCCACCCCTCCCTTCCCCCGATGAATATCTGTCCCATCTGTAACAGGGTCTGTGGCTCTTGTATTGAACTGTTCAGCCACCAAAGAAGTCACTTTAGGAATGGAAGCAAGTCTTCCTTGATTCCGAGGGACTGCCTATGATGATGATGATGATGATGATGGTGGTGGTGGTCATTCGAGATGGGGAGGACGGGTACTGGAGGATGACTGCTCCTCATGGAACTATAACCGAGGATGGAGCCAACTCCAACAGGGCATGAGGAGGAGGGAAAAACAAAAGAATTAGGAGCAGGAGTAGGCCATATGGCCTCTCGAGCCTGCCCCGCCATTCAATAATGGGGATCATCCGCCTGATCCCCAAATCCCTTAATTCCTTTCGTGTCCAAAAATCTATCGGTCTCAGCCTTGACGGCACTGGAGCTGCGGATGGACTCACTCTGGAGCATGCGCGATGCTGAGAATGTTGTGAATGCCATATTTAGTTAGTTGGTCACACCGCAGGTAAAGGTTAGGACAGATAGTGAATGGGTGACCAAGAGACAAGGCAAGAGCAGGAAGGTAGTGCAGGAATCCCCTGCGGTGATCTCCCTCCAAAACAGATATACCGTTTTGGATACTGTTGGGGGAGATGACTTACCAGGGGAAGGCACCAGCAGCCAGGTTCATGGCACCATGGGTGGCTCTGCTGCACAGAAGGGTGGGAAAAAGAGTGGGAGAGCTATAGAGATAGGGGACTCTATTGTAAGGGGAATAGATAGGAGTTTCTGCGGCCGCAACCGAGACCCAGGATGGTATGTTGCCTCCCAGGTGCAAGCATCAAGGATGTCTCGGAGCGACTGCAGAGCATTCTGGAGAGGGAGGGTGAACAGCCAGTTGTCGTGGTACATGTAGGTACCAACGATATAGGTAAGAAGCGGGAAGAGGTCCTACAAGCTGAACTTAGGGAGCTAGGAGTTAAATTAAAAAGTAGGACCTCAAAGGTAGTAATCTCTGGATTGCTACCAGTGCCACATGCTAATCAGAGTAGAGGGAGCAGGATAGTTAAAATAAATACCTGGCTTGAGCAGTGGTGCAAGAGGGAGGGATTCAAATTCCTGGGACATTGGAACCAGTTCTGGGGGAAGTGGGACCTGTACAAAAGGGACAGTTTGTACTTGGGCAGGACTGGAACTGATGTCCTGGGGGTAACATTTGCTAATGCAGTTCGGGAGTGTTTAAACTAATATGGCAGGGGGATGGGAACCTATGCAGCGAGACAGGGCGAAGTAATATGGAGTCAGAAACAGATGGTAGAAAGGTTAAAAGCAATAGTGGAAGGCCAAGTAAACAAAGGCAAGAAACAAAAGGGGCCACACTACATCATAATTCTAAAAGGACAAAGGGTGTTAAAAAAACAAGCCTGAAGGCTTTGTGTCTTAATGCAAGGAGTATCCGTAATAAGGTGGATGACTTAACTGTGCAAATAGATATTAACAGATATGATGTGATTGGGATTACAGAGACGTAGCTCCAGGATGATCAGGGCTGGGAACTCAACATCCAAGGGTATTCAACATTCAGGAAGGATAGAATAAAAGGAAAAGGAGGTGGGGTAGCATTGCTGGTTAAGGAGGAGATTAATGCAATAGTTCGGAAAGACATTAGCTTGGATGATGTGGAATCTATATGGGTAGAACTGCAGAACACCAAAGGGCAAAAAACGTTAGTGGGAGTTGTGTACAGACCTCCAAACAGTAGTAGTGATGTTGGGGAGGGCATCAAACAGGAAATTAGGGGTGCATGCAATAAAAGTGCAGCAGTTATCATGGGTGACTTTAATATGCATATATATTGGGCTAACCAAACTGGAAGCAATACGGTGGAGGAGGATTTCCTGGATAAGGGATGGTTTTCTAGACCAATATGTCGAGGAACCAACTAGGGGGAGGCCATCTTAGATGGGTATTGTGTAATGAAAGAGGATTAATTAGCAATCTCGTTGTGCGAGACCCCTTGGGGAAGAGTGACCATAATATGATGGAATTCTACATTAGGATGGAGAATGAAACAGTTAATTCAGAGACCATGGTCCAGAACTTAAAGAATGGTAACTTTGAAGGTATGAGGCGTGAATTGGCTAGGATAGATTGGCGAATGATACTTAAGGGGTTGACTGTGGATGGGCAATGGCAGACATTTAGAGACCGCATGGATGAACTACAACAATTGTACATCCCTGTCTGGTGTAAAAATAAAAAAGGGAAGGTGGCTCAACCGTGGTTATCAAGGGAAATCAGGGATAGTATTAAAGCCAAGGAAGTGGCATACAAATTGGCCAGAAAATAGCAGCGAACCCGGGGACTGGGAGAAATTTAGAACTCAGCAGAGGAGGACAAAGGGTTTGATTAGGGCAGGGAAAATAGAGTACGAGAGGAAGCTTGCAGGGAACATTAAGATGGACTGCAAAATCTTCTATAGATATGTAAAGAGAAAAAGGTTAGTAAAGACAAACGTAGGTCCCCTGCAGTCAGAATCAGGGGAAGTCATAACGGGGAACAAAGAAATGGCAGACGACTTGAACAAGTACTTTGTTTTGGTATTCACTAAGGAGGACACAAACAACCTTCCGGATATAAAAGGGGTCAGAGGGTCTATTAAGAAGGAGGAACTGAGGGAAATCCTTATTAGTCAGGAAATTGTGTTGGGGAAATTGATGGGATTGAAGGCCGATAAATCCCCAGGGCCTGATGGACTGCATCCCAGAGTACTTAAGTACGTGGCCTTGGAAATAGCGGATGCATTGACAGTCATTTTCCAACATTCCATAGACTCTGGATCAGTTCCTATGGAGTGGAGGGTAGCCAATGTAACCCCACTTTTTAAAAAACGAGGGAGAGAGAAAACAGGGAATTATCGACCGGTCAGCCTGACATCGGTAGTGGGTAAAATGATGGAATCAATTATTAAGCATGTCATAGCAGCGCATTTGGAAAGAGGTGACATGATAGGTCCAAGTCAGCATGGATTTGTGAAAGGGAAATCATGCTTGACAAATCTTCTGGAATTTTTTGAGGATGTTTCCAGTAGAGTGGACAAGGGAGAACCAGTTGATGTGGTATATTTGGACTTTCAGAAGGCTTTCGACAAGGTCCCACACAAGAGATTAATGTGCAAAGTTAAAGCACATGGGATTGGGGGTAGTGTGCTGACGTGGATTGAGAACTGGTTGGCAGACAGGAAGCAAAGAGTAGGAGTAAATGGGTACTTTTCAGAATGGCAGGCAGTGACTAGTGGGGTACTGCAAGGTTCTGTGCTGGGGCCCCAGCTGTTTACATGGTACATTAATGATTTAGACGGGGGGATTAAATGTAGTATCTCCAAATTTGCGGATGATACTAAGTTGGGTGGCAGTGTGAGCTGCGAGGAGGATGCTATGAGGCTGCAGAGTGACTTGGATAGGTTAGGTGAGTGGGCAAATGCATGGCAGATGAAGTATAATGTGGATAAATGTGAGGTTATCCACTTTGGTGGTAAAAACATAGAGACAGACTATTATCTGAATGGTGACAGATTAGGAAAAGGGGAGGTGCAACAAGACCTGGGTGTCATGGTACATCAGTCATTGAAAGTTGGCATGCAGGTACAGCAGGTGGTTAAGAAAGCAAGTGGCATGTTGGCCTTCATAGCGAGGGGATTTGAGTACAGGGGCAGGGAGATATTATTACAGTTGTACAGGGCCTTGGTGAGGCCACACCTGGAGTATTGTGTACAGTTTTGGCCTCCTAACTTGAGGAAGGACATTCTTGCTATTGAGGGAGTGCAGCGAAGGTTCACCAGACTGATTCCCGGGATGGCGGGACTGACCTATCAAGAAAGACTGGGTCAACTGGGCTTGTATTCACTGGAGTTCAGAAGAATGAGAGGGGATCTCAAAGAAACGTTTAAAATTCTGATGGGTTTAGACAGGTTAGATGCAGGAAGAATGTTCCCAATGTTGGGGAAGTCCAGAACCAGGGGTCACAGTCTAAGGATAAGGGGTAAGCCATTCAGGACCGAGATGAGGAGAAACTTCTTCACCCAGAGAGTGGTGAACCTGTGGAATTCTCTACCACAGGAAGTTGTTGAGGCCAATTCACTAAATATATTCAAAAAGGAGTTAGATGTAGTCCTTACTACTAGGGGGATCAAGGGGTATGGTGAGAAAGCAGAAATGGGGTACTGAAGTTGCATGTTCAGCCATGAACTCATTGAATGGCGGTGGAGGCTCGAAGGGCCGAATGACCTACTTCTGCACCTATTTTCTATGTTTCTATGTTTCTATTGAGTATACTCAACGACAGAGCATGCAAGTCCTTTGGGGTAGAGAATTCCAAAGATTCACAACCCTCAGAGCCCTTAGTTGTGACCCTTAGTTCTAGACCCGGCCAGTATGTCCCACGTGGCTCGTTAGATTGTGGCATTATTTAGGTAGTGTACTTATGGAGCCTTCACATTGTGGAACCAAGAGGCAGCCACTTTCTTGTGTACCCCCCTTGACATCTCAGTTGAGGAGCATGCTTGATAAAATGAGGCCCGACAGAGGAAAGGAGAGTCATATTGTCACAAGAAATGGCTTGTGTATAGAAGATTAAGGGGCGATTTAATTTAGATGTGATCAGAATGATACCGGGGCTAAAAGGGATAAAATATGAGGACAGGTTGCATAGACTCGACTTGTATTCCCTTGAATATAGAAAATTAAGGGGTGATCTAATTGAGGTGTTTAAGATGATTAAAAGAGTAGATCGTGAGAAACTATTTCCGCTGGTGGTGGGACAAGGGAGCATAAACTTAACATTAGAGCTAGGGTGTTCAGCGATGATGTCAGGAAGCACTTCTTCAGACAAAGGGTAGTGGAAACCTGGAAATCTCTCTCCAAAAAAGCTGTTGAGCCTGGGGGGTCAATTGAAAACTTCACAACTGAGATTGATATATTTTTGTTAGGCGAGGGTTTAAAGGTTACCGAACCAAGACAGGTAGATGGAGTTAAGATGCAGATCAGCCATGATCTAATTGAATGGCAGAACAGGCTCGAGGGGCCGAATGGCCTCCTCCTGTTCCAAAGAAATGAGCCCGCTTGCTGAGTTAGCTGTTCTGAGCCGAGCGGTGGAGGTGATGTAACAATTGGCCTCCATGATAAAAGAGCACAATGGCATTCACTGACCAACCTGCCTCCTGAGAGCTGATTGGTCATCCGTCCCCCTCCCGGACCCAGAATCACAGCAATTTACGGTACACAAGGAGGCCATTCGGCCCATCGTCTCTGTGCCGGCCGAAAAAGAATGATCCAGCCTAATCCTACTTTCCAGCTCTTGGTCCGTAGCCCTGCAGGTTACGGCATTTGAAGTGCATATCCAAGTACTTTTTAAATGCAGTGAGGGTTTCTGCCTCTACCGCCCTTTCAGGCAGTGAGTTCCAGACCCCCACCACCCTCTGGGGTGAAAAACATTCTCCTCAATTCCCTTCTAATTTACAGACAATGAAGTACTTTTCAAATGTAGTTGCTCTCATACTGCAGGAAAATGCAGCAGCCAATTTGTACACACCAAGATCCTACAAACAGTAATGAGATAAATGAGCTGATAAGCTTTTTTTTAAGTCATACTTGTTGAGGGATAAATGATGGCCAGGAGAATTCCACAGCTCTTCTTCTATGTCTACCTGAGAGGGCAGATGGTTTATATCTCACCTGAAGGGCAGCACCTCAGACAGTGCAGTACTCCCTCAGCGCTGCACCAAACTATCAGCCTAGATTACGCTCAAGTCTCCAGAGTGGGGCTTGATCCCACAACCTTGTGACTCAGAGGCAAGGGTGTCACCACTGAGCTAAAGCATCCAGGTACACAATTATGACCGTGAATTCAACCTCAGTCACACTAGCGACATCAGACCCAGATCTTTTATCAGACCATGTGTAAGTTTTAGCGTCATAAACTGGGACCTGTTGATGGATAAAATTGTTACAGTTAAAACTACTAAGTTTTAAAACCAGTGCCCCCATTGAAACCAGAAGTGGTTGGGTAAAAAGAAAGACTTGCATTTATATAGCGCCTTTCATGACCACCGGACATCTCAAAGCACTTTACAGCCAATTAAGTACTTTCGAAGTGCAGTCACTGTTGTAATGTGGGAAACTCAGCAGCAAGCTCCCACAAACAGCAAAGTGATAATGACTGGATAATCTGTTTTTGTTATGTTGGTTGAGGGATAAATATTGGCCCAAGATATCGGGGATAACTCCCCTGCTGTTATTCGAAATAGTGCCATGGGATCTTTTACATCCACCTGAGAGGGCAGACGGGGCCTCGGTTTAACGTCTCATCCAAAAGATGGCACCTCTGACAGTGCAGCACTCCCTCAGCACTGCACTGGGAGTGTCAGTCTAGATTTCTGTGCTCAGGTCCCTGGAGTGGGACTTGAACCCACAACCTCCTGACTCAGAGGCAAGTGTGCGTGCGACCCACTGAGCAACAGCTGACACAGAGTGGTGTGGGGTCGGGTTTGAAATTTTAACTTCTCGCCCACACCAACTCACCCGTTCTTGGGGGTTAAATTTACCCCGATGTGGCTGACTCTGAACGTCATCTGAAGTGACTCAGCAATGACTATGGAAAATCGATGATCACTTTCCCACTAGGGATGGGCAATAGGTTTGACCTTACCAGCATTGCTGAGAACAAATAATAACAAAAAAGGCCACTTAGACATGGCTTAAAGCTTTGGCTAAAAAAGAAAGGAAGGCTTACATTTATATAGTGCTTTCTCGACCACCGGACATCCCAAAGCCAATGAGGTACTTTTCGAGTGTAGTCACTGTGGTGATGTATGAAACACAGCAGCCAATTTGCGCACAGCAAGCTCCCACAAACAGCAATGTGATAATGACCAAATCTGTTTTAGTGATGTTGATTGAGGGATAAATATTGGCCAGGACACCAGGGTAACTCCCCCTGCTCTTCTTTGAAATAGTGCCAAGGGATCTTTTACATCCACCTGAGAGAGCAGACTGGGCCTCGGTTTAACGTCTCATTTGAAAGACAGCACCTCCGACAGTGCAGCACTCCCTCAGCACTGCACAGGAGTGTTAGCCTAGATTTATGTGCTGGAGTGGAACTTGAACCAACAACCTTCTAACTCAGAGGTGAGTGTGCCACCCACTGAGCCACGGCTGATAAATAGCTAACAACGAAACTTCTGAATCATGACACTTAACAAGTTTTGCATGCTAATATTGCAGAATATGATTTATATATGTATATCATTTAATATATTGTTTCTATTGCTGGCTGTATCGGGCTCTCTTAACTGGGTCTTTGAGTGCCCCAGCGTTGATTTTTCTGTAGCATTGCTTCTGTTGCCGTCGCCGTTATTGGGCACATCATCCGCAGGCCCGACACGAGACTACCAAAGCGAGCGCTCTACTCAGAACTCCTACACGGCAAGTGAGCCGCAGGTGGGCAGAGGACGCCCTCAAAGCCTCCCTGATAAAGTGAAACATCCCCACCGGCACCTGGGGGTCCCTGGCCCAAGACCGCCCTAAGTGGAGGAAGAGCATCCGGGAGGGCGCTGAGCACCTCGAGTCTCATCGCCGAGAACATGCAGAAGTCAAGCGCAGGCAGCGGAAGGAGCGTGCAGCAAACCAGACTTCCCACCCACCCTTTCCTTCAACCACTGTCTGTCCCACCTGTGACAGAGCCTGTAATTCCTGTATTGGACTGTTCAGTCACCTGAGAGCTCACTTTTAGAGTGGAAGCAAGTCTTCCTCAATTTCGAGGGACTGCCTATGATGATGATGATGATGTTTCTATCGTTCTCTTTGATAATCGAAGTGCGGCCATGATGTGATGAAAGAATATTGCCCATATCAATATCATTTTGTTATGGAATCGTAGAGATTGCAGCATAGGAGGCCATTCGGCCCATCCTACCGATGCCCGTGCTAGCTCTTCAACTGGAGCTGTCTACTCTAATCCCATTCCCCCGTATCCTTTTATATTTTTCCTCCTCCTATACTTATCCAATGCCCTTTTAAATGATGTAAAAATCTCTACCTCACTATCCACTTGTGGCAAAGCATTCCATGTTCTAGTAACTCTCTGTGTGAAAACTTTTCTTCTAGATTTTCCCTTCATTCTTCGATACCTGTTAATGCACTTTTGCACCCACCCCTGTTTCTAATTTGCCAACCAGTGCAAACAACCATAGCTCTGAGACCCTCCCTAGCTGCCTGACATGCAATGTGGGAACACCTTCACCACACGGACTGTACAGTTCACTGCAAAGGCCCATCAGCACCGTCTCAAGGGCAACTAGGGATCGGCAATAAATGCCACCCTTGCCAGCGACGCCCACATCCCAAGACTAAAAAACAAAAGAGTGAAACCCTTAAGTATATTTTCTGTGTCCTATTTTTTGAGCTTTCCTTTATAACTAGGCTGGGGTTGTTTACTTTGGAATAGAGGAGGCTGAGCGGAGATTTAATTGAGGTCTATAAAATTATGGGGGGTCTGGATAGAGTGGGTAGGAAGGACCTATTTCCCTTTACAGTGTGGTCAACAACCAGGGGGCATAGATTTAAAGTAATTCGTAGGCGGTTTATGTTCTATGTGTAAGCACTCTCGTAATGACTCCACGAGGCAAGGTATTGTACTTGAACTGTTGTGACCGTAGTCCATTTATTGTAGCTCCCTGAGTGAGGAGACAGTGAGGTGAGCTCCCTTTTATCCCTGGTTACCTGCAGTGTGCAGGTGACCCTTAGGTCTCCACCAATAGCACCCTCTGGTAGTACAGGTATCGTGTATACAGTATGAAGATACATTCAGTGGTCTAATGTAACTGTACATACTATACATACACAACATCACTTCCCCCTAAGTCTTGTGCCACTGACCTTTGCACTGTGTGCTCTGGCCCTTGACTTGAGTGCCCAAAGCCCTTGCACTTTGTCTATGCTTGGCAATGGCCCCCAAGTCCTTATTGCCAAGACATTGAGAAATGGTCATCAGTGGACGGTTGGAGGTTGTATGAGGGTTGTGTGGGTTCTGGGTGTGATCCATGGGGACTTGGACAGGTTAGGTGAATGGTTAAATGCATGGCAGATGCAGTTTAATGTGGATAAATGTGAGGTTATCCACTTTGGTGGCAAAAACAGGAAAGCAGATTATTATCTGAATGGTGACAGATTAGTAAAAGGGGAGGTGCAAAGAGATCTGGGTGTCATGGTACATCAGTCATTGAAGGTAGGCATGCAGGTACAGCAGGCAGTAAAGAAAGCAAATGGCATGCTGACCTTCATAGCGAGGGGATTTGAGTATAGGAGCAGGGAGGTCTTACTGCAGTTGTACAGGGCCTTGGTGAGACCACACCTTGAGTATTGTGTGCAGTTTCGATCTCCTAATTTGAGGAAGGACATTCTTGCTATTGAGGGAGTGCAGCGAAGGTTCACCAGACTGATTCCCGGGATGGCAGGACTGACATATGAAGAGAGACTGGATCGGCTAGGCTTATATTCACTGGAATTTAGAAGAATGAGAGGGGATCTCATAGAAACTTATGAAAATCTGATGGCACTGGACAGTTAGATGCAGGTAGAATGTTCCCGATGCTGGGGAAGGCCAGAACCAGGGGCCACAGACTAAAGATAAGGGGTAAGCCATATAAGACCGAAATGAGGAGAAACTTTTTCACCCAGAGAGTTGTGAACCTGTGGAATTCTCTGCCATGGAAAGTTGTTGAATCCAGTTTGTTGGACATATTCAAAAGGGAGTTAGATGTGGCCCTTACGGCTAAAGGGATCAGGGGGTATGGAGAGAAGGCAGTGGTGGAGTACTGAGGTTGCATGGTCAGCCATGATCATATTGAATGGCAGTGCAGGCTCGAAGGGCCGAATGGCCTACTCCTGCACCTATTTTCTATGTTTCTATGTCCATGGCCACAAACATCCATTTCCCCACCCCCATACATAGACCATGTGTGTGGCTCGACATCTGCATTGGTGTACATGTACAGAGAATAAAAAATAGGATTAGTTATAGTACTGTTTGCGTTCAGCATCATGGTGGAACGAATACATATTACAGGTAAGGTACATACATGGTATTACAGTCTTGCCCCTGGGGTGTAGGTGCAGGTGGGTGAGGACGCTAGTTCCAGAGTAACCGGACTGTGTCCAGGTTGTCTGATGGTGGCGCTGCGCCCCCTGCCAGCTGGGTGGGCTCGGATCGCTCACCTAGCTGAGTCTCAGGGCCTTTGCTGTTGCTTAGTGGTGGGCAGAGCTTTGAGGGCTGCAGGGTCTCCCTGCTGCTCTTCAGCGGTGGTGGAAGCCTGGTCATCCCAGGTCCTGTTGGGAGGGCTAAAGGGTGCTGGCCTCTTGCTCCCAGTGCTGGTCAGACTCCCTGGGGCATCACATTGGTCGCGGAGGCGCAGGCTCCCTGATCGGGTAGCCCGCTGGACCTGGGTGCTTCCCACGGGAGATTGCCCTTGGTTTTGTCGGCGTACATGTAGAACCCAGCATCACACATCATTTCATCATTTACATTCATGATACATTGGCTCCGAGCCAACTCGACATTGTTAGTTGTCCTTACAAATTCGCATTTGTCAAGTACATCGTCACATTTATCAATTATATCTCTTTCCTGTGTACTGTCGGCATCGCTGTACAAGGTTACATTTAGATACTTGCATTTGTTAATTACATCTTTTTCTTTAGTATCACCGTCATCGCTGTACAAAGAGTGGAACTGTCCCTTTAATTGTGCTGGGTTGTCGGTCTCCTTTAAGAGGGCCTTGCAATCTTTACCCCAATCCGGTTCACTGCTCGGCATCACATGTTGTTCCCTAATGCTGCCCCTCGTGGTCTGGTCGCGGCCATCTTGATTTCAGGTGCTTCACCTCGTGGCGCCATCTTTCTCTCCACAAGGTAGGCTGCGGTGATCCTTTTCTCCCCAGGTTCTGCCACGGAAGCCGGGAATTTACCTTCTACGCCGCTCTTCTTCCTTCGGAGTCCTGCCACTGGAGCTGGAAGGTGAGATCTGGTCGTTTGGGTTGGATCATCTCGCCGTTGTGGTTTGTGTCGTCTCCACGCAGTCGAGTCGGACGGTAGGATCTTCAGCTGCTGTGATGGATCCAAATTTGGGGCCGCATGGGACGTCGATCGCCAGGGCCTGGAGGCTTTCCCAGCTCCAGCAGCTTTGGATTTGTTTCATCCATCCTCTTCCCAGCAGCGTTGGACCATCACCAGCAACGATCCACAAAGGTAGCTTGTGCTTCGCGTCGCCATGGGACACCTGGACATCCACGCTGCTAATGACTGGGATGGTGTCGTTTGTGTAAGTGAGCAGCTTCGCCTGAATCAGGAGCATTTTAGGTCGTTAAACATACAGGGGTTATCTGACAATTCGGAAAGATAGACAAGAAGGGAAAGGAGGTGGGGTAGCTCTGTTAATAAAGGATGATATCAGGGCAGTTGTGAGAGATGATATTGGCTCTAATGAACAAAATGTTGAATCATTGTGGGTGGAGATTAGAGATAGTAAGGGGAAAAAGTCACTGGCGGGTGTAGCTTATAGGCCCCCAAATAATAACTTCACGGTGGGGCGGACAATAATCAAGGGAATAATGGAGGCTTGTGAAAAAGGAACGGCAGTAATCATGGGGGATTTTAACCTACATATCGATTGGTCAAATCAAATCGCACGGGGTAGCCTGGAGGAGGAATTCATAGAATGCATACGGGATTGTTTCTTAGAACAGTATGTTACAGAACCTACAAGGGAGCAAGCTATCTTAGATCTGGTCCTGTGTAATGAGACAGGAATAATAAACAATCTCCTAGTAAAAGATCCTCTCGGAATGAGTGATCACAGTATAGTTGAATTTGTAATACAGATTGAGGGTGAGGAAGTAGTGCCTCAAACAAGCGTACTATGCTTAAACAAAGGGAACTACAGTGGGATGAGGACAGAGTTGGCTAAAGTAGACTGGAACACAGACTAAACGGTGGCACAATTGAGGAACAGTGGAGGACTTTTAAGGAGCTCTTTCATAGTGCTCAACAAAAATATATTCCAGTGAAAAAGAAGGGCGGTAAGAGAAGGGATAACCAGCTGTGGATAACCAAGGAAATAAAGGAGAGTATCAAATTAAAAACCAATGCGTATAAGGTGGCCAAGGTTAGTGGCAAACTAGAAGATTGGGTAAATTTTAAACGACAGCAAAGAATGACTAAGAAAGCAATAAAGAAAGGAAAGATAGATTACGAAAGTAAGCTTGCGCAAAACATAAAAACAGATAGTAAAAGCTTTTACCGATATATAAAACAGAAAAGAGTGACTAAAGTAAATGTTGGTCCCTTAGAAGATGAGAAGGGCGATTTAATAATGGGAAATGTGGAAATGGCTGAGACCTTAAACAATTATTTTGCTTCGGTCTTCACAGTGGAAGGCACAAAAACCATGCCAAAAATTGCTGGTCACGGGAATGTGGGAAGGGAGGACCTTGAGATAATCACTATCACTAGGGGGGTAGTGCTGGACAGGCTAATGGGACTCAAGGTAGACAAGTCCCCTGGTCCTGATGAAATGCATCCCAAGGTATTAAAAGAGATGATGGAAGTTATAGCAGATGCATTCGTTATAATCTACCAAAATTCTCTGGACTCTGGGGAGGTACCAGCAGATTGGAAAGCAGCTAATGTAATGCCTCTGTTTAAAAAAGGGGGCAGACAAAAGGCAGGTAACTATAGGCCGGTTAATTTAACATCTGTAGTGGGGAAAGTGCTTGAAGCTATCATTAAGGAAGAAATAGCGGAACATAGTGCAATCAAACAGACGCAACATGGATTCATGAAGGGGAAATCGTGTTTAACTAATTTACTGGAATTCTTTGAGGATATAACGAGCATGGTGGATCGAGGTGTACCGATGGATGTGGTGTATTTAAGATTTCCAAAAGGCATTCGATAAGGTGCCACACAAAAGGTTACTGCAGAAGATAAAGGTATGCGGAGTCAGAGGAAATGTATTAGCATGGATCGAGAATTGGCTGGTGAACAGAATACAGAGAGTCGGGATAAATGGGTCCTTTTCGGGTTGGAAATTGGTGGTTAGTGGTGTGCCACAGTGATCGGTGCTGGGACCACAACTGTTTACAAAATACATAGGTGACCTGGAAGAGGGGACAGAGTGTAGTGTAACAAAATTTGCAATGACACAAAGATTAGTGGGAAAGCGGGTTGTGTAGAGGACACAGAGAGGCTGCAAAGAGATTTAGATAGGTTAAGCGAATGGGCTAAGGTTTGGCAGATGGAATACAATGTTGGAAAATGTGAGGTCATCCACCTTGGAAAAAAAAACAGTAAAAGGGAATATTATTTGAATGGGGAGAAATTACAACATGCTGTGGTGCAGAGGGACCTGGGGGTCCTTGTGCATGAATCCCAAAAAGTTAGTTTGCAGGTGCAGCAGGTAATCAGAAGGCGAATGGAATGTTGGCCTTCATTGCGAGAGGGATGGAGTACAAAAGCAGAGAGGTCCTGCTGCAACTGTATAGGGTATTGGTGAGGCTGCACCTGGAGTACTGCATGCAGTTTTGGTCACCTTACTTAAGAAAGGATATACTCGCTTTGGAGGGGGTACAAAGATGATTCACTAGGCTGATTCCGGAGATGAGGGGGTTACCTTATGATGATAGATTGAGTAGACTGGGTCTTTACTCGTTGGAGTTCAGAAGGATGAGGGGTGATCTTATAGACACATTTAAAATAATGAAAGGGATAGACAAGATAAAGGCAGAGAGGTTGTTTCCACTGGTCGGGGAGACTAGAACTAGGGGGCACAGCCTCAAAATACGGGGGAGCCAATTTAAAACCGAGTTGAGAAGGAATTTCTTCTCCCAGAGGGTTGTGACTCTGTGGAATTCTCTGCCCAGGGAAGCAGTTGAGGCTAGCTCATTGAATGTATTCAAATCACAGATCGATAGATTTTTAGCCAATAAGGGAATTAAGGGTTATGGGGAGCGGGCGGGTAAGTGGAGCTGAGTCCACGGCCAGATCAGCCGTGATCTTGTTGGGTGGCGGAGCAGGCTCGAGGGCCTAGATGGCCTACTCCTGTTCCTAATTCTTATGTTCTTATGTTCTTATGTTCTGCGGGATTGTCCCAGAGTTTCTCGAAGGCCGCCTGATTCATCAGCAATTGGCTCGCCCCTGTGTCGACCTCCATCGAGACTGGAACACCGTTGATTTCGACTTCCATTTTCAACGGGGAACTCTCGGTGGAGCAGGTATACGCTCCGTACACCTCTTCCTGGGGCTGAGCTGTCTCATAGATTCTCTCTTCGTCTTCATCAGCCCCTGAGCCCGGGTAATCGGCCAACTCTTCAGCGACTCGGTGAGTAAAATATCTTCTACACATTCACTGGAGATGGCCTTTAGTGTTACAGCCTTTGCAAGTATAGTCTTTGTATCAGCACTGGTGAGCTCTGTGATTTCCTCCACAGCGCCAGCATGAGGCTAGCCGGTTGGCCCCATGTGGCGGACTCAGGATTGCGGGACTTGGGTTAGCAGCCTTCCCTCTGAAAGGCACCATTCGGTTCACGGTGCTCGTCGGGTTAGAGTCCTGGGGTTGAGTCATCATCCTCTTGGAATCGCAGGCCAAGATCATGAACGCCTGGCTCACTTTAATTGCCTTCTGCAGGATGACCGTAGTGTCTGCAGAGAGCAGCTTGTGGAGGAGGCCCTCGTGGCCGATTCCAATAACAAAGATGTCCCTCAGTGCTTCAGTGAGATAGTTGCCAAAATCACATGGTGCAGCCAATCGGCTCAGGTCTGCAGCATATTTTGCGATTTCTTGGCCTTCGGGCCGCCAGTGGGTGTAGAACCGGTGTCTGGCTGTGAGGATGCGCTCTTTAGGTTTGAGCTGTTCCTGTATCATTGTTACGAGTTCCGCGTACGTTTTGGTTGTCGCCTTCGTTGGAGCTAGCAGGTCCCTGACAAGGCAATGGACGTTGGGCCCACAACTTCTGAGCAGGGTAGCTCGGCACTTACCAGCCAGCGAGGTCGGGTCGTCTCCCGCCAGGTCGTTTGCAATGAAAAAGTGTTCGAGCCTTTCCACAAAGGCATCCCAATCTTCCCCATCAGCGAATTGTTGAACGTTGTTAAGGTTAGCCATTTTGCGCGTGGAAATTCATAATCTCGTCGCCAGTTGTTATATGTGTAAACACTCTCGTAATGACTCCCCGAGGCAAGGTATTGTACTTGAACTGTTGTGACCTTAGTCCATTTATTGCAGCTCCTGAGTGAGGATACAGTAAGGTGAGCTCCCTTTTATACTTGGTTACCTGCAGCGTGCAGGTGACCCCTAGGTCTCCACCAGTAGCACCCTCTGGTGGTACAGGTATAGTGTATACAGTGTGAAGATACATTCCATGGCTCTGCTCCCCCTCCCAGACCAGTAGCGATGTGCGTGTCAGTACCATGAAGCAGTCTCAGCCCGAACAAGGAGGTGAGTGGTTTTATGCTATTTACTGCTTTCTACTGAATCAACATTCCCACATTTCTAGTGGATATTTTATCTCTCCAAAGAGTTGTTGTTATTTCTCCTCAAACAATGATAGCGAGGAATCTCTGTTCCTCTAAAACTCTTCGCTCCTAGGGTCTGTGTGGCTCAAGGTTCTCTATTGACACATGTGCCTGACAGGCGGGCTGTCCATTATTTTATTACCAGCCATATTCCGTGTCCATCTTTCTTCAGCGTTGTGCTTGCAAACTTCTCACCTCGCTTGTCGTTGCGTCTTTCAAAATTCTCTCCCGTTGTCCCTTTCTCAAGCTCGGCAAGTTGGTGACCTCGCCCCTCCCTACCTCTGTAATCTCCTCCAGCCTCACAAGCCCCCCCGAGATGTCTGCGCTCCTCTAATTCTGCCCTCTTCAGCATCCCTGATGATAATCACTCGACCATTGATGGTCGTGCCTTCTGTTGCCTGGGCCCCAAGCTCTGGAACTCCCTCCCTAAACCCCTCTGCCTCTCTTTCCTCCTTCAAGACGCTCCTTAAAACATACCTCTTTGACCAAGCACCTGCATTAATTTCAACTTATGTGGCTCGGTGTCAAATTTTTGTCTCATAATACTCCTGTGAAACGCCTTGGGACATTTCAATACGTTAAAGGCGCTATATAAATACAATTGTTGTTGCCCAAACCCCCACCCCCGGGGCCCGTCCCACCTGCAATTTTAACATGGCGGCCTGAGCGGGAAGCTGCAGTGAGTTTCCCGCCAGACCAACCCCAGAGGATTGTGGTCAGAAGAGACCCAAAAGTGTAATTATTTTTTTTTTCCTTTTTATTTGCCTTTTGGGGCCAGGGAGAGCACGAACGTTCGTCCGTGCTCCTCGGTGAAAACGCTTAGGCCTCCCCTGCCTGATCCTGAGAGCATTGCGGACAGCACCAACAGCTCAACCAACAGCACCAACAGCTCAACCCGCCGCCTGCCAGGACTCGGGAGATCGCGCAACTTCCCTGCCGCTAGGGTAGGAAGTCAGTCGGCGGGATTTAAACGGGGGGCCGGGAGTTAAAATACCCCAGGCCTCAGTATCAGCTGTGGCTCAGTGGGTAGCACTCTCGCCTCTGAGTCAGAGGGTTGTGGGTTCAAGTCCCACTCCTTGAGCACAAATCCAGGCTGACACTCCCAGTGCAGTGCTGAGGGAGTGCTGCACTGTCGGAGGTGCCATCTTTCGGATGAGACGTTAAACCGAGGCCCCGTCTGCTCTCTCAGGTGGACGTAAAAGATCCCATGGTACTATTTCGAAGAAGAGCAGTGGAGTTATCCCCGGTATGCTGGGCCAATATTTATCCCTCAATTGCCATAACAAAAACAGATTATCTGGTCATTATCACATTGCTATTTGTGGGAGCTTGCTGTGGGCAAATTGGCTGACGCGTTTCCCACATTACAACAGTGACTACACTTCAAAAAGTACTTCATTGGCTGTAAAGCGCTTTGAGACACCCGGTGGTCCGGCACATTTTTTCTCATTGGTGGAGCAGCGAGTCACTTTCTAACTCACCCGCCAGAAACTGGCTCGGAGTTAAAATCAGGCCGATTAACTACGATGAAGTGGCCCACTGATTTTTCACTCTCTCCTGTGGAAGTCAACTGGCCTCCACCTAAAGCATGGCTATGATCAGATACCAGCCCTGTGAAGAATGAGGGCCCTTAGTCCTCAGTCTATCAGCCTCCGATATTGTCTTCCCACTCCTCATTTACTTTCTTTCTCATAAGAATGAGAAAAGGAGATTCAGATCAATCAGATCTCTGTCATCCAGCTCCTGTTTAAGGATCATTTTTCATTGCTGTAATGTATTTGCTTCATGAGTTCATTGCTTAACAATTCGTAGCAATACATTGCTATTAAGAACTAGTTGGTTCATTAACAAAGGTTTAACAATCACACTAGTGCACCAGTGCAACCTTTGGTCACCTGAGGAAAAGAGTGTTCAAAGACCAGGCCCTCAAATCTACCACCAAGCTCATGGTCTACAGGGCTGTAGTAATACCTGCCCTCCTGTATGGATCAGAGGCATGGACGATGTACAGAAGGCACCTCAAGTTGCTGGAGATATATCACCAACGATGTCTCCACAAGATCCTGCAAATCCCCTGGGAGGACAGACACACCAACATCAGTGTCCTCGTCCAGGCTAACATCCCCAGCATTGAAGCACTGACCACACTCGATCAGCTTCGCTGGGCAGGCCACATAGTTCGCATGCCAGACGCGAGGCTCCCGAAGCAATGACTCCATGTGGAGCTCCTTCACGGCAAACGAGCCAAATGTGGGCAGCGGAAACATTACAAGGGCACCCTCAAAGCCTCCCTGGTAATGTGCGACATCACCACTGATACCTGGGAGACCCTGGCCACAGACCGCCCTCGGTGGAGAAAGTGCATCCGGGAGAGCGCTGCGTTCTTCGAATCTCAACGCCGCAACTGTGAAGAGGTCAGGCACAGGCAGCGGAAGGCGCGTGCGGCCAATCAGTCACACCACCCCCGCCCCCCCCGACGAATGTCTCTCCCACCTGTGACAGGGACTCTGGCTCTTGCACTGGACTGTTCAGCCATCAAAGGACTCACTTTAGGAATGGAATCAAGTCTTCCTCGATTCCGAGGGACTGCCTATGATAGTGAACAATCACACTACACATTACCAGTTCATCCACTTGGCTCACAACTGGATACCTCATCGTGGATGACCTCGACCCAACTGACTGGGGTTTTATTGAGTGTTGTGACATCACGTGACTGGCTGAGCCACTCACAATGCAACAACTCTACAACTATTTTAAACTAAACTTTAAATCAAGTGCCTCCATTTTGTAAGGGCACTAGAACCCTCAAATTAACTGGAAACGTTGCCAAATTAAATTAAAATTCTGTTCCCGGGGGCGATGATGCACTCCAATCCCTCCGGCGCCCACCTGGACACGAACGTAACCGCGGAAGAGATGCAAACAATCGGGCTCAACGATCCCTTCGACCGCCCTCTGCCTGGACCGGTTAATAGCTGCCTTCACCAGGCCCAGGAGCTGTCCTACCGAGGAGGCCCTCGGACCTGTCCGCTCCCCTCTGCACCCGCAACAGCTCTACAAACCTGAGCGGGCATGCATTACAATTGCCTCCCTGCTGTATCAGGAATCAGCCTCACTGCTTCAGCTCGGGCTGCATTTGCTACACTTGGTCGTTCCCCAGATTGACAACTCGGTGTGAGGAAGCAACTTCTGAAATGGCAGCAGTTTCTGACTCAGAGTTTAACGTTCAGCTTTCCCAATGATCCTGCCATCTGCTTCTCCTGTCCCGGAGATCCTGTCATCTCAATGATTGACGAGGTTTCCTTTTCCTTCCAGAGATCTGAGCACACAATTGAGGCCGACGCTCCCAGTGTCGGTACTGAGGGATAGTGCCGTCTTTTGGATGAGACGTTCAAACCGAGGCGTCGTATGTCCTCTCGGGTGGACATACAAGATCCCACGGCCACTATTCCGAAGAAGAGCAGCGGCGAGTTCTCCCCCGGTGTCCTGGGTCAATATTTATCCCTCAACCAATCATTAGTAAATCGGGTCATTTACAACTTTGCTGTTTGAGGGAGCTTGCTGTGCGCAAATTGGCTGCCGCATTACCTACAGTCAGGGTAAACATGTTCCTACAAAGAAAAAGGTAGATTTGCCAAATTTAGAGCCCCCTGGATGACAACGTGCATACACGGTAAGATAACATAGAAACATAGAAAATAGGTGCAGGAGTAGGCCATTCGAGCCTGCACCGCCATTCAATGAGTTCATGGCTGAACATGCAACTTCAGTACCCCATTTCTGCTTTCTCACCATATCCCTTGATCCCCCTAGTAGTAAGGACTACATCTAACTCCTTTTTGAATAAGGCAGAAAAGGGAAGCCTATATCAGATATCGTGAGCTCAATACTACAGAAAGCCTAGAAGTGTATAGAAAGTACAGGGGTGTAATTAAAAAGGAAATTAGGAAAGCAAAAAGAAGGCATGACAAAATACTGGCAAGTAGAATCAAAGAAAACCCAAAAATGTTTTACAATTACATAAAGAGCAAGAGGATAACTAACCTCAGCTTACATGACCCAGGAGCTGGCGAGTGAGTCGAAGAAGCTGACCACCATCACGACACACAAGGGGTTGTTTGAGTACAACAGTCCGTTCGGGATTCGCTCGGCCGCCGCGATCTTCCAACGAAATATGGAAAGCCTCCTCAAGTCGATTCCAGGGACAGTGGTTTTTCAGGACGACATCCTCATTACGGGTTACGATACTGAAGAACACCTCCACAACCTGGAGGAGGTGCTACGCAGACTGGACCGGGTAGGTCTGCGACTGAAAAAGGCGAAGTGCGTCTTCCTAGCTCCAGAGGTAGAATTCCTGGGGAGGAGGGTAGCAGCAGACGGGATCAGCCCTACTGCATCCAAGACGGAAGCGATCCAGAGAGCATCCAGACCCCGTAACACGACGGAGCTGCGTTCGTTCCTGGGGCTCCTGAACTATTTTGGTAACTTTCTTCCCAAATTGAGCACGCTGCTAGAGCCGCTACACGTGCTCCTACGCAAAGGTCGCGAATGGGTCTGGGGGGACAGCCAGGAAAGGGCTTTTAATAGAGCACGCAATTTGTTATGTTCCGAACCCGGGGACTGGGAGAAATTTAGAACTCAGCAGAGGAGGACAAAGGGTTTGATTAGGGCAGGGAAAATGGAGTACGAGAAGAAGCTTGCAGGGAACATTAAGACGGATTGCAAAAGTTTCTATAGGTATGTAAAGAGAAAAAGGTTAGTAAAGACAAACGTAGGTCCCCTGCAGTCAGAATCAGGGGAAGTCATAACGGGGAACAAAGAAATGGCAGACCAATTGAACAAGTACTTTGGTTCGGTATTCACTAAGGAGGACACAAACAACCTTCCGGATATAAAAGGGGTCAGAGGGTCTAGTAAGGAGGAGGAACTGAGGGAAATCTTTATTAGTCGGGAAATTGTGTTGGGGAAATTGATGGGATTGAAGGCCGATAAATCCCCAGGGCCTGATGGACTGCATCCCAGAGTACTTAAGGAGGTGGCCTTGGAAATAGCGGATGCATTGACAGTCATTTTCCAACATTCCATTGACTCTGGATCAGTTCCTATTGAGTGGAGGGTAGCCAATGTAACCCCACTTTTTAAAAAAGGAGGGATAGAGAAAACAGGGAATTATAGACCGGTCAGCCTGACCTCAGTAGTGGGTAAAATGATGGAATCAATTATTAAGGATGTCATAGCAGCGCATTTGGAATTTGGATTTGTGAAAGGGAAATCATGCTTGACAAATCTTCTGGAATTTTTTGAGGATGTTTCCAGTAAAGTGGACAAAGGAGAACCAGTTGATGTGGTATATTTGGACTTTCAGAAGGCTTTCGACAAGGTCCCACACAGGAGATTAATGTGCAAAGTTAAAGCACATGGGATTGGGGGTAGTGTGCTGACGTGGATTGAGAACTGGTTGTCAGACAGGAAGCAAAGAGTAGGAGTAAATGGGTGCTTTTCAGAATGGCAGGCAGTGACTAGTGGGGAACCGCAAGGTTCTGTGCTGGGGCCCCAGCTGTTTACATTGTACATTAATGATTTAGACGAGGGGATTAAATGTAGTATCTCCAAATTTGCGGATGACACGAAGTTGGGTGGCAGTGTGAGCTGCGAGGAGGATGCTATGGGGCTGCAGAGTGACTTGGATAGGTTAGGTGAGTGGGCAAATGCATGGCAGATGAAGTATAATGTGGATAAATGTGAGGTTATCCACTTTGGTGGTAAAAACCGAGAGACAGACTATTATCTGAATGGTGACAGATTAGGAAAAGGGAAGGTGCAACGAGACCTGGGTGTCATGGTACATCAGTCATTGAAGGTTGGCATGCAGGTACAGCAGGCGGTTAAGAAAGCAAGTGGCATGTTGGCCTTCATTGCGAGGAGATTTGAGTACAGGGGCAGGGAGGTGTTGCTACAGTTGTACAGGGCCTTGGTGAGGCCACACCTGGAGTATTGTGTACAGTTTTGGTCTCCTAACTTGAGGAAGGACATTCTTGCTATTGAGGGAGTGCAGCGAAGATTCACCAGACTGATTCCCGGGATGGTGGGACTGACCTATCAAGAAAGACTGGATCAACTGGGCTTGTATTCACTGGAGTTCAGAAGAATGAGAGGGGACCTCATGGAAACGTTTAAAATTCTGACGGGTTTAGACAGGTTAGATGCAGGAAGAATGTTCCCAATGTTGGGGAAGTCCAGAACCAGGGGTCACAGTCTAAGGATAAGGGGTAAGCCATTTAGGACCGAGATGAGGAGAAACTTCTTCACCCAGAGAGTGGTGAACCTGTGGAATTCTCTACCACAGAAAGTAGTTGAGGCCAATTCACTAAATATATTCAAAAGGGAGTTAGATGAAGTCCTTACTACTCGGGGGATCAAGGGTTATGGCGAGAACGCAGGAAGGGGGTACTGAAGTTTCATGTTCAGCCATGAACTCATTGAATGGCGGTGCAGGCTAGAAGGGCTGAATGGCCTGCTCCTGCACCTATTTTCTATGTTTCTATGTTCCAACAATCTGTTAACGCTATATGACCCATGTAAGAAACTTGTGTTAACGTGCGATGCGTCGTCCTATGGTGTCGGGTGTGTGTTGCAGCATGTCAATGCCACGGGTCAGTTACAGCCGGTAGCTTATGCCTCCAGGAGTCTGTCCCAGGCAGAAAGGGGCTACGGGATGGTAGAAAAGGAGGCACTCGCATGTGTATATGCGGTAAAGAAAATGCACCAGTACCTGTTTGGCAGGAAATTTGAGCTGGAGACAGATCACAAACTCTAACGTCCCTTTTGGCCGACAACAAGGCCATAAATGCAAACGCATCGGCCCGCATACAGAGGTGGGCACTCACGTTAGTTGCCTATGACTACACAATTCGGCACAGACCGAGCATCGAAAACTGCGCCGATGCACTCAGCAGGCTCCCACTAGCCACCACTGAGGGGGCTACCGAGCATGGTGCTGAGATGGTCATGGCTGTTGAAGCTTTCGGAAGCGAAGGCTCACCCGTGACAGCCCGTCAGATTAAAGTCTGGATAAATAGAGACCCGCTATTGTCTCTAGTCAAAAAATGTGTCCTGAATGGGGACTGGGCAGCCACGTACAGGGCATGCCCTGAGAAATTTAAACCATTTCACAGGCGCAAGGATGAACTCTCGATTCAAGCCGATTGCCTACTGTGGGGAAACCGCGTAGTCATGCCCCAGATGGGCAGAGAGGTGTTCATCAGAGAACTCCACAATGGGCACCCGGGCATTGTCACGATGAAGGCAATTGCCAGGTCACACGTTTGGTGGCCAGGGATAGACGCAGATCTGGAACTTTGTGTTCGCAGGTGCAGTATGTGTGCCCAGCTGGGCCATGCGCCCAGGGAAGCCCCCCTTAGCCCCTGGCCATGGCCCGCCAAGCCTTGGTCACGCATCCATGTGGACTACGCAGGTCCTTTCATGGGGAAAATGTTTTTGGTTGTAGTAGACGCCTACTCCAAATGGATCGAGTGTGACATTTTAAATTCAAGCACATCCTCTGCCACGATAGAAAGTCTATGGGCAATGTTCGCCGCCCACGGTCTACCGGACATCTTGGTCAGCGACAATGGCCCGTGCTTCACAAGCATTGAATTCCAGGACTTCATGGCAGGCAATGGATTTAACCATGTTAGAACGGCACCGTTCAAGCCGGCCTCAAACGGCCAGGCAGAACGAACAGTGCAGATAATCAAACAGGGGATGCTCAGATTCCAAGGGGGTTCCCTACAAACCCGCTTATCACGCCTCCTGTTGGCCTATAGATCCCGACCACACTCGCTCACAGGGGTTCCACCCGCAGAGCTACTAATGAAAAGGACGCTCAAATCCCGATTATTCCTTATACACCCCACCATGAAAGAAATTGTTGAGAGCAGGCGCGAGTCACAATATCACTACCATGACAGGAATGCGAGGGCGCGATGTATTGATGTAAATGATCCTGTTTTTGTCCTCAACTACGCTGCAGGGCCCAAATGGTTCGCAGGCACTGTGGTTGCCAAAGAGGGAAATAGGATTCTGGTAGTTAAACTTACCAATGGACAAATCTGCCGCAAACATGTGGATCAAACAAAAAGGAGGTTCAGCAACCCCATAGAAGAAGCAGAGGAAGAACACGATATAGAGTTCACTCCACCACAGGTGACCGAACACTGGAACCAAAGGGAGGAGAGCCCAGTCACTGTGGGCAGTCCGGACAGGCCTGAGGCACTGCAAACAGCAGACACTCAGGCCAGCGCCCAACAACAGGAGCCCCAACTCAGGCGCTCTACAAGGGAGCGTAAACCACCAGAGAGATTCAACCTGTGATCCCAATAAGACTTTGGGGAGGGAGGTGATGTCATGTATTCAACCAGCATTGTAACCCATGTATAAACTGACCTAAGTTGTACACTGTGAGAACACTGACCACTAGGTGGGAGACACTCCTAACCTGGACCTTCAGGTATAAAAGGGGAAGCTCCACCCACCTTCATCACTTGAGTGCTAAGGAATAAAGGACAGGTCACAGGCTGACCTTCTCTCAAGCATGGGCCTCGTGTGCATTTATACTGTGTAGTAAGGACGTATCAGAAAGAATAGGGCCTATGGTGCTCTATGTGTGGAGGCGGAGGATGTGGGTAAGGTACTAAATGAATACTTTGCGGCTGTCTTCACAAAAGAGGGGGATGATGCTGGCATTGAAGTTCAGGAGGCAGATAGTGAAATATTGGACAGGAGAAACATAGTAAGAGAGGAAGTTTTCAGAGGTTCAGCATCCTTGAAAGTAGATAAATCACCAGGACCGGATGAAATATATCTGAGGCTACTAAAAGAAGCAAGAGAGGAAATTGCGGAGGCTCTGACCATCATTTTTCAATCCTCTCTGTCTGCAGGAGTTGTGCCAGAGGATTGGAGAACTGTTAAGATTGTACCATTGTTTAAAAAGGGAGGAAGGGTTACAGGCCAGTTAGTTTAACCTCGGTGGTGGGCAAATTACTGGAATTGATTCTGAGGGATAGTGTCAGCCTTAATTTAGAAAGACACAGCTTAATCAAGGACAGACAGCATGGATTGAGTTCTTTGAGGAGGTAACAAGAAGGGTCGATGAGAGCAGTGCATTTGATGTAGTTTACATGGATTTTAGCAAGGCTTTTGACAAGGTCCCACATGATCAAAAAAGTAAAAGCCCACGGGATCCAAGGAAGAGTGGCAAATTGGATTCAAAATTGGCTCAGTGGCAGGAAGCAAAAGGTAATGGTTGAGGGGAGCTTTTGTGAGTGGAAGGCTGTTTCCAGGGGGGTTCCACAGGGCTCAGTACTCGGTCCCTTACTTTTTGCAGTATATATTAATGATTTAGATGTAAATGTAGGAGGCACGATAAAGAAATTTGCAGATGATACAAAAATTGCCCGTGTGGTTGACGGTGAGGAGGAGAGCTCTAGAATGCAGGAAGATATCGATGAACTGGTCAGTCGGGCAGAAAAGTGGCAAATGGAATTTAATCTGGAAAAGTGTGAGGTAATGCATTTGGGGGAGAGGCAACAAGGCAAGGGAATACACAATAAATGGGAGGATACTGAGAGATGTGGAGGAGCAGTGGGACCTTGGAGTATATGCCCACACATCCTTAAAGGTAGCACGACAGGTCGATAAAGTAGTTAAAAAGGCATACGGAATGCTTTCCTTTATTAGCCATGGCATAGAATACAAGAGCATGAAGTTATGCTTGAACTGTATACAACACTAGTTAGGCCACAGCTAGAGTACTACGTGCAGTTCTGGTCATCACATTACAGGGAGGATGTGACTGCACTAGAAACGGTGCAGAGGATGTTGCCAGGGCTGGAAAACTTTAGCTATGAGAAAAGATTGGATAGGCTGGGGTTGATTTCCTTGGAACAGAGGAGGCTGAGAGGGGATTTAATTGAGGTGTATAAAATTATGAGGGGCCTAGATAGAGTGGATAGGAAGGACCTATTTCCTTTAGCAGAGGGGCCAATAACCAGGGGGCATAGATTTAAAGTAATTGGTAGAAGGATTAGAGGGGAGATGAGGAAACATTTCTTCACCCAGAGGGTGGTGGGGGTCTGGAACTCACTGCCTGAAAGGGTGGTAGAGGCAGAAACCCTCAACACATTTAAAAGGTACTTAGATGTGCACTTAAAGAGCCATAACCTACAGAGCTATGGACCTAGTGCTGGAAGGTGGAAATAGGCTGGGTAACGCTTTTTCGACTGGTACGGACACAATGGGCCATATGGCCCCCTGTGTCATAATTTTCTAAGATTCTATTATTACAACAGTGGCTGCACTCCAAAAAGTAGTTTGGCTGTAAAGAGCTGTGGGACATTCTGAGGTCATGAAAGATACTCTATAAATGCAAGCTCTTGCTTTTTGTATCACTAGTTTTCTTAATGTTTCTTTCTTGATACTTAATTGTGCCCAGTAGACATTTTTGAATATCAATAGCCAGTAGAGCTGCTTCCAGTTGAGCTCAGCGTTAATTTCCAAGAGGTGGCCAATGTGTGTATATATATATATATATTTATAGTAAACAGTATGGAACTCAGCTATAGCCGGCTGCATAACACGATAAGTAGAAAATACTTGCCAAGGCGATTGATGTCCTATGAATGGACTGACCCGATAGCCCAGGTAGTGGTCATCGCCATGGGTTGCAATCTAAATGATATCCCACAGGTCTTCATTATCTAGTCTGTTTTTTTACCATTCATTAAAAGTTAATTAGGTGAAGAATTAGGTAATGTTAATTAGGTGGAAAGGTAAAAGAAAGGCAGGCTTCCGGGTGCTCTGCACTCCTGTGTGGTCCTGGGTGCGGTGAGCCAGGAGGGAGGCCGAGGCCTCATTAGGCACTTGCGTGACTTGCATGTTTACGTTTTGAGCATTCCCTTAGCAGAGGGGTCAATAACCAGGGGGCTGAGATTTAAAGTAGTTGGTGGAAGGATTAGAGGGGAAAATGAGGAAACATTTTTTCACCCAGAGGGTGGTGGGGGTCTGGAACTCACGGCCTGAAAGGGTGGGAGAGGCAGAAACCCTCACCACATTTAAAAAGTGCTTGGATGTGCACCTGAAGTGCCGTAATCTGCAGGGCTACAGACCAAGAGCTGGAAGGCGGGATTAGGCTGGATAGCTCTTTGTCGACTGGCACGGACACGATGGGCCGAATGGCCCTCTTCTGTGTTGTAATTTTTCTGATTCTATGATTCATTTCAAATTCATTCTTGGATGGTTAAAATATATATATATATATATATAGTCCAAGTAATTAAATAGAGTGTATGTCAAGGTTGGTCATGGCCCATGATTAACATTGACACAAGGGAGGTCACACAGTTCAGAGGTTGCAAAGTACCTTCACAAGTTGGGATATTTATAAGACCTTTTTCGGGGAACTTTGTGCTTATCCCTCCATGGCCTTGCCCTTCCCTATCTCTGTAACCTCCTGTAGCCCTACAACCCTCCTTCCCACACCACGCTCTCTCTTCCTCACCTGAAGGTGCTGACTCCTGCTGAAGTTCGATTCCATGGGTGCTGGCTAATTCATTGGCACCTCACCCAATGGTGGGGTTGGGGGCTGTGGATAGGGGATGGCAAAGCAAGTGTGGTGGATGGGGCAGGGGGTGGCGGGAGGTATTGAAGGGTGGGGGTGGATGGGACGCAGTGGGGGAATGGGAGTTTGGTGGATGGGGGTGGGGTGGGGTCTGGAGGGAGGGATGGATGGAAATTGGGGGATATGGGGGGAGATGAGATGGATGGGGGTTTGGGTGGGATGGGGGCAGGGATGGGGTTGGTGGGGGTAGGGTGGATGGGGGATGGTGGATGTGGGGTTGGAGGGATGGAGTCTGAGGGTTGTGGGAGGGAGGTGGGGTGGATGGAGATGGGAGGGTGCCAGGGGACAGTGGGATGGGGGTTAGTGGGAGGAGAGATGGAGGGGATGGGGGACAGTGGGATGGGGAGGAGGTGGGGTGGATGGGAGAGTTGGAGGGGGTGGGGGGACAAAGGGATGGGGGGTGTGGGGGAAAGATGGAGGGGTGGGGGTTGGTGAGTGGGAGGAGGTGGGGATGGGAGGGTGCGGGGGAGGCCGGAGAATAGTTTTGGGGTAGCTGGATGAGCTGGAGTAGGAGATGATGCAGTGAGACTTGATTCCAACCCAGTGAGGAGGAGAAGTGAGTGGGACATTTTTACACATGAGAAAAGCTGTGACGATGAGGCACCATTCCTGCATTAATTCATTATTAAACTATTTTCAGTTACATCAAGATCAAATCTAGAAAAACTAAGTATTCCTTCCACATGTCTCCTGTGAAGATATAATGAGTGCAGAATAATTCCCAGGGGAATCTCAAAGTGTTTTTTGCAACAAAATAATGAGTATATAATCATTTCTCCTGACAACGTCTCTTCTTTATTGTTGTCCTGACTGCTAGGATATGGTTCTGTGGCTGTTGGCCCCCATCCAGAGTCTATCCGAAAGTGGCCAATCCTTCCGTGTGAGCCTTAACAGCAAGGGTGAAAAATAGCTAACAGTGAAGTTGAAAGGGATTTGAAGGTGTTAGTACATTCGGCATATAATATGTCCAGTCACTGTGGCACAGCGATACAAAAACCTATTAGAACATTGAATTATATGGCCAGATCAGTAAAGAACAAGTGAGAAGATTTATTTGGCAGCACCTCCCAAACCCGCGACGTCTACTATCTAGAAGAACAAGGGCAGCAGGTGCATGGGAACACCACCACCTGCAAATTCTCCTCCAAGTCACACACCATCCTGACTTGGAAATATATCGGCCGTTCCTTCATCGTCGCTGGGTCAAAATCCTGGAACTCCCTCCCTAACAGCACTGTGGGAGCACCATCACCACAGCGGTTCAAGAAGGCGCCTCACCACCACCTTTTCTAGGGCAATTAGGGATGGGCAATAAAATTCCGGCCTTGCCAGCGACGCCCACATCCCATGAATGAATTTTTTTTTAATGAATTTTAAAAGTGTGCGAAAACTGGTCGGATTGCAGTCTGAGGACTGCAGGAGCTTTGGTCAGTGTGACATTCAAGGATGAGCAAGGATGGATTAAATGACCTTCTTCAGCCATTTTGTGATCTTATGTTAGTGGGAAATTTCAGCCCGATTCTATCCCCATTGAATATCTACATGCTTGCTCTTTGTAGCAAAGGATCGATGGATTTAGTTCCTCCAGATTAGATTTGTCCAATTATCTCCTGCATCCCAACCCCACAGAAATACCAACTCCTCCAAGACTCTGCCACCTACACCCTGTTGAGTTCTCATCACTGCGTTCTGTGAGGCTGGAATCTAGGGCTACTGGCTCCACAAGTTCCTTAGTCAGACACTCATTGTCTTCTTTCACAATTTCACTGGAGGCTTCTACAACTGTGCTCGTGCTCCCTTCTGAGGAACTCTGACAAGATTTCAAGGAATCTTTGAGACAACTGTGGGTGATGTCTGAAGACTGAAAGCCAGAATCAGGAAATTCTTGTAATGAATACTCCAAGTGAGTATCTTGCCTGGAAGGGGGGGTTTAGGTGGCACTCCCCCAACACCCACCTCCTCAATGATCTGCATTAGTTCCCTATCCCTCAATACATCAAATTCACAATCCTTGTGCTCGCTGACATCTCGCCCCACTCTATCTCTGCAAACCTCCACAAGCCTTACATCCAAACCCCTGACCTGTGGTCCTCTGACTCTGACCTCTTGTGTAGCTTTCTTCCCTCTGCTCCACTACTGATAATGGGACCTCAGGGCATCTCAGCCCTACTCCTTGGAATTCCCTCTCTAAACCCTTCCATCTTGTTACTTCAATTCATTGTTGATTTCTACATGAACACCATTTACCTGCCTTTGTTCCATATCACAATCCCCTTACCCAACAAAAATCTATTAATTTCAGTTTTGCAATTTTCAATTCATCCCAGCCTCAACAGCTTTTCGACGAAGTGAGTTCCAGATTTCTACCTTTGTGTGGAGAAGTGCTGCTGGGGGGGATGACTCATCAGGGGAGGGCAGCAGCAGCCAAGTCCATGGCACCGTGGGTGGCTCTGCTGCACAGGAGGGCAGGAAAAAGAGTGGGAGAGCTATAGTGGTAAGGGGAATAGATAGACGTTTCTGCGGCTGCAATCAAGATTCCAGGATGGTATGTTGCCTCCCTGGTGCAAAGGTCAAGGATGTCTCGGAGCGGTTGCAGGACATTCTGGAGCGGGAGGGTGAACAGCCAGTTGTCGTGGTGCATATAGGCACCAACGATATAGGTAAAAAATGGGATGAGGTCCTGCAAGCTGAATTTAGGGAGCTAGGTGTTAAATTAAAAAGTAGGACCTCAAAGGTAGTAACCTCAGGATTGTTATCAGTGCTACGTGCTCGTTAGAGTAGGAATCGCAGGATAGCTCAGATGAATATGTGGCTTGAGGAGTGGTGCAGAAGGGAGGGGTTCAAATTCCTGGGACATTGGAACTGGTTCTGGGGGAGATGGGACCAGTACAAACCAGATGGTCTGCACCTGGGCAGGACCGGAACCAATGTCCTAGGAGAAGTGTTTGCTAGTGCTGTTGGGGAGGGGTTAAAATAATGATGGGATTTAAGGCCGATAAATCCCTGGGGCCTGATAAAATAATATGGCAGGGGGATGGGAACCTATGCAGGGAGACAGAGGGAAGTAGAATGGGGGCAGAAGCAAAAGATAGAAAAAAGAAGAGTAAAGGTGGAGGACAGAGAAACCCAAGGCAAAAAGGAAAAAGAGCTACATTACAGCAAAATTCTAAAGGGGCAAAGTGTGTTAAAAAGACAAGCTTGAAGGCTCTGTGCCTCAATGCGAGGAGTATCCGTAATAAGGTGGGCGAATTAACTGCACAGGTAGCAATTAATGAAGATGATATAATCGGCATCACGGAGACATGGCTGCAGGGTGACCAAGGCTGGGAACTCAAAATCCAGGGGTATTCAACATTTAGGAAGGATAGACAGAAAGGAAAAGGAGGTGGGGTAGCGTTGCTGGTTAAAGAGGAAATTAACGCAATAGTAAGGAAGGATATTAGCTTGGATGATGTGGAATCTGTATGGGTGGAGCTACGGAATACGAAAGGGCAGAAAACGCTAGTGGGAGTTGTGTACAGACCACCAAACAGTAGTAGTGAGGTTGGGGACAGCATCAAACAAGAAATTAGGGATGCGTGCAATAAAGCTACAGCAGTTATCATGGCCGACTTTAATCTACATATAGATTGGGCTTACCAAACTGGTAGCAATATGGTGGAGGAGGATTTCCTGGAGTGAATTAGGGATGGTTTTCGAGACCAATATGTCGAGGAACCAACTAGAGGGCTGGCCATCCTAGACTGGACTAATGAGCAATCTTGTTGTACGAGGCCCCTTGGGGAAGAGTGACCATAATATGGTCGAATTCTTTATTAAGTGACACAGTTAATTCAGACACTAGGGTCCTGAACTTAAGGAAAGGTAACTTCGATGGTATGAGATGTGAATTGGCTAGAATAGACTGGCAAATGATACTTAAAGGGTTGACGGTGGATAGGCAAAGGCAAACATTTAAAGATCACATGAATGAACTTCGACATTTCTGTCTGGAGTAAAAATTGTACATCCCTGTCTGGAGTAAAAATAAAACGGGGAAGGTGGCTCAACCGTGGCTAACAAGGGAAAATAAGGATATTTTTAATCCAAGGAAGAAGCATATAAATTGGCCAGAAAAAGCAGCAAACCTGAGGACTGGGAGAAATTTAGAATTCAGCAGAGGAGGACAACGGGTTTAATTAGGAGGAGGAAAATAGAGTATGAGAGGAAGCTTGCCAGGAACATAAAAACTGACTGCAAACGCTTCTATAGATATGTGAAGAGAAAAAGATTACTGAAGACAAACATGCAGTCAGATTCAGGTGAATTTATAATGGGGAACAAAGAAATGGCAGACCAGTTGAACAAATACTTTGGCTCTGTCTTCACGAAGGAAGACACAAATAACCTTCCGGAAATTCTCGGGGACTGAGAGTCTCGTGAAAAGGAGGAACTGTAGGAAATCCTTATTAGGCGGGAAATTGTGTTAGGGAAATTGATGGGATTTAAGGCCGATAAATCCCTGGGGCCTGATAGTCTGCATCCCAGAGTACTTAAGGAAGTGGCCCTAGAAATAGTCGATGCATTGGTGATCATTTTCCAACAGTCTATCAACTCTGGATCAGTTCCTAGGGACTGGAGGATAGCTAATGTAACACCACTTTTTAAAAAGGGAGGGAGAGAGAAAACAGGTAATTATAGACCGGTTAGCCTGACATCAGTGGTGGGGAAAATGTTGGAATCAATTATTAAAGATGAAATAGCAGCGCATTTGGAAAGCAGTGACAGGATCGGTCCAAGTCAACATGGATTTATGAAAGGGAAATCATGCTTGATAAATCTTCTGGAATTTTTTGAGGATGTAACTAGTAGAGTGGACAAGGGAGAACCTGTGGATGTGACTTTCAAAAGGCTTTTGACAAGGTCCCACACAAGAGACTGGTGTGCAAAATTAAAGCACATGGTATTGGGAGATAGAGAACTGGTTGGCAGACAGGAAGCAGAGAGTCGGGATAAATGGGTCCTTTTCAGAATGGCAGGCAGTGACAAGTGAGGTGCCGCAGGGCTCAGTGCTGGGACCCCAGCTATTTACAATGTACATTAATGATTTAGATGAAGGAATTGAGTGTAATATCTCCAAGTTTGCAGATGACACTAAGCTGGGTTGTGGTGTGAGCTATGAAGAGGACGCTAAGAGGCTGCAGGGTGACTTGGACAGGTTAGGTAAGTGGGCAAATGCATGGCAGATGCAGTATAATGTGGATAAGTGTGAGGTTATACACTTTGGGGGCAAAAACACGAAGGCAGAATATTATTTGGATGGCGGTAGATTAGGAAAAGGGGAGGTGCAACGAGACCTGGGTGTCATGGTACATCAGTCATTGAAAGTTGTCATGCAGGTACAGCAGGCGGTGAAGAAGGCAACTGGTATGTTGGCCTTCATAGCTAGGGGATTTGAGTATTGGAGCAGGCAGGTCTTACTGCAGCTGGTGAGGCCTCGCCTGGAATATTGTGTTCAGGTTTGGTCTCCTAATCTGAGGAAAGACGTTCTTGCTATTGAGGGAGTGCAGCGAAGGTTCACCAGACTGATTCCCGGGATGGCAGGACTGACATATGAGGAAAGACTGGATCGACGGGCCTGAATTCACTGGAGTTTAGAAGGATGAGAGGGGCTCTCATAGAAACATATAAAATTCTGATGGGACTGGACAGGTTAGATGCAGGAAGATTGTTCCCAATGTTGGGGAAGTCCAGAACCAGGGGACACAGTCTAAAGATAAGGGGTAGGCCATTTAGGACTGAGATGAGGAGAAACTTGGTCACTCAGAGAGTTGTTAATCTGTGGAATTCCCTACCGCAGAGATTTGTTGATGCCAGTTCATTGGCTATATTTAAGAGGGAGTTAGATATGGCCCTTACGGCTAAAGGGATCAAGGGGTATGGAGAGAAAGCAGGAAAGGGGTACTGAGGTGAATGATCAGCCATGATCTTATTGAATGGCAGTGCAGGCTCGAAGGGCCGAATGGACTACTCCTGCACCTATTTTCTATGTTTCTATGTTTCCTGTCATCACCCCTGAACAGCCCTGGCTCAAATTTGAAGGTGATGCCTACTTGTTCTGGACTGCCCCCTCCAGAAGAAATAGTTTCTCTCTATCTACCATATCAAATCCTTTAATCATCTTGAACTATTCAATTAGATCACCCATTAATCTTCTATATTCAAGGGAACACAAGCCTGGTCTGTATAGTCTGTCCTCATAATTTAACCCGTTTAGTCCTTCAAAGAATTAATTTGTAACTTCCTTCAAAGCCAAGAATCTTCTAGTCCTTTGGTGTTCTGTGCAGTAGAATGTATTGAACTCTGTCAGCAAGTTCTTAAGTATTATCACCAGAGATTGTGAGTTGTCAGGAGAAGCTGCAAGAACAATGAACTTGAAACAGTTGGATGAATTGTAAAGTACCAGTTGTGCTAAGTAAAATTTTCCCCATATTTTTGATTCCCTGTATCATTTTAATTGGGAATAATTTGTTCAATAGTTGTCCAAAGTGGTTCTAGTGTTGTGAATTTTCTACCTTCATGATTGGACAGGAATTGCAGAGAAGATTTCTGATGATGCTGCCAGGGCTGGAGAATTTTAGCTATGAGGAAAGATTGAATAGGCTGGGGTTGTTTTCTTTAGAACAGAGGAGACTGATGGAAGATTTAATTGAGGTGTATAAAATTATGAGGGGCCTAGATAGAGTGGATAGGAAGGACCTATTTCCCTTAGCAGAGGGGTCAACAACCAGGGGCATAGATTTAAACTAGTTGATAGAAGGATTAGAGGGGAGATGAGGAAAATAAATTTCACCCAGATGGTGGTGGGGTCTGGAACTCACCGCCTGAAAGGGTGGTAGAGGCAGACACCCTCATCACATTTAAAAAGTACTTGGATGTGCACTTAAGGAAACCTTCCTTCTTCTTAGGTGGTCCCTCGTATCGAGGATGGCCCACTTCCACGCCAAAAAGGGATGAGTTCATAGGTGTTTCAACGAAGGGCTTAATATTCCCGGTCCCGAACTACATGTTGAAGGGTGGAAGATGCCTGTGCGTGGATTTTTTTAACGTATGGTGGCCATTGCACACCAGTTACCACACGGGCTACACAGAGCGAGGTCTTGGTCCAGTGGCAAGGATTAACCAAGACGATTGGAGACCAACTCTGCTGCGGGGACCTAGTGACGTCCAATGCAGTCACCCTGCTCACTGCCGTCGCCCTCCTGCACCAGCTCGCGCTGCTCCCCGGACTGGTATGCTCCTTTTAAGGCCCTGACCTGCCGCAGATGTGGTGTATTTGGACTTTCAAAAAGCTTTTGACAAGGTCCCACACAGGAGATTGTTGTGCAAAATTAAAGCACATGGTATTGGGGGTAATGTATTGACGTGGATAGAGAACTGGTTGGCAGACAGGAAGCAGAGAGTCGGGATAAACGGGTTCTTTTCAGAATGGCAGGCAGTGACTAGTGAGATGCTGCAGGGCTCAGTGCTGGGACCCCAGCTATTTACAATATACATTATTAATGATTTAGATGAAGGAATTGAATGTAATATCTCCAAGTTTGCAGATGACACTAAGCTGGGTGGTGGTGTGAGCTGTGAGGAGGATGCTAAGAGGCTGCAGGGTGACTTGGACAGGTTAGGTGAGTGGGCAAATGCATGGCAGATGCAGTATAATGTGGATAAATGTGAGGTTATCCACTTTGGTGGCAAAAACGTGAAGGCAGAATATTAGCTGAATGGCGGCAGATTAGGAAAAAGGGAGGTGCAATGAGACCTGGGTGTCATGGTACATCAGTCATTGAAAGTTGGCATGCAGGTACAGCAGGCAGTGAAGATGGCAAATGGCATGTTGGCCTTCATAGCTAGAGGATTTGAGAATAGAAGCAGGGAGGTCTTACTGCAATTATACAGGGCCTTGGTGAGGCCTCGCCTGGAATATTGTGTTCAGTTTTGGTCTCCTAATCTGAGGAAGGACGTTCTTGCTATTGAGGGAGTGCAGCGAAGGTTCACCAGACTGATTTCCAGGATAGCAGGACTGACATATGAGGAGAGACTGGATCAACTGGGCCTGTAGTCACTGGAGTTTAGAAGAATGAGAGGGGATCTCATAGAAACATATAAAATTCTGACGGGACTGGACAGTTTGGATGCAGGAAGAATGTTCCCGATGTTGGGGAAGTCCAGAGCCAGGGGTCACAGTCTAAGGATAAGGGGTAAACCATTTAGGACCGAGATGAGGAGAAACTTCTTCACTCAGGGAGTTGTGAACCTGTGGAATTCTCTACTGGAGAGAGTTGTTGATGCCAGTTCGTTGGATATATTCAAGAGGGAGTTAGATATGGCCCTTATGGCTAAAGGGATCAAGGAGTATGGAGAGAAAGCAGGAAAGGGGTACTGAGGTGAATGATCAGCTATGATCTTATTGAATGGTGGTGCAGGCTCGAAGGGCCGAATGCACCTATTTTCTATGTTTCTATGTTTTCTCGCAGGTCGGGGCCGCGCTGGAGGTGCAGCAGGAGCGGCGAGGTCAGGGAGAGGGAGCGGCACGAGATTGCAGAGTGACGTGATCAGGGCCCAGGAGAGGCGTGAGTTCAGGGCCCAGAAGAGGAGGCATGACCTACAGGACTACGGTCTTAGAGCTGGAAGGTGGGATTAGGCTGGGTAGCTCCTTTTCGACCGGCGTGGACACAATGGTCTGAATGGCCTCCTTCTGTGTTGTAATTTTTCTGTGTAGTGGGCATTCTACACACACTCTAGTTAGCCGCTTACTGTGACTGTCGTTAATTGGTAGCTCAGGCTACCTGAATTCAGTAGGGTGGAAAGAAAGAGGTGCAGGTTTCCTATGGTATGTGCTGAGATCCCTGGCACAAAATGCTGTCAAGGCATACTGCGGTTAGATCACACTTAGACTACTGCGTATAGTTCTGGTTGCCATACTGTAAAAAGGATATCGAGGCACTGGAGAGGATGCAGAGAAGGTTTACAAGGACGAAACCAGAAATATGAAGGTATACCTATCAGAAAAGGATGAACAGGCTGGGTATCTTTTCTCTTGAAAAAAGAAGACTGGGGGGTGCCCTGATAGAGCTCTTTAAGATTATGAAAGGTTTTCGTAGAGTGGATACACAGAGAATGTTTCCACTTGTGGGGAAGAGCATAACTAGAGGCCATCAATATAAGATAGTCTCCAAGAAATCCAATAGGGAATTCAGAATAAACATCTTTTCCCAGAGAGTGGTGAGAATGTGGAACTCTACCACAGGGAGTGGTTGAGGCGAATAGTATCGATGCATTTAAGGGGAGGCTGGACAAGCATATGAGGGAGAAGGGAATAGAGGGTTATGCTGATAGATTTAGATGAGGAAAGATGGGGGGTGGCTCGAGTGGAGCATAAACGCCGGCGTGGACTGGTTGGGCCGAATGGCCTGTTTCTGTGCCGTATAAACGATGCAATTCAATGTAAAAATACTGTTGGACATAGCCCAAACTGTGGCAGGTAGCTTGATGTTACACTCGAAGGTGATGATGCACTAACCCCCAAATCACCTCTGACAGGCTTGATAACTAAACAAAGTAGGAAGGAGAGTCAATGGAGATCTCTGGCACCTACTGTGGAATACAATTATCAGAAGATACTCTATTATTGCAGACATATCCATCCAGAAGGTGCCCAGCCTCACTGTGGAAGTCCTGCCTGCAGTAAAAGATTCCATTACAGCAAAGAGAAACTCCAATCCACTCTTGTCAAATCACATCTTCAGTGTCGAGGGAGCCAGTCTAAGGCCCTGGTCTTGTTATCACCAGCGATATTACAAAACTTTCATACTAGATCTGGCAGATAACAATCCCAAAATAAACCAGTTTGATCTGAATGAATGAAATTAAGTAAGAGCTTCTCTGTTCCATGTCCTGGGGCATTTTTTACGAAGTCTTCAAATCGGTGTTTAGCAATGAGATGGTTTTTAAACTTGGTGGTACAGTGGGTTAGACTTTGAGGGCGAAATTCAGCCCCACAATCCCCGCCGAGATGTCTGCACTCCTCAAGTTCTGCCCTCTTGAGCGTCCCTGATTATAATCGCTAACCACTGGTGGCCGTGCCTTCAGCTGCCAAGGCCCCAAGCTCTGGAACTCCCTCCCTAAACCTCTCTACCTCTCTTTCCTCCATCAAGACGTTCCTTAAAACCTATCTCTTTGACCATCTGCCTTAATTTCTTCTTATGTGGCTCGGTGTCAAATTTATTTGTTTTGTCTTATAACACTCCTGTGAAGCCCCTTGGGACGTTTTACTATGTTAAAGGTGCTATATAAATACAAGTTGTTGTTGTTGTTGAAATTTGGTAAGGCCCTATTTGGGGGCGGTACCAGTTGCCTGGTGCAGAAGTCCCGCCCCGGCAGCTAACTTGGGCTTACCGCCTCCGAGAGGAAGTGAAGCGCAATGTCACACGCTCCACTTCCTCTCAGGGGGCGGGACTGGGGCGCTAACCGCAGGAAACCACGGGAGCACAGGGCCCTTCTCTTCCATTAAAGGTGAGGTCACGCTGCGGAATCTGCATCAGGGAGAAGGGGCAACCACTTCATCACCGGGGAGCGGGGAGCCGCAGCAACAGCCCGGCACAATAGCGGAGTGCTGGGCTCCAACACCGCAGCACGGACCGCAGGGTTTCAAGAGGGCAAGTCCGCGATCGGTAAGTTGGCCATTTTTTAGCACGACGGCGCCGCACCTCCCCTTTAATTTTTGCCCCGTGAGCGGACTGAAGCCCGGTGCGCGAACCGCAAGACCTGTGGCAGCCTCATGGGGCATGACCAAATTTTCGCTCCAGGGCGAAAAGGGGTTACTGCGAATGGTGATGACATTGTCATTGCCGGCGCAGAGGCCCGGGGTGCTACTGGCAGGAATGGGCGCTACCGGTTAGCGCCTCCGCTAACTCCCATGGAATTCTGTGGTAGTCAGTAGCAGTCGAGGAATCACTCCCCCCCCCGCCCCACCCCCAACGGCGCTAACAGGACGCATATGACGGGAATTTCTCCGCCTCTGGATTCAAATCAACCCCACAATGCTGACCATTGCCTCCCTGTGGAAACAACAACCTGCATTTATATAGTGCCTTTAACGTGGTAAAACATCCTAAGGCACTTCACAGGAGCGTAATCAGACAAAATTTGACACGGAGCCACATAAAGAGATATTAGGACAGGTGACCAAAAGCTTGGTCGAAGAAGTAGGTTTTAAGGAGCGTCTTAAAGGAGGAGAGAGAGAGAGGGAGATGTAGAGAGACCGAGATGTTTAGGGAGGGAATTCCAGAGCTTAGGGCCTAGGCAGCTGAATGCACGGCCGCCAATGGTGGAGCGGTATGACAAAGCCTGCTGACAATCTCCTCTCTATGCCGACAGTAAAGACCTTGCGCACAATGGGGAAGAAATTGGATGGCTCCGGCCTGCCAGCGCAAACTGGGAGCAGGGAACGATCCCACGCCAGACTAGGTAGGCCCGAGGCCCACTAGATATTGGGACGCGGCCTTAATCACAATGGGACTGGCGCGGTGCTGATGCCTGCTGCACGACCCCAGGCAGCTCGCCAGTGAAGTGGCTTCAAATTTTGAGCCACTGCGTCGTGGGCAGTGGCTCTCAGGTAGGTCCTGGGAGGAAGGGGTGGGGTGTTGGGGTGCAGCACTCCTGCTCCCTGCTCCACCCGGCTTCACATTTGGGTCAGTTTTTTAATTTCAAAACTTTGCATTTTGATAGCGGCCTCCGAGTGGTCCCCTTTAAAGATTGCCGGCTGCGCTCTGGGGCAGCCCAATTTCGAGAAGGAGCCCTGAAAGAAAAGCAAGAAAGCAGGACTTGCATTTATATAGCATCTTTCACGACCACCAGACATCTCAAAGCACTTTGCAGTCAATGAAGTACTTTTGGAGTGTAGTCACTGTTGTAATGGAGGAAACACGGCAGCCAATTTGCACACAGCAAGCTCCCACAAACAGCAATGTAATAATGACCAGACAATTTGTTTTTTTTTTGTTATGTTGATTGAGGGATAAATATTGGCCAGACTACTAGGGAGAACGCCCCTGCTTTTCTTCGAAATTGTGCCATGGGATCTTTTACATCCATCCGAGAGCCAATGGGGCCTTGGTTTAACGTCTCATCCGAAAGATGGCACCTCCGATAGTGGAGCACTCCCTCAGCACTGCGCTGGAGTGTCAGCCTGGATGTTTTTGTGTTCAAATCCCAGGAGTGGGACTTGAACCCATAACCTTCTGACTCAGAGGTGAGGATGCTGCCCACTGAGCCACAGCTGAAATAGGCATGAGGCCCCTTATTTACATGCACAAAGGGCCTAGCACCTGTTTCAGGCCTTGGCCCTGGCCGCCAATACTTTGGCCGTTACCAATATGGTGGGTGGCGCACTTCCAGTGCGGTAAGTGGGCATGCGCATTGCACGCCATATTAGATACTTAGGCACCTGTAAAACGAGTGGATCATTAACAAATTTCTAGGCCAACCTGTGCTCAACATGTATCATCCCAGAGTGCAAAACTGTCTGCAATTTAATATTGGGCAAGAGGATATGAGGGTGAAATTGGTACTCAGTGCTGGTGCAGAACGGGCGATAGTGAATTGACAGTCCGGTTTACACCCTGCCTAATTTTCTTTTCCACTAATTTCAGCCCCTTTATTTTTTAAATAAACAGACAACAACCCCTCCGCTACACAACAGCCCAGCGGGTCAAGGAAGGATACATTGGCCTTGGAGGGAGTGCAGCGTAGGTTTACCAGAATGATACCCGGACTCCAAGGATTAAATTAAGAGGAGAGATTGCACAAACTAGGGTTGTATTCCCTGGAATTTAGAAGGTTAAGGGGTGATCTGATCGAGGTTTTCAAGATATTAAGGGGAACAGATAGGGTAGATGGAGAGTAACTATCTCCGCTGGTTGGGGATTCTAGGACTGGGGGCACGGTCTAAACATTAGGTCCGGACCTTTCAAGAGTGCAATTAGGAAACATTAAATGGTTATGGGAAGTGGGCAGGGAAATGGAACTAAATCCATGATCAGATCAGCCCCCTCTGTCTTTTAGTCGAGGATGACTTGCTTCCACACGAACATGAGTTCTAAATGGGGTTGTCCACGAGGGTCCTGATGCTGCAGGTCCCGAACTTCATCCATGATCTTATTAAATAGTGGAACAGGCTCGAGGGGCCAAATGGCCTACTCCTGCTCCTATTTCATATGTTCTTATTTCTACACACAAAGGGTGATAGATATTTGGAACTCTCTTCCGCAAACGGCAGTTGATGCTAGATCAATTGTTTATTTTACATCTGAGATTGATAGGTGTTTGCTAACCAAAGGTATTCGTCATCATCATAGGCAGCCTCTCGGAATCGTGGAAGACTTGTTTCCACTCCTGAAGTGAGTTCTTTGGTGGCTGAACAGTCCAATATGAGAGCCACAGACTCTGTCACAGATGGGACAGATAGTCGTTGAGGGAAAGGGTGGGTGGGACTGGTTTGCCGCACGCTCTTTCCACTGTCTGCGCTTGATTTCTGCACGCTCTCGGCATTGAGACTCGAGGTGCTCAGCGCCCTCTCGGATGCATTTCCTCCACTTAGGGCGGTCTTGGGCCAGGGACTCCCAAGTATCAGTGGGGATGTCGCACTTTATCAGGGAGGCTTTGAGGGTGTCCTTGTAACGTTTCCGCTGCCCACCTTTGGCTCATTTGTCGTGAGAGAGCTCTGAGTAGAGCACTTGCTTTGGGAGTCTTGTGACTGGCATGCAGATTATGTGGCCTGCCCAGCGGAGCTGATCGAATATGGTCAGTGCTTCAAGGCTGGGGATGTTAGCCTGAATGAGGACGCTAATGTTGGTGTGCATGTCCTCCCAGGGGATTTGTAGGATCCTGCGGAGACATCGCTGGTGATATTTCTCCAGCAACTTGAGGTGTCTACTGTACATGGTCCATGTCTCTGAGCCATACAGGAGGGCAGGTATTAAGGGATATGGGGCAAAGGCAGATATATGGAGTTACGTCGCAGATCAGCCATGCTCTCATTGATCAGGCTCGAGGGGTTAAATGGCCTCCTCCTGTTCCGATATTTCTATTTTCAAGGCACAGTGAGGTGTGAGGCTCAACTTCTACCCTGCACTGAGTAGCTGATCTCAGCCCAGGCTGCGATTTGGGAGCGAAGGCGTCTGGGAAAGTGTAATGTATGCACCTGTGAGTATACTTTGTGAGTGACTTAGCCAGTCACGTGTGTTATGTATGCATGCTTGTATTGCTGTATGTTGTCAGTAACATTGAATGTACCTTTACACTGCACACACCTTACCTGTACACCAGAGGGTGCTGCTGCTGGAGACCTAAGGGTTACTTGCACACTGCAAGTAACCCAGTATAAAAGGATGTTCACAGGTTGGTGTCCTGACTCCAGGAGCTGCAAATAAAGGACTACAGTCGACACAGTTTAAGTACCATACCCTGCCTTGTGGAGTCATTACCAAAGGTGCCTACGTACACAATAACGTGATGTCCTCATGACGCAATAAAATCCCAGTCCGTTGGGTTTAGTGGATCCATGATGAGGCATGCGGGTGCGCGCCCGGTGGATGAACTGGTAATGTGTAGTGTGATTGTTAAACCTTTGTTAATAAACCAACTCGTTCTTAATAGCAATGTGTTGCTATGAACGCTTAAGCAAAGAACCCGTGAAGCAAATACATTACAGAAACCACCCGTGGTCTCAGTGCCAGGGTCCGAGCTGACTCCTCCTGAAAGTAAATGTGTACTGATGTCAGGCGAGAACAGGTTGGGAACATCCAAGAGTGGCCACCATCCAAGAGTGGCTACTTGAATACCACCGGTACAGGAGGGCTATGTCTGACGCTGAGTCCAACTCCCAGTATGGTCACTCCATGGAGGAATGTAAGAAGAGAAAATAGAAGTAAAATTAGAGGGGGCGGTGAAATTACCACAGGCAATCCTTTCTGTTGAGGCTATTTGGAGACATCCTTGAATGCCTTTCACATATCAATGCCTTTCAAACCTCCTGCATTTCACGCAGTGTTTGGTATCATCTGTTCCATAACTCACTGCCAATTTTTTTTTCTTCTCGACATCAAAGTCCATTATCCCGTGAGAAAAGAGTTATCTCGATTGAAAGCTCTGTATGTAACTGCCTCAAAAATCATTGGTTCAGCAGCAGATTGTTGGATAGCTATCAGCTTTAAATGAAGCATAGCGGCCTTAGGGAGGCAGACGGAAAGAACTTGGGAGGGAGAGGAAATAAGCCTGGCTTTGTGAGTCACTGCTTCCACATTCCAGACTCTGATTGGACGATTTCTGATGGCTCCTTCAGGCACTAAAGCGCCTCCGAGGTGGCCACGGTGAGGGTCTTGATCTGAAACGCTTGTTTAGCCCGCGTTTGGTGGCAAAAACAGGAAGGCAGAATATTATCTGAATGGTGACAGATTAGGAGAAGGGGAGGTGCAACGAGACCTGGGTGTCATGGTACATCAGTCCTTGAAAGTTGGCATGCAGGTACAGCAGGCGGTGAAGAAGGCAAATGGCATGTTGGTCTTCATAGCGAGAGGATTTGAGTATAGGAGCAGGGAGGTCTTACTGCAGTAGTACAGGGCCTTGGTGAGGCCACACCTTGAATATTGTGTACTGTTTTGGTCTCCTAATCTGAGGAAGGACATTCTTGCTATTGAGGGAGTACAGCAAAGGTTCACCAGACTGATTCACGGGATGGCAGGACTGACATATGAAGAAAGACTGGATCGACTAACATAGAAACATAGAATGAGAAAGCAGGAATGGGGTACTGAAGTTGCATGTTCAGCCATGAACTCATTGAATGGCAGTGCAGGCTTATATTCACTGGAATTTAGAAGAATGAGAGGGGATCTCATAGAAACATATAAAATTCTGATGGGACTGGACAGTTTGTATGCAGGAAGAATGTTCCCGATGTTGTGGAAGTCCAGAACCAGGGGTCACAGTCTAAGGATAAGGGGTAAGCCATTTAGGACCGAGATGAGGAGAAACTTCTTCACTCAGAGAATTGTGAACCTGTGGAATTCTCTACCACAGAAAGTTGTTGAGGCCAGTTCGTTAGATATATTCAAAAGGGAGTTAGATGTGGTCCTTACAGCTAAAAGGAACAAGGGGTATGGAGAGAAAGCAGGAATGGGGTACTGATGTGGCATGATCAGCCATGATCATATTGAATGGTGGTGCAGGCTCGAAGGGCCGAATGGCCTACTCCTGCACCTATTTTCTATGTTTCTATGTTTAGTGCACGGCGCCATCTTGGTAAAGAAGTATAGGCTTGCATTAGGAATGGTCGCCTGGAGGATCGTTAAAGAAAGAAAGACAGACTTGGATTTATATAGCACCTTTCACAACCACCATACTTCTCAAAGCGCTTTACAGCCAATGAAATACTTTTGAATGTAGTCACTGTTGTAATGTGGGAAATGCGGCAGTTAATTTGCGCAAAAGCAAGCTCCCACAAACAGCAATGTGATAATGACCGGATAATCTGATTTTTTTGTTGTGTTGATTGTGGGATAAATATTGGCCAGGACACCGAGGATAACTCTCCCTGCTCTTCTTCAGACGGAACCTTGGTTTAAAGTCTCATCCGAAAGACGGCACCTCCGACAGTGCAGCTCCCTCAGTGCTGCACTGGAGTGTCAGCCTAGCTTTTTTTGTGCTCCAGTCCCTGGAGTGGGATTTATACATACAACCTTCTGACTCAGATCACCTATTTAAAAAAGGAGGCAGACAAAACGCAGTAAAGACCAGTTAGCCTAACATCTGTCATTGGGAAAATGTTAGAGTCCATTATTAAGGAAGCAGTAGCGGGACATTTGGAAAAGCATAATTCAATCAAGCAGAGTCAGCATGGTTTTATGAAAGGGAAATCATGTTTGAAAAATTTTCTGGAGTTCTTTGAGGATGTAACGAGCAGGGTGGATAAGGGGGAACCAGTGGATGTGGTGTATTTGGATTTCCAGAATGCATTCGTTAAGGTGCTACATAAAAGGTGCCACATCACACTGATCCATTGATTGTGGGACCATGTAGCTCTGTCCAGTATGCAGGTATCTCGACACGTTGGCTGTGGTAGATGGTCAAAGGTCCTGGATGTCATGTATGTAGACTATGTATATTGACTGTATAGTCACATAAGGTGAGCCACCAGAGGGCACTGCGGTGGGAGACCTGAATGTGTGCAGGGCCCCGTATAAAAGGCTGCCCACCATGCTTGTGCCTCACTCTGGAGTTACAATAAATGGGACTAAGGTCACAACAGCTCAAGTACAATACTAGACCTCATGGAGTCATTCATAAGAGTATTAAAGAATAACAACTGATGATGAGATTATGAACTTTCACACAAAAATGACTAATGTTGGTGCATTAGAAAAGTTCTCAGGGGTGAAGATTGGGAAGCCTTTACGGAGCAGCTCGACCAATATTTCATAGCAAACGACCTGATAGGCGATGATCTGGCCACGCTGGCAGATGAGCGCAGAGCGATCCTGTTGACCAGTTGTGGGCCCACGGTCTACGGCCTCGTCAGGGACTTGCTTGCACCAGAGAAAACAACGGCCAAGTCATACGAGGAGCTGAAAGTGCTAATTCGGTGCCAACTCAAACTGAAGGAGAGCATCCACGGCCAGGCATCGATTTTATACACACCACCACCCCGAGGGCCAGGAAGTCATGAAGTACATTGCCGATCTCAGGAGACTGGCAGGACCGTGTGAATTCAGCACATCCCTCGCTGATGCGTTGCGGGACGTCTTTGTAATTGGCATCGGTCATGAAGCCCTTCTTCACAGGCTATTGTCTGCCGAAACCACCGTCACTCTGTAGGAGGCCATCAGCATCAGCCAGGCATTCATGACCTCAAGCTGCAGCTTCAAGCAGATGATGACTCATTCTCAGGACTCAAACCCGGCAAGTACTGTAAATAGAATGGCGCCTTTCACAGGCAGAACTGTTGAACGTGAATCTGCCCAGGGCGAGCATACAGGCCCCCGAGTCCTTTAACTCAGAGTCTGCCGAGGGGTGCAAACGTAAGTCGAGTAGCACCATGCTGGCGTTGCAGAGGTAATCACAGGGCTCATCAGTGTCGGTTCAGAGACTATGTGTGCAAAGGCTGCAGCACAAAGGGCCATCTCCAGCGACTGTGCAAAAGAGCTGTGACTCACCACGTGGGAGAGGAGTCAGCAGATGGCTGTGAATCCAGCGCGGATTACGAGGAGATGGCTAGAGAGGCAACTCAGTCCCAGGACAAAGTGTATGGAGTATATGCCTGCACCACAGATTGTCCTCCAGTGATAACGGAAGTCGAGATAAATGGTGTTCCAGTCTTCATGGAGGTGGACACGGGGGCAAGTCAGCCAGCAATGAGCCAGGAAGCCTTTGAGTGGCTACGGAACGATCAAGCTGAATGACCCAAGCTGGTCCCGATTCAAGCAAAGCTGCGCACCTACACCAAGGAACTGATATCAGTTGTTGGTAGTGCGGATGTAAGTGTATCCCATGATGGCGCGGTGCACAATTTACCATTGTGGATTGTTTCAGGTGATGGACCAACGCTACTTGATAGAAGATGGATGGGGAAGATTCATTGGAACTGGGAAGACTTCATCCCTCCAGCGATCGATGTCCCCCGTGCTCAGAGGCAGAGCAAGCCCCCACCTTCGATTGGACCAGGCACCGGAGAGCAGATCCATGCAGCCCCCGAGGCACAAACCGCTCATCATGGCTGTGTGGTGATGATCCGGCCGAGACGACCCGAATGCACCTTCCCGGTTTCAGCGGCAGGGCTCCTGGGAAAGAAGATCGCGGCAGTCGACATCATGGACAGGGAAAAGATGGCGTCCAAACCATGAGGTGCCGCGCTAATGGAGCAACGACATGTGGTTCCACGCAAGGAAGACGATTGGGGTAAAAGTAGTAACACCATTTTAAAGGAAGCCAGCAACCCGCCATTTTTGAATGAACTGCTTGAAATTGGTAACTAATGTAAAAGTCCAGCTGTAATGAGCAAAATGTTGTTGAGCGATGTCAGGTGCAAATTGCAATCAGCTGATGTAGCGGGCGAACACTTAACAGTCATATACAGGTCCAGCGGGCTACCCAATGCTGTAGCCTGCGTCCCTGGGACCAGAACGATGTATCATAAAGTGTCCCCACAGCTGACAGAAGCAGACAAGCCGCAGAGTAAACGATCCCCGGAGAGTAGAGGCATCGGTAGCGATGGCACCTGTCTGAGATCGGTTTAACATTGCAGGCACCTGATGGCATGAACCGCCACTGGCCAGAAACAGTAAACTGCGCCTATACTCGCAGTCGGCTACCGTCACTCACCACCCGAGTGGAAAAGGCGCAGCCCACAAACCCACTCGCCACCACGGCAATGCCCAAGAGCGAAGGGTCACCTGCAATGGCTCCTCCGAAAGGGACCTGGACCAGCCAGGATCCCAAACTAGAGAATGCTCACAACGGTGCCCTCAAGGAAAGCGAGTCAGCAGTGCCCTGCGAACTGCTAGACAAGGCGAGGCAGCCCCACCGTCGCTTAGACGAAATGCTCACTCGTTCAGACCGCTTCCCAGGGAGCAGCAGCGACACTGTGCAAACGAAAAGGACAGGGAGATCACAGACACATCAGCTGTCTTTGGCCCTGCCTGATACTAGGAGTAACGGCAAGAGCCCTGAGCTCCGGCAACTCGAGCAAAATGAGCTCACCTCACCCACAGACCCACTAGCATGGGGCACTGCACCGGCACTAGACAACCCGGATCTCATCCGGCCGTGCTGGAACTAGACTGTCCTTGTGTACCTGTACTGATATACCTGTACTGATCATGTAAATGTACCACACAAAAAGAAACGCAACTGTAATCCACCCAACAAATGTACCAAGATGTAAATGTAAAACCCATGTGATGAACTTGAATGCAACTTGCCTGTAATGGGCCATTAGCATGATCTCTGTGTGGGGGGGAGAATGGAGTAGTCAGGGACTCACAACCAGAAACCACTGGGACGTCCACTGGCAACAAATCTCACTACCAACCCACCCAAGCTAGAAGTGACCCTCCAATGGTCAACCAGGAAGAGCAAAGCCCAGGTCACCGTCAATGTACGAGTCAATTTGCATTAAAGACTTGGGGGGAAGTGATGTCATGTATGTAGACCATGTGTACTAACTGTATGGTCACATAAGGTGTGCCACCAGAGGGCACTGCGGTGGGAGACCTGATGGTCACCTGCATAGGTGTGCAGGCCCCGTATAAAAGGCTGCCCACCATGCTTGTGCCTCACTCTGGAGTTACAATAAATGGGACTAAGGTCACAACAGCTCAAGTACAATATTAGACCTCATGGAGTCAATCATAAGAGTATCAAAGACATAACACTGCACTTCAGATGAGAGATTAAGCCAAGGTCCTGTCTGCCTGTTCAATTGGTTGCATTGAGAAACTGGATTGGGAAAGTGTTGATATTCTTTGTGGATGAAATCAAATAGCTGACAGGCTTTCTATATCCAAACCAATCTAATCTATGTCTATGTTTAATACAAGGAGCCGTGTTCTAAAAATACTTGTTTCATGTTTTTGTAGATGTTTTGACTTTCATTTTTAAATCCTTTCAATTTGACGAGGAAGCCTCTTCATCAGAAGCTTTTTTCATAAATCAAATAGTTTTATAGAATCCTGATTCATTATAATATCATTTTATTTCATCTGTTTCTGTCCATTTTTTCTGCTCAAACTAGGGTTACTGGATTGGAGGAACTTACTCAGTGCAACAGTTCAAGGGAGCTGAAATAACACAAAAAAGCGTGTAGTCGTAAACCTGTGTATGTAAATGTAACTTCACACCTACCAACCGTCTCATCAATACTCATTTTTCACTTGCATTATTTCATTAATATTAAGATTGACTCTGATTTTAATAGTGCAAGTTTGGCTCAGTTGGGAACAGTCTTCACTCTGAGTTCACACTTCTCGGTTCAAGTCCCCAAACTATCGCACCGAGTCCCGCTCACCCATCACCCCCCTGTGCTCGCTGACCTACATTGGCTCCCGGTCCGGCAACAACTCGAGTTTAAAATTCCCATCCTTGTTTTCAAATCCATCCACGGCCTCGCCCCTCCCTATCTCTGTAATCTCCTCCAGCCCCACAACCCCCCCTGAGATATATCGCTTCGCCAATTCTGGCCTCCTGCGCATCCCCAAATTTAATCGCTCCACCAGTGGTGGCTGTGCCTTCTGTTGCCTAGGCCCGAAGCTCTGGAATTCCCTGCCTAAGCCTTTCTACCTCTCTGTCCTCCGTTAAGCCGCTACCTCTTTGACCAAGCTTTTGGTCTCCTGTCCTAATTACTCCTTAAGTAGCTCAGTATCAAATTTTGTTTGATAATCGCTCCTGTGAAGTGCCAAGGGACGTTTTACTACATTAAAGGCACTTACATAAATACAAGTTGTTGTTGTTGTTGTACTTGAGCATGTTGTTGTGTATGTATAATATAAGTATACTCCCTGTACACTCAATGTACAGTTACATATGACTACTGGATGTACCTTCATACTGTATATACTATGCTTGTACCACCAGAGGGTGCAACTGGTGGAGACCTAGGGGTCACCTGTACACGACAGGTAACCAGGTATAAAAGGGAGCTCGTGATGCTGTACCCTCACTCAGGAGCTGCAATAAATGGACTAAGGTCACAACAGTTCAAGTACAATACCTTGCCTTGTGGAGTCATTACCAGAGTGTTTACAGATACAATAACTGGCGACGAGATTACGAATTTCCACGCGAAAATGGCTAGCCTTAGCATGTTTCAACAATTCGTCAATGGGGAAGATTGGGAGGCCTTTGTGGAAAGGCTTGAGCACTTCTTCATCGCGAACGACCTGGCGGGAGACACACCGACCTCGCTGGCTGATAAGTGCAGAGCCATCCTGCTCAGCAGTTGTGGGTCCACTGTCTATGGCCTCGTCAGGGACTTGCTAACCCCAGCGAAAACAATGACCAAACTATATGAGGAGCTCACAACGCTGATACAGGAACAACTCAAACCTAAGCGGATGACTCAGCTCCAGGACTGTAACCCGGCAAGTACTGTGAACCGTCTGGCGCCTTTTAGACGCAAGGCTGCTGCAAGCAGTCTCCCTCAGGGAAGAGAGAACAGAACCCTGAGTCCCGCAACCCTGAGTCCGCCACATGGGGCCGACTGGCTAACTCCATGCTGGCGCTGTGGAGGAAATCGCAGGGCCGACCAGTGCCGCTATAAAGACTATACGTGCAAAGGCTGTAACACGAAGGGCCACCTCCAGCGAATGTGCAAGAGAAATTGTATTCACCGAATCGATGAAGAGAGAGTCCATGAGGCAGCTCAGCCCCACGATGAGGTGTACGGAGTGTTTACCTGCACCACCGAGAGTTCCCCGTTGAAAATGTAAGTCGAAATCAACAATGTTCTAGTCATGATGGTGGTGGACACGGGGGCGAGCCAGGCAGTGATGAATCAGACAGCCTTTGAGAAACTCTGGGACAATCCAGTCGCACGACCTAAAATGATCCCGATCCAAGTGAAGCTACTCAACTACACAAACGACACCATCCCAGTCACTGGCAGCATGGATGTCCAGCTGCTAGGAAGAAGATGGATGAAAAAGATTCGTTGGAGCTGGGAAAACCTCCAGCCTCCGGCGATCGATGTCCTACGTGGCCCCAAATTTGGATCCAGCACAGCACCTGAGAAACCAGCCGCTCAACTCGACTGCGTGGAGACGACACAGACCGCTCAACCCAACGGCGAGATGATCCAGCCCAAACGACCCGACCTCACCTTCCAGGCTCCAGTGGCAGGACCACGGAGGAAGAAAATCGGCACAGAAGGCTACTTCCCTGCTTCTGTGGCAGAACCTGGGGAGAAAAGGATCACCACAGCCTACCTCGTGGAGAGAAAGAAGATGGCGCCTGCACCACAAGGTGAAGCACCTGAAGTAAAGATGGCGGAGGCCAGACCACGAGGGGCAGCGTTGATGGAGCAACACGTGATGCCGAGCAGCAAACCAGATTGGGGTAAAGATTGCAAGGCTCTCTTAAAGGAGACTGGCAACCCATCACAATTAAAGGGACAATTCCACTCTTTATACAGCGATGCCGGTGATACATATGTAAGCGATGTAATTGACAAATGCAAGTATGTAAATGTAACTAACCATGTTAAGTCGGGCGATTGCGGGCGGAACCAGTGTATTATGACAGTAAATGAAGTAATGATGTGCGATGTCGGGTTCTACATGTACGGCGACAAAACCCTATCAGAAGCACCCAGGTCTAGCGTGCTACCCGACCATGTAGCCTGCGCCTCTGGGACCAATGTGATGCCCCAGGGAGCGTGGCCACACACAGAGGGAGCATACCAGCCTAAGGGCCAGCGATCAGCGGATGGCAAAGGAACCACTACCGGTACCCTGCCCCTGATCGGCTCTACCCCTCTGGCCACCAGGGCCAGTACCGGGAGCAAGAGGCTAGCACCCTCCAACTCTCCCAATGGGACCTGGGATGACCAGGCTCCCACTATTGCTGAACATGCAGCAGGGAGACACCGCAGCCCTCAAAGGAGGACAGGGAGGCCACACACTCCTGGGGCTCTGTCCACTACTAGGCAACGGCAAAGGCCCTGAGACTCAGCCAGGTGAGCGATCTGAGCCCACCCAGCTGGCAGGGGGCGCAGTGCCACCATCAGACAACGTGGACACAGTCCGGGCACTCTGGAACTAGCGTCCTCACCCACCTGCACCTACACAACCCAAGGGCAAGACTGTGATACCACGTATGTACCTTACCTGTAAAATGTACTTGTTCCACTACTGCAGAACCCAACCAGTGATGTAATTAAGCCTATGTTTTTTTTTGTTCTTTCTTTCTGTAAATGTATGCACATGCAGATGTTGAGTCACACACATGGTCTATGTATGGGAGGGGGGGGGGGCGGGGAAATGTATGTATGTAGCCATGGACACATATGGATCACACCCAGAACCCACTCAACCCCTACTGCCACCTCAAACTGTCCACTGCTGACCACTTCCCAATGTTGTGGCAATAAGGACTTGGGGGTCAACAGGGAGAGAGCCAAGCCAAAGCATAGTCAAGGTGCAAGGGCTTTGGGCACTCAAGTCTAGGGCCAGAGTACACAATGCAAGGCTTAGGGGAGAGTAATGTTGTGTATGTATAATATAAGTATACTCCCTGTACACTCAATGTACAGTTACATAAGACTATGCTTGTACCACCAGAGGGTGCAACTGGTGGAGACCTAGGGGTCACCTGTACACGACAGGTAACCAGGTATAAAAGGGAGCTCACCATGCTGTACCTTCACTCAGGAGCTGCAATAAATGGACTAAGGTCACAACAGTTTAAGTACAATACCTTACCTCGTGGAGTCATTACTAGAGTGCCCACAGATACAATACGTGTAATCTCGGCTGACACGTCAGTGCAGTACTGAGGGAGGTGCTGCCTTCGGCTGTGTCATTAAACTGGGTGCGGGGGTCCTGCCCCCTCAGGTAGACGTACAAGATCCCATGGCATCATTTGAAGAATAGCAGGGGAGTTGTCCTGGTCAATGTTCTTCCAGCAACAAAAAAACATTTTTAGGTCATTAATCGGTTTGTTATTCATGGGATCTTGCTGTGTTTAAATTGGCTGCCATGTTTGCTTATATAACACTGAATATATTTCAAAAATAATTCATCGACTGTAAACCACCTAGGGGCATCAAAGGCCCTATATAAATACAAGTTATTTCTTTATGTCAGCTAACTCCTACACCATTTGGCTCAGTAATTTCCTCCACCCACTACTCTCAACTAGTTAATCATCACTGGCTCATAACTTATTACAATAACATTTAAAATCCATACTTTTCTCAAATTGGCCATTGGTTCTTGCTGATCATTGTTACTCCCTCGGCAAAAGAGTCAAAACCGATCTAGCCTTCAGCCACCTAGGCCCTAAGCTCTGGAATTCCCTCCCTAAACCTCTGCGCTTCTCCGCCTCTCTCCCTTCCTTAAGACGCTCCTTAAAACCCTACCTCTTTGACCAAGCTTTTGGTCACCTGTTCCAATGTCTCCTTCTTTGGCTTTGTGTCCAGCTCTCCTGTGTGAAGCACTGTGCGATGTTTTACCGCGTTAAAGGCGCTTTATAAATGCAAGTTGTTGTTGTTGTTTTGAGGTAGCCAGGCTGCGTGGAGGCCCATGTATCCCAGGTGCATATGCGCTTCGTACGCATCACTGGGATCACGTGGGCCGGCCCAACCTATCAGAGTAGGTGTATTGCCATTCATACTTATGGTGGTTCCAATCACCATAAGTACGAATGGGAATACCCTCAAAAACACGCAAGCACTTAAAATAAGTTGAAAAAAAAAAATCACATATTTAAAATTAAATCAAAATGAAATGTAATTAATTATTTAAAATAAAATGTAACTTTTTGAAAAATAAATTAACATATTTTAAAGGATCTAAAAATAAACTTACCTCATTTAATAGGATTTTGCATGTTTAAATTATTGAAAAAAATGTATTATTCTGAGCTTTAAAGGTCTTATGCTGATGAAAACAAAGGAGGCCATTCATCTGCTGTTATCAGTTGTAAAAATTCCAAGCGCTTTCTGTTTTGTTCAGAATAACTCCACAAGACTGTATACTGTAAGCTCAAACTGTTGTGACCTTAGTCTCTTTAACGTAACTCCAGAGTGAGGAAGCAGCATGGTAGACTGCCTTTTATACCTGCTTGCCCGGGGTGTGCAGGTGACCCTTGGGTCTCCAACAGGTGCGCCCTCTGGTGGCAAGTCTTACACACTAGTAAAGTTTACATACATAACATCACTCCCCCCTCCCAAAGTCTTAGATACAAGTTATTTGCAAGTTGAGGCGATCCGGGGCTCTGTGTTCCCGGGTTGATCGCCTGAGTTGAAGTCCTGGCATGGGTGAGACGGTCGGATCATTGCTGAACTGCAGCACAGCTGGTCTGATCGGACTGTCGGGCACGGTGGGTTCATCCTCGTGGTTGACAACGAGGTTGGTTGCTGGTTGGGTGTGTGTGGGTGGATTAATGATGGTAATATTCTCTTCAAACTGTTTTTGGTTGTCAGTGAATCGCAGTTTGGTCTGATCCAAGTGCTTTTTGCACGTTTGTCCATTCAAAAGTTTGACAACAAACACTCTATTCCCCTCCTTGGCTAAAACAGTGCCAGCAACCCATTTGGGACCATGACCATAATTAAGAACAAACACAGGGTTATTAACCTCAATGTCACGCGATACAGCCGCGCGATCGTGTTACACGTTATGCCGGTGACATCGGGTTTCTACATGATCATTGAGATCCGGGTGGACTAAGGAGAGCCTGGTTTTGAGTGCTCTCTTCATTAATAATTCTGCAGGGGGAACACCAGTAAGCGAGTGGAGTCGCGTCTGGTAGCTGAGCAGAACCCGAGATAACCGGGTCTGCAGGGAGCCGTCCGTCATGCGTTTCAAGTTCCGCTTGATAGTTTGGACTGCCCGTTCTGTTTGACCATTGGATGCAGGCTTAAACAGGGCAGACCTGACATGCTTGATGCCATTGCGGATCATGAACTCGTTGAATTCCGCGCTGGTGAAACATGGACCATTGTCACTAACAAGGACCTCGGGCAAACCATGAGTGGCGAACATGGCCCGGAGGCTTTCAATGGTGGCAGTGGACGTACATGATGACATTATTATACATTCAATCCATTTAGAGTAAGTGTCCACTGCTACAAGGAACATCTTTCCTAGAAAGGGGCCAGCGAAATCTACATGGATCCTGGACCACAGTTTGGAGGGCCATGGCCACAGACTCAGTGGGGCCTCCCTTGGTACATTGCTCAACTGTGAGCAAGTGTTATATTGGTGTACGCATGACTCCAATTCCGTGTCAATGCCGGGCCACCAAACATGCGACCTGGTGATAGCCTTCATCATGACTATGCCTGGGTGGGTCGCGTATAAACATTTCTCTGCCTTTTTTTGGCAAAACCACGCGATTCCCCCATAGGAGACAATCCGAATGGATGGACATTTCATTCTTGCGTCGGTAAAACGGCTTAATTTCATCTTGTATTTCCCCGGGAACAGCCGACCAGCTCCCATTAAGGATGCAGCTTTTACTAGTGATAGCACAGGGTCCTGGCTAGTCCAGATCCTGATCTGGCGAGCCATGATGGGTGACCCCTCGCTCTCAAAAACATCCATTACAAGAAGCAAGTCTGCTGGTTGCACTATTTCCACCCCGGTAGTGGGCAATGGTAGCTGACCGAGGGCATCAGCACAGTTCTCAGTGCCTGGTCTGTGGCGGATTAGATAGTCATACACAGATAACGTTAGTGCCCATCTTTGGATGCGGGACGAAGCGTTGGTGTGAATACCTTTGCTTTCTGAGAACAGCAAAATGAGCGGCTTGTGGTTGGTTTCGAGCTCGAATCGGAGTCCAAATAGGTATTGGTGCATTTTCTTAACCCCGTATACGCATGCTAATGCTTCTTTCTCAACCATACTGTAGGCTCTTTCAGCCTTAGCTAAACCTCTGGACGCATATGCAACCGGTTGCAGTTTGCCTGACACATTGGCTTGCTGTAACACACAACCGATCCCGTACGAAGATGCATCACAAGCTAGCACTAAACGATTACACGGGACATACAATACAAGTAACTTGTTAGAACATAGCAGGTTTCTGGCCTTATTAAAGGCTGTCTCTTGAGATTTACCCCAAACCTAGTCGTCACCCTTACATAGCAATAAATGCAAAGGTTCCAGCAAAGTGCTCAACCCTGGTAGAAAGTTACCAAAGTAGTTGAGGAGTCCCACAAACGAACGCAACTCCATCACATTCTGTGGTCTGGGTGCATTCTTGATGGCCTCCGTCTTGGAGTCCGTGGATCTGATGCCGCCCGCCACAATCTTGCTCCCCAAAAATTCGACCTCTGGCCCCAGGAAAACACACTTGGAGCGTTTCAGCCTGAATCCCACTCTGTCCAGTTGCTTTAGAACCTCTTCCAGGTTGTGCAAGTGTTCGGTGGTGTTGCGGCCAGTGATCAGGATGTTGTCTTGAAACACTAGGGTGCACGGAACCGATTTCAGCAGACTCTCCATGTTCCTCTGGAAGATGGCTGCAGCCAAGTGAATCCCAAAAGGGCATCTGTGGTATATGAACAGTCCTTTGTGCGTGTTGATGCACGTCAATTTTTTTGAAGGGTCAACCAGTTCCTGTGTCATGTCAGCAGAGGTTAGATCCAGCTTGGTGAACGACTTCCCCCCTGCTAGTGCTGTGAACAGGTCATCCATTTTGGGTAATGGGTACTGGTCCTGTAACGAGACTCGGTTGATCGTTACCTTGTAGTCCCCGCAGATTCTGACCATCCCATCGCTTTTCAACACCGGAACAATTGGACTTGCCCACTCGTTGAACTCGACTGGCGATATGATTTCCTCTCGTTGAAGTCTGTCCACCTCGATCTCGACTTTCTATCGCATCATTAATGGAACCACTTGGGCCTTGTGATGAAATGGCCGTGCATCAGGGACTAGATGGATCTGCACTTTGGCGTCTGTGAAGTTGCCGATGCCTGACTCAAATAACGACGGGAATTTGTTTAGCACTTGGGCGCACGAGGCGTCATCCACCGAAGACAGCGCTTTGATGTCGTCCCAGTTCCATCGGATCTTTCCTAGCCAGATTCTGACGAACAGTGTTGGGCCATCGCCTGGTACAATCCATAGTAATAAATCATGCACAGTTCCATCGTACAATACCTTCACTGCCGCGCTGCCAATGACTGGTATGAGCTCTTTGGTGTGAGTGCGCAGCTTTGTGTGAATCGGGCTTAGTTTTGGCCTTTGTGCCTTGTTGCCCCATAGTTTCTCAAAAGCCTTCTGGCTCATAATTGACTGACTCGCCCCCGTGTCCAATTCCATAGAAACTGGAATGCCATTTAATTTGACTTTCAACATTATCGGAGGGTTTTTGGTGGTGAAGGTGTGTACCCCATACACTTCCTCTTCAGCCTCGGGTTGAGTTGCCTCTCTTACTCATTCAGCGTGATCCGCGCTGGATCAGTCATCTTCTGCCGACTCTGCCACGTGGTGAGTCGCAGCACGTCTGCACGTTCGCTGGAGGTGCCCCATTGTTCCACAGCCCTTGCACACGTAGTGCTTGAATCGATATTGATGGGCCCGATGATTACCCCTGCAGCGCCAACATGGTGTTAATGGATTCGCATTCACGCCCCACAGCGTCATCCTAGGTCTGACCTCTGCAGGCGTGTAGGCCCTGCCTTGTACCGTTCTGCCTGCTGAAGGCGTTATTATATGCACAGTACTTGCCGATGAGCTTCGATGCTGCAAAGATATCTGTTTAGTGTTATCGTTCGTGGACATGAAAGCCTGGGCTATTGTGATGGCCTTGCTCAGATCTAGGGATTCAGCAGACAGCAGTTTGCGAAGAATGACCTCGTGGCCAATTCCAAGCATGAAAAAGTCCCGCAATATTTCCGCCAAAAATCCAGCAAATTCGCACAGTCCTGCAAGGCGCCTTGGGTCGGCGACATAGCTCGCCATGTTCTGGCCCTTGGAGCGATGGTGCGTGTAAAAGCAATACCTGGCTATTAAGATGCTCCCCTTCGGCTTGAGGTGTTCCCGAACCAGCGTGCACAACTCTGCATATGTCTTGTCCATTGGTTTCAGCGGTGCTAGCAGATTTTTGACGAGGCCATATATCGTGGACCCGCAAACAGTGAGGAGAATCGCCCTGCACTTGACCGCAGTATCTTCCATATCCAGCTCGTTGGCCACGAAGTACTGGCCAAGATGCTCAACGAAGGCTTCCCAATCATCACCCTCAACAAATCTCAAGAATACCAACGGTAACCATAACCGCGTGAAAGTTTGTGATCTGTTACTCGTCGCCAATTGTTATGTTCAGAATAACGCCACAAGACTGTATACTGTAGGCTCAAACTGTTGTGCCCTTGGTCTCTTTAATGTAACTCCAGAGTGAGGAAGCAGCGCGGTAGACTGCCTTTTATACCTGCTTGCCCGGGGTGTGCAGGTGACCCTTGGGTCTCCAACAGGTGCGCCCCCTCTGGTGGCAAGTCTTACACACTAGTAAGGTTTACATACATAACACTTTCACTGGACAGGAGTTGGGTGAATAGCCCAACTTTCCGCCCGCGGAGGCTATTTACTTTGCATGTGTGCGATCTGTCAAGAGGATTCTTGAAAGATTGCAAGTTCCGGGTTTAGACGCGCGCACTTCGCACATCTAAACCCAGAATTGTGGGGTCCCGACAGGCACATGCGCACCTCGCACGCGCTGGTAGAGGCCGCAAATTCAGGGCCAGTGAATGGCGGAGCAGGCTCGAGGGGCTGTATGGCCTACTCCTCTTCCTAATTCTTATGTTCTTATGTCTTGTCCAACGGCACCTCTGGAATACATTGCCAGCTGATGCGGTGGGTGCCCCGAAGAGGCACTGGATCTTGTCTGGGACAGAGATCGCACCATATAGATAGTAAGTGACTCACAGATAACTCTTGGTTCCTGTGATCTCCCAAACAGATTTTGATCACCCGAGGGGGGGTCAGAGAGGAATTTTCCCCGAATGTTATTTCCCTTATTGGCCCTGGGATTTATCTCTGTTTTTTTTTGCCTCTCCCAGGAGATTACCTGGCAGCAGAGATGGGGGATGGAAGAAGTGTCCATTCGTCTGATGCTCCGGACATCATGGTGTGTGGGGCAGGCTTGATGGACCAGCTGGTCTTTTCCTGCTCGCCAATTTGGTATGCATAACATCAGCACTCCCACACTACTGCTCTGGCATTCATTCATTCATTCACAAGATGCGAGCATCGCCAGCAAGGCCGGCATTTATTGCCCATCCCTAATTGACCTGGAGAAGGTGGTGGTGAGCCGCATTCTTGAATATAACTGAGTGGCTTTCAGAGAACAGTTAAGAGTCAACCACACTGCTGTGGATCTGGAGTCATGTATAGGCCAGACCGGGTAAGGGCGGCAGATTTCCTTCCCTAAAGGACACTCGATGTCCCCCGTAAGCTGCACTGACCCCTGTGCAGCCTACCTCCCGCAAAGCGCGGCCCATTCAAATCTTTGCACGTGTGCGGTGTCGACAATGAAAAAGCCGGTGAACGGCCGGCATGGGATCGTGCAGATGACTGTGCGGCTTAGCAGGAACATTGGTCGCACTCCAGATGTCACACATCTGATATCACATACCAGACATCAGACTTTGTTACCATGCAAAAGAATCTTTGAAGAAAGAGAAAGAAAGACATTTAGTGATATGGAGCTAGTAATTTATGAGCAGTTAGAATTATCCTCTGATTAAGCTCAGCAGATTCTCTAAGTGGCTGCAACTTGCCTATTTCGAGCAGTGATCTTAAAGGGACAGCCCAGTTCAGCAGCTAATCACCGCAACCATATTGAAAGCCTAAGACTGTCAGCTGTGGCTCAGTGGGTAGCCCTCTTGCCTCTGAGTCAGAAGGTTGTGTGTTCAAGTCCTACTCAAGTACAATAAATCTAGGCTGACATGGGAGTGCTGCAATGTCAGAGGTGTGCTGTCTTTCAGATGTTAAACTAAGGGCCTGACTGCTCTCTCAACTGGATATAAAATATCCCATGGCACCATTTCAAAGAAAAGCAGAGGAGTTCTTCCTGGCCTATATTTATTCTTTAATCAACATAACAAAAACAGATCTTTTTGAATGGCGGAGCAGGCTCGAGGGGCTAGATGGCCTACTCCTGTTCCTAATTCTTATGTTCTTATGTTCTTATTATCAAATTGCTGTTTGTGGGAGCTTGCTGTGCGCAAATTGGCTTCTGTGTTTCCTACAATACAACAGTGACTACGCTTTGGGATGTCTGCTGGTCGTGAAAGGCGCTATATAAACGCAAGTCTTTCTTTTTAACCCATGAGCAATGTCACAGAAGACCTGTCATCTTGCTTTATAGGAACAGGAGTAGGCTATTGAGCCCTCGAGCCTGTTCTGCCATTCTATTAGATAATGGTTGAACTGTACCTCAACGCTTTATACCTGCCGATACTCCATATTCCTTGATAATCTATTGATCTCAGCCTTGAAAATTTCAATTGACTCAGCATTCATATCCTTTTGTGGGAGAAAATTTCCATTACTCTTTGTGTGAAAAAGTGCTTTGTTATTTCACTCCTAAATGGCCTGGTTATAATTTTAAGACTTCAGCCTCTTGTTCTGGATTGCCCCAAAGAAAGAAGAGAGAAAGAAAGACTTGCATTTATATGGTGCCTTTCACGACCACCTGATGTCCCAAAGCGCTTTACAGCCAATAAAGCACATTTTTTTGAAGTGTAGTCACTGTAGGAAACACGGCAGCCAATTTGTGCACAGCAAGCTCCCACAAACAGCAATGTGATGATGACCAGATAATCTGTTTTATCTGATGGGGGCCCCGACCTACGTGAGAACACCAGCGGCAGGTCGGGGTGATAAAAGGAGCGACGAGCGACAGCCCGGAGGCCTCTTCAGGGAGCAGAGCGAGCTGGTGCAGGAGGGCGACGGCAGCGGAGAGTGACATCATCAAGGTCCAGGTCGGTGATTGGAGCGTGGGCAGATACAGCAAGGTCGGGGCGAAGGAGCGGCAAGAGACTGTAGAGGGACATAATCGGGGCCCTGGGTTTAAAAATCTCATCTGACAGACAGCACCCCCTCAGCACTGCACTGGGAGTGTCAGTCTAGATTTGTGCTCAAGTCTCTGGAGCAGGACTTGAACCTACAACCTTCTGACTCAGAGGCAAGAGTGCTGCCCACTGAGCCATGGCACTTGGCATTTCTCTGCAGCTACCTTAACGCACCACTTTATCACTTTAAAGACCTCGATTGGATCACCCCGAAGGGAGTGCAAAACCAAGTTTCGGCAACCTGTGCTCATAATCTCACCCTTTAATCCTTGGTATAATTCTGGTAAGTCTGCGCTGTACGCCCTCCAAGGCCAATATATCTCTCCTTGAGGTGCGGTGCATAAAACTGAATGCAGTGCTCCCGATGGCTCTGTACAACTGGAACATCACTTCCTCACATCTCTATTCCAGCCCATTTGAGATAAAGGCCAACATTCCATTAGCCTTTATGATTACTTTTTGTACCTATGCACCAGCTTTTAGTGATTTGTGTACCTAGCCACCAAAATCTTTTTGCTCCTCCACATCTCCGAGTCTCTCGGCATTAAGGAACTATTCTGATTTGTCTCTCTCTGATTCAAAGTGGATGACCTCGCACTTCTCTGCATTGAACTCTCTGTCGATGTCCCTTTGTAATTTCCAGCTCCCATCTGCAAAATTTACTGTGCAATCTCCTCCCTCCTTGTGCTTTTCTGCCTGTGTCTCCCTATATTATTCTTTCTTCTACATCTCACTACTACTCATCCAGAGCGCTGTAGCAAAACTGTAGAAATAATTTGGATTAAAAAAAAATTGAACAGTGCAGTGAAAAAAAATAACCCCGACTGTAAGTCAAAACAGTCCCGGGAGAAACACTTTAAAATGATGAAGGATACGGTTGTTGGGAAAAGGGGCATGGAATCTGTTACTTGGCAACTGTAAAATCTCATAACTTTTGCCACAATTTATGAATTTTTAATGATTTTGTTATGATTTTTTAGTGCTCTGAGTTTTGCAGCGCTGCAGCACAGGGGTGATATACAGTCAAAGCCAAGTACTGTCTACAGAAGCAGGAGAGCCGGATGTTAAGGGACAGGGAATCTGAGTCGGTCTTACTGATGCACCAGACACAAAACTCCGGTGCCAGTGCTGAGGGAGTGCCACACTGTCGGAGGTGTTGCCTTTTGGATAAAACGTTAAAAGATCATGTTATGTATGTAACCTTTGGCAACCTGTATCACACCACCACCAGAGGGCCTACCTGTTGGAGGCCCAAGGGATCCCAGCATCCCTTCGGAGCACTGTATATAAGCAGGCCACCCATGCTGTACCAGCATTCTGGAATTCAATTAAAGGAGCTAAGGTCACACTTACTCATTGCATACAGTACTCAGCTTCATCCTTTATTATGAGCATAATAATTGATGATGAGGTAACAAACAGCCGCGCAAAAATGCAAAGAACAGTTGGTATCCTGGAGAAGTTCTCAGAAGGGGACGATTGGGAGGCCTTCGTGGAGAGACTCGACCAATAATTCGTGGCCAATGAGCTGGAAGGGGACGAGAACGCTGCCAAACGAAGGGCGATCCTCCTTACCATCTGTGGGGCAACAATCTATGGCCTCATAAAGAATCTTCTAGCTCCGGTGAAACCAACAACCAAATCCTATGAAGAATTGTGTACGCTGGTCCGGGAGCACCTAAATCCGAAGGAAAGCGTCTTGATGGCGAGGTATCGGTTCTACACGTGTCAACGGTCGGAGGGCCAGGAAGTGGCGAGCTACGTTGCCCAACTAAGGCGCCTTGCAGGACATTGCGAATTCAATGGATTCCTTGAACAAATGCTAAGAGACTTTTTTGTGCTTGGCAATGGCCATGAGGTAATCCTTCGCAAACTACTGACTGTTGAAACACCGAATCTGAGCAAAGCCATAATGATAGCCCAGGCATTTATGTCCACCAGTCATAACACTAAACAAATTTCGCAGCATAAAGAGGTTTTGCCTAGTACTGTGCACAAAGTAACATCGTTTTCAAGCAGGAATACACATGGCAGAACGTACACACTGGCTGCTGCACGACTTCAGATGACCCAGAGTCTGCCATCAATCGTTAATGCGAGGCTGTTAACACCTTGTTGGCGTTGTGGAGGTGATCATCGGGCCCATCAATGCCGCTTCAAGCACTATGCGTGCAACGGCCACAGAACAATGGGACACCTCCAGCGAATATGCAGGCGAGCTGTAAACCCTGCAAACCACCACGTTGCAGAGGAAGATCGATCCATGGTGGATCTGGCTGAACTAGAGACTGGAACCGAGGAGGCAGAAGTGTACGGGGTACACACCTTCACCACGAAATTGTCCACCGATTATATTAAAAGTTGAACTGAACAGAATTTCAGTATCCATGGAACTGGACACGGGTGCGAGTCAGTCTATAATGAGCAAAAAGGCCTTCAACAGGCTGTGGTGCAACAAGGCACACAGGCCCAAGCTCAGCTCCATTCACACCAAGCTAAGAACTTACACTAAAGAGCTGATCCCTGTAATTAGCAGCGCAGAAGTCAAAGTCTCCTAGGATGGAGCAGTGCACGAACTCCCACTATGGATCGTGCCAGGGGATGGCCCACACTGTTCGGCAGAAGCTGGCTGGGAAAAATCCGCTGGAACTGGGACGACATCCGAGCGCTTTCGTCCATTGACAACGCCTCATGTGCCCAGGTTCTGAGCAGATTCCCATTGTTGTTGGAGCATTGGAAGTTTCTCAGGGGCGAAGGTGCCCACTTGGTTCCCAGTGAACGACCCATCCACCACAAGGCATGGGCAGTACCGTATATGATGCGAGAGAAAGTGGAAATTGAGCTGGACAAGCTGCAGCGAGAAGGCATCATCGCGCCGGTGGAATTCAACGAGTGGGCCAGTCCGATTGTTCCAGTACTCAAAGGTGACGGTACGGTCAGAATTTGTGGAGACTATAAAGTAACGATTAACCATTTTTCGCTACAGGACCAGTACCCGCTACCCAAGGCAGACGACCTATTTGCGACCCTAGCTGGAGGAAAGACGTTCACTAAGTTGGACCTGACTTCAGTCTACATGACGTAGGAGCTGGAGGAATCTTCGAAAGGCCTCACCTTCATCAAAACGCACAAGGGTCTGTTCATCTATAACAGATGCCCGTTTGGGATTTGTTCGGACGCGGCAATTTTCCAATGGAACATGGAGAGCCTACTAAAGTCGGTTCCACGCTCCAGGATGACATATTGGTCACAGGTCGGGACACCATTGAACACTTGAAGAATCTGGAAGAGTTTCTAAGTTGGCTAGATCGCGTGGGACTCAGGTTGAAATGCTCGAAGTGTGTTTTCCTGACGCCAGAGGTCGAGTTCTTGGGAAGAGGAATCGCAGCAGATGGCATCTGACCCACTGACACCAAGACGGAGGCCATCAAGAACACGCCGAGACCATAGAACGTGACGGAGCTGCGGTCGTTCCTGGGACTCCTCAACTATTTCGGTAACTTCCTACCCGGGTTAAGCACCTTGCTAGAACCCCTACATGTGCTACTGTGCAAGGGAGACGACTGGGTATGAGGGAATTCACAAGAGGCTGCCTTTGAGAAAGCCAGAAATCTGTTATGTTCAAACAAACTGCTTGTTCTGTATAACCCATGTAAATGATTAGTGCTAGTTTGCGATGCGTCGTCATACGGGGTCGGTTGTGTGTTACAACAGGCTAACAAATCGCCTATGCGTCCAGGAGTCTGTCCAAGGCCGAAAATGCACCAGCATTTGTTTGGTCTCAAGTTTGAGCTAGAACTTGACCATAAGCCGCTATTCTCAGAGAGCAAAGGGATTAACACCAATGCCTCTGCCTGCATCCAAAGATGGGCGCTCACGCTGTAGGCATACAGCTATGTAATCCGCCACAGACTGAGCACAGAGAACTACGCTGATGCTGTCAGTCAGCTACCATTGCCTACCACCGGGGTGGAAATGGCACAGCCTGCAGACTTGCTCATGGTGATGGATGCATTCGAAAACAAAAATACCTGTTACGGCCAGTCAGATCAGGACCTGGACCAACCAGGATCCTTTCCTGTCCCTGGTAAAAAAAAACTGTGTCCTCCATGGGCGCTGGTCCAGCGGAGATGCAGGGAGAGATTAAGCCGTTCCACAGGCGCAAAGATGAAATGTCCTTACAGGCGGACTGTCTTTTGTGGGGTAATCGCGTGGTCTTGCCCAAGAAAGGCAGAGAAACGTTCATAAGCGACCTACACAGCACCCACCCAGGCATAGTAATGATGAAAGCCATAGCCAGATCCCATGTGTGGTGGCCCGGCATCGACTCAGATTTAGAGTCATGCGTGCGCCAGTGCAACACTTGTTCTCAACTGAGCAATGCACCCAGAGAGGCATCGCTAAGTTTGTGGTCGTGGCCTTCCAAATCGTGGTCTAGGATCCACATTGACTTTGCGGGCCCATTTCTAGGTAAAATGTTCTTGGTTGTTGTGGATGCTTATTCAAAATGGATTGAATGTGTAATAATGTCTGTAAGCACGTCCACTGCCACCATCGAAAGCCTATGAGCCATGTTTGCCACACACGGCCTGCCTGATGTCCTTGTCAGCGACAATGGGCCGTGTTTCACCAGTGCTGAATTCAAGAAATTCATGACCCGCAATGGGATCAAGTACATCACATCTGCCCCATTCAAGCCTGCATCCAACGGCCAGGCAGAATGAGCAGTTCAAACCATCAAGCAAAGCTTGAAACGTATGTCGGAAGGCTCCCTGCAGACCCGACTGTCCCGAGTCCTGCTCAGCTAACGCACCAGTTCCCCCAGCCGAGCTGCTCATGAAAAGGGCGCTCAAAACAAGGCTCTCTCTTGTCCACCATGATCTCCATGATCACGTCGAGGGCAGGCGGCATCAACAAAGTATGTATCATGATTGCGCAAACTTGTCACGCGATATTGAGGTCAATGACCCTGTGTTTTTACTCAATTATGGACATGGTCCCAAATGGCTCGCTGGCACGGTCATAGCCAAAGAAGGGAGTAGGGCGTTTCAGGTCAAATTGGCCAATGGACTAACGTGCAGAAAGCATTTGGACCAAACCAAATCGCGGTTCACTAACAGTTACGAGCAACCCAAAGAGGCCACCACCAACTTCGACCCTCCAACACACACACAAGTGGTAACCGACATCGCAGTTGACCAGGAAGCTGAACTCACCATCCCCAGCAGCCCGGCAAGGCCAGCTGCCCAGCAGCAAAGTGATGAACCAACCAACTCATCCACACCTGCATTTGTACTGAGACGACCGACAAGGGAGCGCAAAGCCCCAGATCGTTTCACCCTGTAAATAAGTGTACTATTGACTTTACGAGGGAGTGATGTTATATATGTAACCCTTGGCAACCTGTATCACGCTACCTGTTGGAGTCCCAAGGGATCCCAGCATCCCTTGGGAGCACTGTATATAAGCAGGCCTCCCACGCTGTACCAGCACTCTGGAGTTCAATTAAAGGAGCTAGGGTCACACTTACTCATTGCATAAAGCACTCAGTTTCATCCTTTATTATGAGTATAATAGATCCCATGGCCACTATTTCAAAGAAGAGCAGGGGAGTTATCCCCGGTGTCCTGGTCAATATTTATCCCTCAATCAACATCAAATTATCTAGTCATTATCACATTTTTGTTTTCTTCTTCTTAGGCCGTCTCTTGGAGTCGAGGATGACTTGCTTCCACACTAAAAATGAGTTCTCAGGTGACTGTTGAGACTTGAAATGGTGGAAGATGCCTGTGCGTGAATTCTTTTAACATCGGGTGGCCGCCGCACACCAACCACCACACGGGCTTGACAGAGCAAGGTCTTGGTCCAGTGGCAAGGGTTAACCAAGACGACCGGAGACCCAGGCTTTGCTGCATGTGCGAATACATACACACAAACTCAAACATACTCCTCCTGTCCTCCTTCCTCCTTCCCACAGGTCCTCTCTCCCTGGGATTCATAGCACGCAGTGTAGGCCTCACAACTTCGATATTGGCTCGTACGGAGCCTTCCCTGGGTCTACGCTGCTCCACTCCTGGGCCCGACCTAGCTCGCTGTGTGTGGGAGCTCGTTGTGCGCAAATTGGCTGCTGCGTTTCCTACATTACAACAGTAACTACATTTCAAAAACTACTTAATTGGCTGCAAAGCGCTTTGCGACTCGGTAGTCGTGAAAGGTGCTTTCGAAATGGTAGTCTTTCTTTTTATGTTTAACTGACTGGCTTCCCACTGTGTTTCACTGTGCCCAGAGCATGTAAAGCTCGGGGATTGCCTTTCATGCGCTGAGTAGGATAACGTACAAATATTCTTTTCGATGCCACTGCAGTTTGCCTTATTTATGCATCGCAGTGCAGCTCCAGTGACTCACAGGCAGGCCATGGAGTCTTAGCTTGTAGGCGGCAAAGCAAAATCTCGCAATATTAAAGGAAATTAGTATTAAATTAAATTAGTGTTAAATCCCACATTCTACACTACGTAAACTTGAGGTCATTCAAAACTCAGCAGCCTGTGTCCTAACTCATACCGAGTCCCGTTCACCCGTCACCCCCTGTCCTCGCTGACCTACACTGGCTCCCAGTTAAGCAACGCCTCGATTTCAAAATTCTCATCCTTATTTACAAATCCCTCCATGGCCTCGTCCCTCCCTATCTCAATAATCTCCTCCAGCCTCACAACATTACGAGATATCTGCGCTCCTCTAATTCTGCCCTCTTGAGCATCCCTGATTATAACTGCGCAACTATCGGTGGCCGTGCTTTCTGTTGCCTGGGCCCCAAGCTCTGGAACTCCCTGCCTAAACCTCTCCACCTCTCTACCTCTCTTTCCTCCTTTAAGACGCTCCTTAAAACCCACCTCTTTAACCAAGCTTTTGGTCATCTGCTGTAAGTTCTTCTTATGTGACTTGGTGTCAAATTTATCTGTTTTGTCTTGTAACACTGCTGTGAAGCGCCTTGGGGATGTTTACTATGTTAAAGGCGCTATATAAATAAAAGTTGTTGTTGTTGAAATGAGGAACAATGTAGAAAGTGTAGTTGACAAGGGCCAAATGGGACTGTGAAAAAAATGTTAGCAGGTTTTATTTTTTTTTAAATTAATATCTCGGGATGTGGATGTTGCTGGCAAGGCCAGCATTTATTGCCCATCCCTAGCTGCCCTGAGAAGGTTGGTGGTAAGCCTTCTTCATGAAGCACTGGTAATGGATTAATAGAACAGAGCGGCTTGATAGGCTAATAGACAGTTGGGACCGGGGTCACTTATAGGCCCAGGCTGGGTAAGGTCATCAGATTTGCTTCTCTAAAGGACATCAGAGAACGAATTGGATTTTTGCGGCAATCATGGTCGCTTCTACTGATACCAGCTTTTTGGGCCCAAGTTTCCACATGATTTGCGCCTGATTTTTAGGAGCAACTGGTGGAGAACGGACTATTTTAGAAATCGCAATTCTCCACATTTTTTTTTCTGCAGTTCAAGTCAGGTAGAACAGTTCTACTTTGGAACAGAATTTTTTCTTCAAAAGGGGACGTGTCCGGCCACTGACGCCTGATTTGAAAGTTTCCACAGTGAAAACGTACTCCAAACTAAAGTAGAATGGAGCAAGTGAATATTTTTGTAGAACTGAAAAAACCTGTTCTACACATTAAAAAATCAGGCGCAGGTTACAAATTAGGCGTCCAGAACGAGAAGGGAAGTCATTAAATTCTATAATAAATCCTTATTTATACTTCTACAAATATTATACAAATAAATCCAACCTGAATAAACATTTATAAGCAAAGAAAAGATTAAATAAACCATCTTTCTACCTGTGTGAAAGTGCTTCAGGCAGGCCTTTCGGGACCGAAGGCTGAACGGGCCGGCCCGAGACTTCGGGCAGGGCCCGTCCCCAGCACCAGATTTACAGGTAGGTGGCGTTGGGTTGGGTCGGGTCGGGTCGGGGAGGTTCGGTTCGGGTCGGGGGGGAGAGAGAGGGAGAGGGGGAGAGAGAGGGAGGGAGGGGGGGTCGGAGGGAGAGAGAGAGAGGGAGGGAGAGAGAGAGAGAGGGAGGGGGAGAGAGAGAGAGAGGGAGGGAGAGGGGGGCGGAGGGAGAGAGGGAGGGGAGTAGGGAGAGAGAGAGAGAGGGAGGGGGAGAGAGAGAGAGAGAGAGAGGGAGAGAGAGAGGGGGTGGGGAAGTCAGGTCGGATCCACTCCGGGAGCAGGAGTCGGGTCGGGTACAGTGGGGGGGGGGTCGGGTCGGGGGGCGGGAGCGCGGGTCGGGTCGGGTCCAGTCGGGGAGTCGGGGAGCGGGAACAGGAGCGCGGGTCGAGTCGGGTCAGTCGGCGGGGGGGGGGCGCGGGTGTCGGGTCTGGTCCGGAGGCAGGGGGGGGAGGGGGGGAGCGGGTGTCGGGTCTGGTCCGGAGGCGGGGGGGGGAGGGGGGAAGGGGGGGAGCGGGTGTCGGGTCTGGTCCGGAGGTGGGGGGGGAGGGGGGAAGGGGGGGAGCGGGTGTCGGGTCTGGTCCGGAGGCGGGGGGGGGAGGGGGGAAGGGGGGGAGCGGGTGTCGGGTCTGGTCCGGAGGCGGGGGGGGGAGGGGGGGGGGGGAGCGGGTGTCGGGTCTGGTCCGGAGGTGGGGGGGGAGGGGGGAAGGGGGGGAGCGGGTGTCGGGTCTGGTCCGGAGGCGGGGGGGGGAGGGGGGAAGGGGGGGAGCGGGTGTCGGGTCTGGTCCGGAGGCAGGGGGGGGGGGGGGAGGAGCGGGTGTCTGGTCTGGTCCGGAGGCGGGGGGGGGGGGGGGGGGGGCGGGGAGCGAGTGTCGGGTCTTGTCGGGGGCGGGGAGCAGGAGCTGGCCGTGGGAGGAGCCTTATTCACGCAGCCCCAGTGAGGCCATTCAGCCAGGGGTAGGGGCTGCGTGCTTCGGGCCCCTCCCACACAGTTCGGCGCCTGGAGCTACTGCACTTGCGTGCCCACTGTAGTGCGCATGTGCAGAGGTCCCGGCACTGTTTTCAGCGCAGGGACCTGGCTCCGCCCCCCCACAGCTCGTGCTGGCTGCGCCGAGGGCCAGAAGACCTGCAAGTAGGTGGAGAATACCGAGGATTTTTTTAGGCGCACTTTGTGGCGCGAAAAACGGGCGTCCAGTTCGGGACTGCGCCGTTCTAGGCGCGTGTGGAAACTTGGGCCCTTTATTTCTAGATTCCTTTTTAACTGAATTCGAATTCTCAAACTGCCAAACTCAAGGGGTGGAAATTTGGTCGCGTCTCTGTTGCGCGATAACCCAGGCGGAGCGGTAAATTTTGCGGTGGGAAATGGTTTGCGTCTCCTGCCGCAAAACTCAGCAGCTGGGCCCTGAGTGTGGAGCGGAGCACTCAGGAAGGTGTTCCACGCCTCTTTTAGGGCACTAGGCCGGCTGAGCAACTGAAAATCCTGAGCTAAACAGCGACTTGCGTGAAAGAAAATCTGGAAAAAAAACCCCCACCAAAAACGTACCCAATACTTTACTGATGACGCATCCACATGAATTTCAAAAGTAAAAACATAAATAACAATCACATTTAGCTCAGAGTGACGTTCCTTCCCTCACTGCAGCCGCTGCAGCTGGAACCGCCAGCCATCACAGGCGGTCCCACTAGGGGGGCGCTGCGGGGCTCTACGGATTGGGCGACTTTCAAATTTCGAGCCAGTGTCACAACCAGGGGGCGCTGCACACCGGCTCGCCTCTCCCGGGCGGTACTGCTCCGCGCCCTCGTAAACCCGGCACCGAATGTCCCGGCAAGGGTGCTGGCCGCCTGCCCGGAAATGCTTTCCGCTGCCATTACCGCAGCCCCCCGGGGCAAAAACAGAGGGGGCAACGAACCGAAAATCCAGCCCATATTCTCTGGATTAATCGTCCTGGGCTCTGGATTACTAGTCCAGTAACAAAACCACTGCGGTACTGTACCCATCAAATAAGCATATTAGAAACTGAAAGGAGAGTTAAAGAGATGGTCGCACCACCCTGGGATGAAGGAGTAAGTCTAACTGTGGAGGATGAAGCTATGGCGTAGTTAATAAATAAATACTTAGAATTCGTCTTTACAAATAATAGTGGAAATTAGACTGTAGGTGTACCGGAGGAGGATAAGGAACAATTGTTAGAGATAAACTGTAAAAAATAAGAAATTGGTTCCAAAAGAAAGAGATCAAAGTGGAGATAAAAGCAGCCACAATAGTTCAATCAGCCTTAAATATGCAAATTGTGCCATGGAACTGGAGAGAAGCCAATGTAACACCTTTATTCAAGAGAGAGAAGAATAAACAGTATAATTTTAGAATCACACAGCGCAGAAGGTAGCAACTCGGCCCATCCTGCCTGTTCCGGTTGTCTGAAAGAGCTATCTGATTAGTCCCACTCCCCTGCTCTTTCCCCATAACCCTGCAAATTCATCCTTTTTAAATAAGAAATTTATATAGCGCCTTTCACAGCCATCGGACGTCTCAAAGCGCTTTACGGCCAATAATGTACTTTGGAATGTAGTCACTGTTGTAATGTGGGAATCGCGGCAGCCAATTTGTGCGCAAACAGCAATATGATAATGACTAGATAATCTTGTTTTTTTGTTACGTTGATTGAGGGATAAATATTGGCCAGGATAACTCCCCTGCTCTTCTTCAAAATAGTGCCTCGGGATCTTTTACATCCACCTGAGCAAGCAGACGGGACCTCGGTTTAATGTCTCATCCGAAAGACGGTACCTCCGACAGTGCGGCACTCCCTCAGCACTGCACTGGGAGTGTGAGCCTGGATTTTTAGAGATCCAATTCCCTTTTGAAAGTTACTATTGAATCTGCTTCCACCGCCCTTTCAGGCAAAGTGTTCCCAATCATAACAACTCACTGTGTAAAGAAATGCTCCTCACCACCGCCCTGGCTTTTTTGCCAATTATCTTAAATCTGTGTCCTCTGTTTACCGACCCTCCTGCCAGTGTGAACAGTTTCTCCCGATCCACTCTATCAAAACCCCTTATCATTTTGAACACCTCTATTAAGTCTCCCCTTAACCGTCTCTGCTCTAAGGAGAACAGTCCCAGCTTCTCCCATCTCTCCACATATCTGAAACTCGTCATTCCTGGTATCATTCCATCATCATCATCATCATCATAGGCAGTCTCTTGCAATCGAGGAAGACTTGCTTCCACTCTAAAAGTGAGTTCTCAGGTGACTGAACAGTCCAATGCCGGAATTACAGTCTCTGTCACAGGTGGGACAGACAGTGGTTGAGGGTAAGGGTGGGTGGGGAGTCTGAATTGCCGCACACTCCCTCTGCTGCTGCGCTTGTTTTCTGCATGCTCTCGGCAACGAGACTCAAGGTGCTTGGCGCCCTCTTTTACAGACAATAGTATGTAGTCACTGTTTTAAGGCAGGAAATGTGGCAGCCAATTTGCACACAGCAAGTTCCCATAAACCGCAATGTGATAATCTGTTTTAGTGATTCTAGTAAACTGTTAGTCTAACGACAGTTGTGTACAAACTCTTAGGGGTTGAAATTCAGTTTCTGCCACCGCCCGTGGGAAGCGGCTGATGGGCGGCAAAGACTGACCTTCGACGGTAAGCGCCGTCCGCGCCTGCCCAGAAATTCAGTCGGCTCTTTGGCAGAGGCGCCAAGAGCTAATGCTGCGCTGGCTAACACCACCCACGTGGCGACATCATCCAGCGTGCAACACCTCCTTGGTGCCTCTATGGCGGTATTTACTTTGAACACAGCCTTCCCAGCAGGCATTCTTACATCCTGGAAAAAGTGGTGAGCAAACAGCGGAACTCGGGCACGATCGCCCAGGAGAGAAAGGCAAGTTTTTTTTCTTTAATTATTTCTTCATTTTTTTCATTAATTGTCACAGTGGGGAAGTTTGTGTGAGTGGGTCGGAGAAGTGTGACGGTTTTTTTTCTTCCCTTTTCTTCCCGTTTCCCAGTGAGCACGGCGGCAGACTTCCGATGCGAAATTCAGTCGGCCTCGTGAGCTCTCGCCTGAGGGTGAGGGTGCAACGCCGCCCTTTAGCGCTGCTCTCTCATCTTTGGGCATAAATCTGAATGTGGCATTTTGAGCCTGCACCTAACGCCCGGCGGTAAAACCAGCACCCAGCCCGTGATACTGCCTCAAAAACGGCGGCAACGAATTTCCACCCCTTAGGATCCATAATTCCAGAAGAATTCAGAAATGCATGGGTTAATCATGGATAGCTGGCAGTATTTTGTTAAAGACATGTAGTTTTTTGACAAATGATATAGTGTTTTGAATAGGCAACTGATTGGATAGATAAAGGGATCTTGGATTGAGTGTATGGATTTTCAGAAGGCGTTCGATAAGGTTCCTTTCTGTCTATCAGTAATATCAATATGTTTATTCTGAGATTTTCAAATAGCCTCATCGCTTCTCTGACATTTCAAAACTGTTCTTCCCATGGGGTTTTCCAACTAACAACCATTTTTATTGAGCAGAGAAGCTCCTTATATTCAGAAAAAGAGTGATTGAGTCTGCCTGAATTTTGAATGCCTGACCACTCAATTTCAAAACAGAGATACAAACAGAAAAAGAAGTACTCGCATTTATAGAGCGCCTTTCATGACCTCAGGACGTCCCAACGTGCTTTACAGCTAATTAAATACTTTTGAAGTGTAGTCACTGTTGTGATTTAAGCAATATGTACAGCAAGGTCCCACAAACAGCAATGTGATAATGACCAGATAATCTGCTTTAGTGATGTTGGTTGAGGGATAAATATTGGCCTAGGACACAACTCGAACTTCTCTTTTTCGAATAGTGCCATGGGATATTTTATGTCCACCTAAGAGAGCAGATGGGGCCTCGGTTTAACATCTCATCTGAAAGACGGTACCGCCCAAAGTGCAGCACTCCCTCAGTACTGCACTGGAGTATCAGGCTAGATTTATGTGCTCAAGTCCCTGGAGTGAGTCTTGAACCCACAACCTTTTGGCTCAAAGGCAAGAGTGCTGCCCACTGAGCCACAGGTTGTGGGACAGGGAGGGATTTTGGTTTTCAGGCACATAACAACATAAGAAATAAGAGCAGGAGTAGGCCATTTGGTCCCTTAAGCCTGCTCCACCCTTCAATAAGATCATGGCTGATCTAATTTTGGCCTCAGCTCCACTTCCCTGCCCGCTCCCCATAACCCTTCACTCCCTTATCACTCAAAAATCTGTCTATCTCCACCTTAAATATATTCAATGACCCAGCCTCCGCAGCTCTCTGAGGCAGAGAATTCCAAAGATTCACGACCCTCTGAGAGAAGAAATTCCTCCTCATTTCCATTCTAAATGGGTGACCCCTTATTCTGAAACTATACCCCCTAGTTCTAGATTCCCCCAAAAGGGGAAACATCCTCTCTGCATCTACCCTGGCACGGTATGTCTTTTCGGTTCTTCCTAATATACACTGTACGATCAGACTGCCATCTGCATCTTATCCTGTGTGTCAACCTCCCGAGGGCTTTAATGGGTTTGTCATGAGCCATTTGATGCCGAGAAGTTCACAGGTGGGTTGTGTTTGCTAAAGTGCTTTTTACACAGCACCAAGCTCCAGAAGTGTTGTAGTCTGTGTATGTTTCTCTATTTGATGAGATTGGAGGCAGGAGGGAGATAATAAGATTTGTTTTTAACAAAAGATCAATAATCAGGATGTTTTGGCATTCCATTAAGTTCCTTTATTCTGCCTCTTAGTTTAGCTGGATTTTTTCTGAGTGAACAAATTGTGATCTGGATCTTTTTTAACATGTGAACATACATATATTATACAGAGGTGCCTATAACCACTGATTGTGTGCGTGCATGTGCGTGTATGCGTGTTTAGGTGATCTTGGACCTGGCCTGGAGGCGGCGTAGGTTAAACAGCGTCCCACTGGTTCTGTAGTTTAGTTCCACTCCAGCGGGGAGCTTGTTGACTGTGAGGTGGAGCATGGCAGCGAGGAAGATTGAGAAGAGGGTTGGAGCGATGACACAGCCCTGTTTAACCCCAGTCCGCATGCTGCAGTACGCGGACGACGCCTGCGTCTGCGCACAATCTGAGGCTGAACTCCAGGATATAGTCGATGTATTCACCGAGGCATATGAAAGTATGGGCCTTACGCTTAATATCCATAGGACAAAGGGTCCTCCACCAGCCTGTCCTCGCCGCACAGCACTGCCCCCCAGTCATCAAGATTCACGGCACAGCCATCGACAAAATGGACCACTTCCCATAACTCGGGAGCCTCTTATCAACGAAGGCAGACATTGATGCAGAGATTCAACATCGCCTCCAGTGCGCCTGTGCAGCCTTCGGCCGCCTGAGGAAAAGAGTGTTCGAAGACCAGGCCCTCAAATCTACCACCAAGCTCATGATCTACAGGGCTGTGGTAATACCCGCCCTCCTATATGGACAATGTACAGAAGACACCTCAAATCGCTGGAGATATATCGCCAACGATATCGCTCCAAGATCCTGCAAATCCCCTGGGAGGACAGGCGCACCAATATCAGTGTCCTCGCCCAGGCTATCATCTCCAGCCTTGAAGCACTGACCACACTCGATCAGCTTCACTGGGCAAGACACATAGTTCGCATGCCAGACACAAGACTCCCTAAACAATTGCTCTATGCGGAGCTCCTTCACGGCAAACGAGCCAAAGGTGGGCAGCGGAAACGTTACAAGGACACCCTCAAAGCCTCCCTGGTGAAGTGCGACATCCCCACCGACACCTGGGAGACCCTGGCCAAAGACCGCCCTAGGTGGAGAAAGTGCATCCGGGAGGCCGTTGAGCTCTTCGAATCGCAACGCCGAGAGCATGCAGAGGTCAGGCGCAGGCAGCGGAAGGAACGTGTGGTAAATCAGTCCCACCCACCCCTTCCCCCGACGAATGTCTGTCCCACCTGTGACAGGGTCTGTGGCTCCCGTATTGGACTGTCCAGCCACCAAAGAACTCACTTTAGGAGAGAAAGCAAGTCTTCCTCGATTCCGAGGGACTGCCTATGATGATAATGTATGCGTGTATATGTGCACACGTATGTGTATGTATGCATGTGTGTGTGTGTGTGTGCGTGTGTGTGTGTGTGTATGCGTGTGTGTGCTTGTGTGTGCCTGCATGTTTGTGTGTGTGTATGCATGTGTGCGTATGCGTGTGTGTGTGTGTGTGTATGAGCATGTGCACGTGTGTATGTCTGCGTGTGTGTATGTGCATGTGTGCGCGTGTGTATGTATGCGTGTGTGTACGTGTGTGCATGCGTGTGTGTGTGACATGACCCTGGTGTGACCGTGATATTGAAATTCACAGCTGTGGTATTCAGTGATGTCACCTTTCTCATTTTTAATTGGGACAGCCCATTTTTTGAGCGGTGTGCTTGGGAATGCTTAAAATGTTTGGAATTCTCTGCCCCAAAAGACTGTGGATGCTCAGTTATTGAGTATTTTCAAAACTGAGATTGATAGAACTCTAGGGGAATCACAGGGGATGGGAATCAGGCAGGAAAGTGGAGTTGAGGGAGAAGATCCACAGCTGGAGTACTGCGTGCAGTTCTGGTCACCACATTACAGGAAAGATGTGATTGCACTAGAGAGGGTACAGAGGAGATTTACCAGGATGTTACCTGGACTGGAGAATTTTAGCTGTGAGGAAAGATTGGATAGGCTAGGGTTGTTTTCTTTGGAACAGAGGAGGCTGAGGGGAGACCTGATTGAGGTGTATAAAATTATGAGGGGCCTAGATAGAGTAGATAGGAAAAATCCTATTATCCTTAGCAGAGGGGTCAATAACCAGAGGGCATAGATTTAAAGTAAGTGGTGGGAGGTTTAGAAGGGATTTGAGGAGAAAGTTTTTCACCCAGTGGGTGGTGGGAGTCTGGAACTCACTGCCTGAAAGGGTGGTAGAGGCAGAAACACTCATAACATTTTTAAAGTATTTGGATGTGCACTTGAAGTACTGTAACCTACAGGACTACGGACCAAGAACTGGAAAGTGGGATTAGGCTGGATAGCTCGTTGTTGGCCGGCGTGGACACGATGAGCTGATGTGCCTCCTTCTGTGCTGTAAATTTCTACGATTCTATGACCAGCCATGATCTTATTGAATGGCGGAGCAGGCTCGAAGGGCCGAATGGCCTAAACCTGCTCCCATTTCTTATGTTCTTATGCAAAATGGGGAAAGAAATAAGCAGCCTTGCTTTCCCCCATTTCTGTACGGGTGAGGTGTTCAGTACGGGTTGAACCTCTCTTATCCGGAACTCCCTTATCCGGAACCACCCCTCATCCAGAACCATTCCCGGCCACGGGGTGGCGTATGCGCAGAGCTCCAACATGAACAAATTGAAGTCCTTCCTCGCTGCCAGCTCCCGCAATCGCTGACCACATCCCGCGATCCACCACCCCCGCCACCGCATCGCCCCACCCCCCCCACCACCATGACCTCTCTGCCGCACTCCCAGCCCCAAGCCAGCCAGCCCCGATATCCCCTTGCTCAGTACCTGTACCATTCAATTTAACGTGACCACTCCTCATCCGGAAAAATCCCTTATCCAGAACAGGCCAGGTCCCGAGGGTTTCAGATATGGGAGGTTCAACCTGCATTAGGTTGGAAAGTCTATCAACAGAAATCAAATGCCTTAATGAAATGAAGTGTTTGAGTGATGGGCATCCCATTCTACTGGTGAAACTGTAAAGCAAACATCGGGGACTGGATTTTCCTCCTGTGAGCTGCCTTGTTTTCAAGTTTGTCCAGAGCGGCCAATGGAGGAAAATTAGGTGGAAAAGCCCAACGGCAGCTGTAATAGAAAGATAGAAAATAGGTGCAGGAGTAGACCATTCGGCCCTTCGAGCCTGCACCACCATTCAATATGATCATGATTGATCATGCAACTTCAGTACCCCACTCTTGCCTACTCTCCATACCCCCTGATCCCTTTAGTCGTAAAGGCCACATCTAACTCCCTTTTGAATATATCCAACGAACTGGACTCAACAACTTTCTGTAGTAGAGAATTCCACAGGTTCACAATTCTCTGGCTTACCCCTTATCCTTAGACTGTGACCCCTGGTTCTGGATTTACCCAACATCGGGAACAGTCTTCCTGCATCGAACCTGTCCAATCCAGTCAGAATTTTATATGCTTCTATGAGATCCCCTCTCATTCTTCTAAATTCCAGTGAATATAAGCCTAGTCGATCCAGTCTTTCTTCATATGTCAGTCCCACCATCCCGGGAATCAGTCTGGTGAACCTTCGCTGCACTCCCTCAATAGCAAGAATGTCCTTCCTCAGATTAGGAGACTGAAACTGCACACAATACTCAACGTGTGGTCTCACCAAAGCCCTGTACAACTGCAGCAAGACTTCCCTGCTATGAATCCTCTCGCTATGAACATGCCATTTGCTTTATTTACTGCCTGCTGTACCTGCATGCCTACTTTCAATGACTGATGTACCATGACACCAGGTCTTGTTGCACCTCTCCTTTTACTAGTCTGTCACCATTTAGATAATAATCTGCCTTCCTGTTTTTGCCACTAAAGTGGATAACCTCACATTTATCCACATTATACTGCATCTGCCATGCATTTGCCCACTCACCTAACCTGTCCAAGTCACCCTGCAGCCTCGTAGCATCCTCCTCACAGCTCACACCGCCACCCAGCTTAGTGTCATCTGCAAACTTGGAGATATTACATTCAATTCCTTCGTCTAAATCATTAATGTGTAATGTAAATAGCTGGGGTCCCAGCACTGAATCTTGCGGTACCCCACTAGTCACTGCCTGCCATTCTGAAAAGGACCCCTTTATTCCCACTCTTTGCTTCCTGTCTGCCAACCAGTTCTCTATCCACGTCAATACATTACCCCCAATCCCATGTGCCTTAATTTTGCACACTAATCTGTCAAAAGCCTTTTGAAAGTCCAAATACACCACATCCATTGGTTCTACCTTATCCACTCTACTAGTTACATTCTCAAAAAATTCTAGAAGAATTGTCAAGCATGATTTCCTTTCATAAATCCATACTGACTTGGACCAATCCTGTCACTGCTTTCTAGATGCGCTGCTATTACATCTTTAATAATTGATTGCAGCATTTCCCCACTACCTATGTCAGGCTAACCGGTCTATTAGTCCCTGTTTTCTCTCTCCCTCCTTTTATAAAAAGTGGGGTTACATTAGCTACGCTCCAATCCATAGGAACTGATCCAGAGTCCATGGAATGTTGGAAAATGACCACCAATGCATCTACTATTTCAAGGGCCACCTCCTTAAGTACTCTGGGATGCAGACTATCAGGCCCTGGGGATTTATTGGTCTTCAATCCCATGAATTTCCTTAACACCATTTCCTGACTAATAAGGATTTTCCTCAGTTCCCCCTTCTCGCTAGACCCTCGGTCCCCTTGTATTTTCGGGAGGTTATTCGTGTCTTCCTTAGTGAAGACAGAACCAAAATATTTGTTCAATTGGTCTGCCATTTCCTTGTTCCCATTATGAATTCATCTGATTCTGACTGCAAGGGACCTACATTTGTCTTGACTAATTTTTTTCTCTTCACATTTCTATAAAAGCTTTTGCAGTCAGTTTTTATGTTCCCTGCAAGCTTACTCTCATACTCTATTTTCCTCCTCCTAATTAAACCCTTAGTCATCCTCTGCTGAATTCTAAATTTCTCCCAGTCCTCAGGTTTACTGCTTTTTCTGGCCAATTTAGAATGTATTTGCTTCACGGGTTCTTTGCTTAAGAATTCGTAGCAACACATTGCTATTAAGAACTAATTGGTTTATTAGCAAAAGCTTCAACAATCACACTACACATTACCAGTTCATCCACCAGTCTCACAACCACCTGCCATTTTGTGGATCCCCTGATCTCAACTGGCTGGGGTTTTATTGAGTCTTGTGAACATCACATGACTGGCTAAGCCACTCCTAACTCAACAGCTCTACAACTATTTTAAAATAACTTTACACCAAATTGCCCCTTCTGGTAAGGGAACTAGAACCCACAAATTTAGAAAACTTGCCAAATCAAATTAAAATTCTGTTCCCGGGCGTGATGATGCACTCCAGTCCCTCCAGTGCCCACCTCTCGCGGAAGGCCGTGAGCCTACCGGTGGACACCGCGTGCTCCATCTCCAGGGACACCCTGGTGCAAACGTAGCCGCGGAAGAGAGGCAGGCAGTTGGGCTGAACGACCCCCTCGGCCGCCCGCTGCCTGGATTGGTTAATGCACCCGGGTAAAGAGCAAAACCCTCCAGGTCAAGCCCCCAATAAATAAAGGAAGGACTCCCGCGTAGAGAGCACTCCACTGGGGACCCCCGCCTCCTCTGGACAGCAAGATGCAACAGCTCTACAACTATTTTAGTAAAACTATAAATCAAGTGCCTTCCTTAAAAGGGGGCACTAAAACCGACAAATTCACAACTTAAACTTTGGACGTTAAAAAAATCAAAGTAAAATTTAGTTGCCGGGGTGACGATGCACTCCAGTCCCTCCGATGCCCACCTCTCGTAGAAGGCCGTGAGCGTGCCGGTGGACACTGCGTGCTCCATCTCCAGGGACACCCTGGCTCGGATGTAACCGCGGAAGAGAGGCAGGCGGTCGGGCTGAACGACTCTCTCGGCCGCCCGCTGCCTGGATCGGTTAATGGCCCCCTTGGCCGTGCCCAGGAGCAGTCCTACAAGGGGGCCCTCGGACCTATCCATTCCCCTCCGCACAGGGTGCCCAAAGATCAGGAGTGTGGGACTGAATTACAATCAGAATTTGAGGAGCAGCCCCTTCAAATAATGGAACAGGGGCTGCAACCTCGTACATTCAATAAAAACATGGAATACGGACTCTTCCAGACCGCAGAAATTGCAGGCGGCCTGGGAGCCTGTGAACTGACTTAAAAACTTACTGCACGGGACTGCTCCGTGCAACACCCTCCAGGCCAAGTCCCTAATAAATAAAGGAAGGACTCCCGCCTGGAGAGCCCTCCATTGGGGACCCCCGCCTCCTCCGGACGGCAAGATGCAACAGCTCTACAACTCTTTTGTTGCAAAACAAAAATAAACGTTAAATCAAGTGCCCCCTTAGTAAAGGTGGGTGGGTGGGTGGGCGGGGAACACTCCTAACACTTATCAAGGCCCTTTTTTGTTTTTTTGGGGGAGGTTTTTTTGTGCTTTTGTGGGGTGGTTTTGTGTTTTTTTGGGCACTAAAACCATGAATTTTACAAGTGCCCCCTATAAAAGGGGAGGGGGGACACTAAAACCTGGCAATAAAACAAATTAAACTTTAAAACATATAAAATCAAATAAAAATTTGGTTGCCGGGGGTGATGATGCACTCCAGTCCCTCCGGCGCCCACCTCTCGCGGAAGGCCGCGAGCGTACCGGTGGACACCGCGTGCTCCATCTCCAGGGATATCCTGGCTCGGATGTAACCGCGGAAGAGAGGCAGGCAGTCAGGCTGAACGACCCCCTCAACCGCCCGCTGCCTGGACCGGCTGGTGGCCCCCTTGGCCGTGTCCAGGAGTAGTCCTATGAGGAGGCCCTCGGACCTACCTGCTCCCCTCCGCTCAGGGTGCCCAAAGATCAGGAGTGTGGGACTGAAGTGCAGCCAGAAATTGAGGAGCAGCCCCTTTAAATAATGAAACAGGGGCTGCAACCTCGCACACTCCATAAAAACGTGGAACACGGACTCTTCCAGACCGCAAAAATTGCAGGCGGCCTGTGAGCCCGTGAACCGACTTAAAAATTTGTTGCACGGGACTGCTCCGTGCACCACCCTCCAGGCCAAGTCCCCGATAAATAGTGGGAGGACTCCCGCGTAGAGTGCACTTCATTGGGGACCCCCGCCTCCTCCGGACGGCAAGATGGTACGCCATGGCGTGTCCGGACGGCAGACGAGGATGGCAAGGTTGAGAGTGTGCAAGAGCAGCCCGTACAGGAAACCCCTCCGCGCAGAACTGAAAGGCACGGAGGGGATTTCCCCGAGGCGGCTCAAGTTGTGAGGTGCCGGCTCCCGAGGGAGGTTCCAGGGTTTGGCGCCGATGAGGAATTCCGTCCAGACGGGGGTCAGTTCGGACGGGATCTCCCCACGTGCTTGAGCCTCCTCGATACACCTAACGGAGTCGGGGCCCAGAGCTGTTTTTAGCGACTCGATGGCATTGGCCGTGCGGCGGACGTCGGCCGAATTTAGGCGCCGCGCCAGCGTGTCTGACGCCATCCAGCCCGCTCCTCCACCATCGAGCAGGTCCCTGACCCTGGTCACCTCACCAGCCACAGCCCTCTCGTCCGACTGCCACCTAAAACCACGGTTGTGGAGGTACGGATTCCCGAGCAGTGGCTCCTGCAGGACAGCCGCCACTCCAGCCCCAACAGCTCTACAACTCTTTTTGGGGAGTACAAAATAACATTAGATCGAGTGCCCCCCGATCTGGGGGACACTCCAGACACTTATAACAGCCCTATTTTTTGGGGTTTTTTTTTGGTTTTTTTGGGTGATTTTTGTGTTGTTTATTTTTGGGGTTTTTTTGGGCACTAAAATCATAGTTTTTTTTCCAAGTGCCCCATATAAAAGGGGAGGGGGACACTAAAACCGGCTTTAAAATAAATTAGACTTTAAAACAAATAAAATCAAATTAAAATTTGGTTGCCGGGGGTAATAATGCACTCCAGTCCCTCCAGCGCCCACCTCTCGCGGAAGGCCGCGAGCGTACCGGTGGACACCGCGTGCTCCATCTCTAGGGACACCCTGGCCCGGATGTACGTGCGGAAGAGAGGCAGGCAGTCGGGCTGAACGACCCCCTCGACCGCCCGCTGCCTGGACCGGCTGATGGCACCCTTGGCCGTGCCCAGGAGCAGTCCTATGAGGAGGCCCTCGGACCTACCCGCTCCCCTCCGCATAGGGTGCCCAAAGATCAGGAGTGTGGGACTGATGTGCAGCCAAAATGTCAGGAGCTGCCCCTTTAAATATTGGAACAGGGGCTGCAACCTCGTACATTCAACAAAAACATGGAACACGGACTCTTCCAGACCGCAGAAATTGCAGGCGGCCTGGGAGCCCGTGAACCGGCTTAACAATTTATTGCACGGGACTGCTCCGTGCACCACCCTCCAGGCCAAGTCCCCGATAAATAGTGGGAGGACCCCCGCGTAGAGTGCCCTCCATCGGGGACCCCCGCCTCCTCCGGATGGCAAGATGGTACGCCATGGCGTGTCCGGACGGCAGGCAAGGATAGCAAAGTTGAGAGTGTGCAGGAGCAGCCCGTACAGGAAACCCCTCCGCGCAGAACTGAAAGGCACGGAGGGGATTTCCCCGAGGCGGCACAAGTTGTGAGGCGTCGGCTCCCGAGGGAGGTTCCGGGTTTTGGCACCGATGAGGAATTCCGTCCGGACGGGGGTCAGTTCGGACGGGATCTCCCCACGTGCCTGAGCCTCCTCGACGCACCTAACGGAGTCAGGGCCCAGAGCTGGTTTTAGCGATTCGATGGCATCGGCCGCGCGGCGGACGTCGGCCGAATTTAGGCGCTGCGCCAGCGTGTCTGGCGTCATCCAGCCCGCTCCTCCGCCATCGAGCAGATCCCTGACCCTGGTCACCTCACCAGCCACAGCCCTCTCGTCCGACTGCCACCTAAAACCACGTTTGTGGAGGTACGGATTCCCGAGCAGCGGCTCCTGCAGGACAGCCGCCACTCCAGCCCCAACGGCTCTGCAACACCTGTGAGCATACTCACAGGTGCATACATTACACTGCTTCCCCTCTTTTTAGAAGCAAGGTATTTATACAATAGTTCAAAGGATTACTTATCATGATTACAATTTTACAAATTCGACCGCTGAGCCTGAGTATCTTTATGTAAACTTATATCTTCCACCTGCTCCGACCTCCATTGTTAGCAGTTGGCTGGCTATGCTGAATATTTTCTCTATTCTTATTTGACTCCAGAGACCGTCTTGGGGAATTTCTGTTTTCAGGATTCCTGACCTCTATCCTCCTGTGTCCTCTTGAGTTTCCTTGGAACAATTACCTGTGCGTATGCTCACAGGTTTATACATTACAGCAGCTTTCCACCATATAAACGTATGGGACATGTTTTCCTCTGGCCCTGTTTGTGGGGGGGGGAGCACAGATATCTTCGCTCTCTGTATCCTTGACCCGCTACGTGTAAATAGTGGCAGGTGGGCGGGGTTTGGTGCAGTCCCGCAGCCCAGTGGCTTTCTGCTATCATGAACGCACACCTCAGGAAGAGTTATCAGGGTCTACTTGTGACCTCCCTCTTCCAAACACCCTGTCCAAAATGTTATGAACAAAAGTGTTCAATTTAAACTGAAAGAAATCCACACAATTATTTTAATGCCTGTATGATTTTCCTCCTGGGTCACTGAAGAAACATAGAAACATAGAAAATAGGTGCAGGAGTAGGCCATTCGGCCCTTCGAGCCTGCACTACCATTCAATAAGATCATGGCTGATCATTCCCTCAGTACCCCTTTCCCGCTTTCTCCCCATACCCCTTGATCCCTTTAGCCATAAGGGCTATATCTAACTCCCTCTTGAATATATCAAACGAACTGGCATCAACAACTCTTTGCGGTAGAGAATTTCACAGGTTAACAACTCTCTGAGTGAAGAAGTTTCTCCTCATCTCGGTCTTTAATACCTGGAGACTCCAGGCCAATCCTGGAGTGTTGGCAACACTTCATAAGCTGCTCCATACTTAATAGTGACTGAGAGACCAGGTGAGCACATTTTTGTGTAGCGTTATTTTAAATAGTTTTAAAATAAAACAATTTTAAATAATGCTACAAAAAAGTTTCTGTAATTTTTCTTTGTAAAGTTTTAGTATTGCTACCATTACTTTATATCATAGAATCGTAGAATAATACAGCACAGAAGGAGGCTATTCAGCACAGCGAGTCTGCGCCGGCTCTTTCAAAGAGCAATCTCGTCAGTCCCACTACTCCACTCTTTCCCCGTATAGCTGCGATTTTTTTTCTCCTTCATATATTTATCCAATTCCCGTTTGAAGGCTACTATAGAATCTGCATCCACCACCCTATCAGGCAGTGCGTTCCAAATCTAAACACTCGTTGCATAAAAAGGTTTTCCCTCATGTCACCTCTGGTTCTTTGTTTTAGGTTTGCTCAGGTCTCAGTCAATCAAAGATCTCCTGTGGTTGCTGGCACCATTCTGTTCTTGCTTTGGCAGCGAATGCTGAGGGACATGGCGAAGTAGCCCAGGTGGATCTACTGACAAGGTGGCGTGAGCGCCAGTGAGTAGGGGCTGCAGCGCCGATCCAACATCTCAGTGGTGGTCCTCATGATCCTCCTCCTCCAAGCGGAGGAGGCCAAGGGAGACCCAATTGGTTCCCAAAACACTGTCTGCAATTTCCTCCCCCTTCTGAAATGGGCGGCCTACAGATAGTGACTTCAGTAGCAGGCACAAGCTTGAAAAGGAAAAATTTACAGGGCTACGAGTAAAAGAGCAGGTGGAGTGGGACTAATTGGACAGCTCTTTCAAAGAGCCGACACAGGCAGGATGGGCCGAGAGACCTCCTTCTGTGCTGTGTGATTCTATGTGCCCATCGCACCTGCAGCCCAACATGAATAGATAATGAAGGTGCACTGAGGAAAATTGGACGAGTTCTCAGGTGTATAGCACGGGTAGGTCAATGAACGGCTCTAGTCCACTTCAGGCAGGAAAGCCACAGATGAGGAAAATGCAAGCCACGATTCTAATGTTAATCCAAGTGATATTCCAAACTTGGAGATTGTTATGTATGAAGATAAAGTCTGATTGGATACTGTGAGCTCAAAGTAAAGTGTGACCTTAGTGTTTTATTGCAGGTCTTCCCCAGAGTGCCTCTCCAACCTGTGAGGCCTCCTTAAATACCTGTGCTCCCAAGGGATTATGGGATCCCTTGAGACTCCAGGGGATGAGCCCTCTGGTGGCTGTACAGAGTAAATACAAGTTTACATATATAACACAGATCTTTTATTAAGCTTTTTTTGCAGCAGATTATATCGTCTTTATCTTGTCTGAGGTTTGCTGAAGGTTTGCCAGTGAGCCTGCAATTCCTGTGTGTCTGCTCCTCCTCCCCTCGGTCTCTCCTCTCAAATACCCCCTCCCCTCCCCTCATTATCTCCCCTTCCCTCAGTCTCATGCCTCCCGAGACCCTTCCCTCCCCTCCGTCTTCCCCTCAATCCCTTGCCTCTGCTCAGTACCTCACTTCAGTATCTCCCTTTCCCTCAGTCCCATGCCTCCCTGGGTCCCTCCCTTCAGTCTCTTCTCAGTCCATCGCTTCCCCTCAGTCAACCCTCCCCTAGTCACTCACTCTCTCCCCAGGCCCTCACCCCTACACAGCCCCTCCCCAGTCCCTCCCCCTAGTCACAGCCCCTCCCCCAGTCCCTCCCCCTAGTCACAGCCACTCCCCCAGTCTCCCAGCCTTTCCTCCAGCCCCTCCCCCAGTCCCCCAGTCCCTCCCCCTAGTCACAGCCGCCCCTCCACCAGTCTCCCAGCCTTGCCTCCAGCCCCTCCCCCAGTCCCTCCCTCTGGTCACAGCCCCTTCCCCCCGTCCCACAGCCCCCACCCCCCCAGTCCCCCCCCCATCCCACAGCCCCTCCCCCTGTCCCACAGCCCCTCCCCCTAGTCACAGCCGCCCCTCCCCCAGTCTCCCAGCCTTTCCTCCAGCCCCTCCCCCAATCCCCCAGTCCCTCCCCCTAGTCACAGCCGCCCCTCCCCCAGTCTCCCAGCCTTTCCTCCAGCCCCTCCCCCAATCCCCCAGTCCCTCCCCCTAGTCACAGCCGCCCCTCCCCCAGTCTCCCAGCCTTTCCTCCAGCCCCTCCCCCAATCCCCCAGTCCCTCCCCCTAGTCACAGCCGCCCCTCCCCCAGTCTCCCAGCCTTTCCTCCAGCCCCTCCCCCAATCCCCCAGTCCCTCCCCCTAGTCACAGCCGCCCATCCCCCAGTCTCCCAGCCTTGCCTCCAGCCCCGCCCCCATATCCCCCCTCCCTCCTCAGTCCCCGGGCCTGGATCCACGCGCTGCGGTGCGAGTGTGTCGGGCGATGGCGGAGGACCGAGCGGCGCGGGCTGGAGCTGCGACTCCCGGGGCCCTCACTCCCACTCCGGGCCTGGAGCTGTCGGTTCCCGCCGCCACCGAGAACAGAAGCAGAGCCAGAGCGGCAGGTGCGTGAGGCGGAGCTGGGGGCGGCCGGGCGGCGAGGGCCGGGCCCGGACTTACATTTATATAGCGCCTTCCACCACCTCAGGACGTCTCAAAGCGCCTTGCCGTCCATGAAGCACTTTCTGAGGTGCAGTCACTGTTGTGTTGTGGGAAACGCGGCAGCTAACATTCGCACGGCAAGATCCCACAAACAGCAATGTGACAATGGCCAGAAAACCTGATGTTGATTGAGGGATAAATATTGGCCAGGACACCAGGGATAACTCCCCTGCTCTTCTTCAAAATAGTGTCATGGGATGTTTTACGTCCACCTGAGGGGGCAGACAGGGCCTCGGTTTAACATCTCATCTGAAAGATGGCACCTCCGACAGTGCAGCACTCCCTCAGCACTGCACTGGGAGTGTCAACGTAGATTTTTGTGCTCAAGTCCCTGGATTGGGACTTGAACCCACAACCGTCTGCTCGAGAGACGAGAGTGCTGCCCACTGAGCCACAGCTGACACTGACGGGATATTGTTACAACCCTGGTTCGACCCAGTGAGTGGGAGAAAGGCTGAGCCGTATGTACCAGGGAGATATTCGGGGCCATTTAAATTCCTGGAGCTGTGGTCCTTTCAAAATATAAAAGAAAGACTTGCATTTGTATAGCGCTCTTCAGGACATCCCAAAGCACCTTACAGCCAACAAAGTACTTTTTGAAATGTAGTTATTATTGCAATATAGGAAAAGCAGCAGCCAATTTGTACACAGTAACTCCCACATACAGCCATGAGCCTGGTAATCTCTGTTCCCTAGCCACCGACTCCATCCCTTTCCATGGCAGTTGTCTCCACCAGACTGTTCCCAACCGAGACGACCTACTGACCCCACAACTGCTCCATCACCAATACAGCCTACTTCCACCTCCGTAACATCGCCCATCTCCGCCCCTGCCTCAGCTCATTCGCTGCAGAAACCTTCATTCATGCCTTTGTTACCCCAAGACATGACTATTCTAACGCACTCTTAGCCGACCTCACATCTTCCACCTTAACCTTAAACTTAAACTCATCCAAAGCTCTGCTGCCCCTATCCTAACTCGCACCAAGTCCCCAATACCCCTGTGCTCACTGCAATACATTGGCTTCTGGTTGATAATATCCACATCCTTGTTTTCAAATCCCTCCACAGTGTCACCCCTCCCTATTTCTGTAACCTCCTCCAGCCCTCCAACTCAGATATTTGCACTTCTCCAATTCTGGCCTCTTGTGCATTCCCGATTTTAATCACTCCACCATTGGTGGCCGTGTCTTCAGCTGCCTAAGCCTTAAGCTCTGGAATTCCCTCCCTAAACCTCTCCACCTCTCCTTTGAGACGCTCCTTAAAACCTACCTCTTTGACTAAGCTTTTGGTCACCTGTCCTAATATTTCCTTGCATGTCTTGGTGTCAAATTTTGTTTGATAACACTCCTGTGAAGTGTCGTTGGATGTTTTACTATGTTAAAGGCGCTATATAAATGCAAGTGGTTGTTTCTGTAATCTGTTTGTGACATTGAGAGATAAATGTTGGCCATGACAACGGGAAGAATTCCTCTGTTCTTATTTGAATAGTGCCTTGCGTCCACCTGAGTCAGCAGACAGGGTCCTTGGTTTAACGTCTCATCTGAAAGATGGCATCCCAGGCTGTGCGGCACTCCCTCAGTAATGAATAAGACACCTTCACATTAAAAGAAAGAACTTGCATTCACCTAGTGCTTCATTACATCTCTCGCAAAGTTCCCAAAGTGTTTGACGGGATTACTTTGAATTAACTGACTGTTGCCAAGTGTTTCCAACCAAGCATCACCAGGTCTGATGGCAAACCAGAATCTAAAACACTCACTGCTGTACCTGATCTACTTTCCCACATTATATTTGCTGTGTGACCTACATAAAGTGTCCAGCACAGAAACAAGCTATTCGACCTAACTGGTCTGTGCTGGTGTTTATGCTCCCACTCTACATCATTTCACGCTAGCAGCATAGCCTTCTGTTCCCTTCTCCTTCATGTACTCCTTGGTAGCAAGTTCCACATTCTCACCACTCTCTCGGCAAGAAGTTTCACCTGAATTGGAAAAAATGCAAAGTGATACATTTTGGTAGAAATATAGACTAAAGGGTACAATTCTCAAGGGGGTGCATGAACAACTGGACCTAGGGGTATATGTGCACAAATCGTTGAAGGTGGCAGGGCAGTTAAAGCATACGGGATCCTGGGCTTCATGAATAGAGGCATAGGGTACAAAAGCGTGGAAATTATGATGACCCTGTATAAAACACTTGTCTGACCTCAACTGGAGTATTGTGTCCAATTCTGGGCACGCACTTTAGGAAGGATGTGAAGGCCTTGGAGAGGGAGCAGAAAAGATTTACGAGAATGGTTCCAGGGATGAGGGACTTCAGTTACGGGGATAGACAGGAGAAGCTGGGGTTGTTCTCCTTGGAGCAGAGAAGGTTGAGAGGAGATTTGATCGAGGTGTTCAAATTCATGAGTGGCCTGGACAGAGTAGATAGAGAGAGAAACTGTTCCCATTGGCGGAAGGGTCGAGTACACAGATTTAAGGTAGTTGGCAAAAGAACCAAAGGCGACATGGGGGGAAAAACTTTTTTGCGCAGCGAATGGTTGGGATCTGGAATGCATGGCCTGAAAGGGTGGTGGAGGCAGACTCAATCACGGCTTTCAAAAGGGAATTGGCTAAGTATCTGAAGGAAAAAGATTTGCAGGGCTATGGGGAAAGGGCAGGGAGTGGGACTAGCTGCAGTGCTCTTGCAGAGAGCCGGCACGGGCTCGACGGGCTGTAACCACTCTGATTCTATTCTATGAATTCTCGATTGATGACTTTCATATTTATGGCCCCAAGTTCTGGTCTCCTCCCACAAGTGGAAAGATTTTCTCTACCCCTACCCAATCAAACCCTTTCATTATCGTAAAGACCTCTTATCAGGTCCCCTCTCATTCTTCTCTTTTCCAGAGAAAAAAGCCTGTGTCTGTTCAGCCTATCTGATAAGTATATCCTCTCAGCTCTGGCATCAACCTTGTGAATCTTTTTTGCAGCTTGTCCAATGCCTTAATCTATTTTATAATGTGGAGACCAGAACTGTGCACAGTACTCCCGTGTGGTCTAACCAAGGTTCTATACAAGTTTAACAGAACTTCTCAACTTTTCAGTTCTGTTCCTCTAGAAATGAGCCCCAGTTTTACCTTTTTTTATGGCATGAACCCATCCCCAAACTGTCTGCTTAGCTCAGTTGTTGATGCACTGGCATCTAAATCAGAAAGCTGTCGGTTCAAGTCCGACTCCAGGACTCGAGCACATTGTCTTCAGTACTGAGGGATTGCTACAGTGCCGGATGTGATATTAAACCGAGGCCCTGTCTGCCTGTTCAGGTGACTGTTAAAGATCCCTTAGCAATATATGAGGAAGCGGAGGGGAATTCTTTCAGTTTTCTCGCTCAATGGTGGGGGGGGGGGGGGGGGGGGGGGTGGAAATAAAGGGCTGTTTTGTTGTTTGTGGGATCTAGCCATGTGCAAATTGGCTGCCTTGTTTGCCTACATAATAAATGACAAAAGTTCAACAATAATTCATTGGCTGTGAAGTCCTTTAGGGGAGGTTTTGTTTTTATGTCAATGGCTCAGTGGGCAGCATCGTCGCCTCTGAGTCAGAAGGTTGTGGGTTTAAATCCCACTCCAGAGACTTGAGGGCAAAGATTTAGCTTGACACTCCAGTGCAGCACTGAGGGAGTGCTGCGCTGTTGGAGGTGCCGTCTTTCGGATAAGACGTTAAACCGAGGCCCCGTCTGCTCTCGCTAAGGTAAAAGATCTCTCAACACTATTTCAAAGAAGAGCAGGGGAGTTATCTGGTCCCCTGGCCAATATTTAACCAAAACAGATCATCTGGTCATGATCTCATTGCTGTTTGTGGGAGCTTGCTGTGCGCAAATTGGCTGCTGTGTTTCCTACATTATGACAGTGACAGCACTTCAAAGTGCTTTGTGACATCCTGAGGTTGTGAAAGGCGCAATAGAAATGCAAGTCTGTCTTTTTATATCCTTGCTGTAGTTAAACAATTGAGAAATAAATATTTAAAATATTCATTGTGCCTGCAGTGGTGAAACTTGAGTACAGCACCCTCAGAATCCAACCCACCTCTCTGAAAGAGCTGTCTACTTAGTCCCATTTTCCTGCCCCTTCCCAGCACCTTTTAAAATCTCGGAACCTCTTTTCCTGGATCATCCATTGAGCCACCAAAAAAACTGAACTCCCTCTAACTTTAAAAAAAAACTTTGCAAAACAAATGATTTTAAAAGCACACTGTTTTATTTATAATACTTTGGATTGGAAGTTCTGCAGAATCTTCGTGTCTCTTGACAGCTAAGGTGTTAAATTGACGTGTTGGGATAAACAGCGACAGGATTTGTATCGGTGAATGTGCACAGCGAGGAAGGGATAAGAATCGGATGGTTGAAAGTCTGTTGTGTGCAAGAGGTGCAAAAACTATGCTCTGAAAAGGAAATGAAAGCACCGTGTACCGAGGCTGCGTGCGGACACACACACCTGCACTCTCTCACTCACACGAGGGAGTGTGTGTGTGTGTGTGTGTGTCTGCGTGCCCGCACGCACGCAGCCTCGGTACACGGTGCTTTCATTTCCTTTTCAGAGCATAGTTTGTGCACCTCTTGCACACAACAGTTGCAGTTACTTTTAATTCAAATGATCTGATATTTCAAATATTTTTCAGCACTTTGCTGTGCTACTTGCATTGCTCAATTTGAGTTATTGGATAATTCATATTTAAGTTTTAGGCCAATAAAACAGGAATTATCAGGAGCAGACTGCGGGGCCTGGGTTTTCCCCCATTGTATGAATGGGTTACCTTACTTATTATGATCAATAAACCTAGGCCCATGTGTCTTATCGCACTTTATTACTGCACCAAGGGAGATGTGGCAGGCTGTTTTCACAGGAGCGCGAGTAGTTCACGCTGATCTGTAGTTGGAGCTCGGCTTGGCTCAGCTGGCACCCACAATTACCTCTGAGTCAGACTTTGAACTGATGCCCCGTCTGCCCGTTTCAATGGTTTGGGTGGATGTTGAAGATCCCATGGCACTAGTCAGAGAAGAGCAGCAAGTTCGCCCTGTGTCCTAGTCCATATGCCCCCCACCCCCACCCCATCCACGCTCCAACACATCCAACACCATCAAAAACAAATTAACTGATCGTACATCTAGTTTCTGTTTGTGGGATCTTGCTGTGTGTAAATTGATTGTCACCTTTGCCTACGTAACTTAAGTGCACTTCCAAATAGTCGTCATATGTGAAAGAAAGAATATAATAAATACATGCGCCTTTCAGGACCTCAGGATGTCCTAAAGTACTTTACAGCTAATGAAGTACTTTTTGAAGTGTAGTCACTGGTTGTAATGTAGAAAATGTGACAACTAATTTGTGCACAGCAAGCTCCCACAAACCATAATTAAATTAATAACTAGATAATCTGTCTTTTGGTGATGTTGGTTGAGGGCTAAATGTTGGTCAGGACACCGAGGAGAACTACCCCTGCTCCTCAAAATAGTGCCGTTGGGTCTTTTATATATCCACCTGACTCGGTTTAAAGTCTCTTTCGAAAGAGCACCTCCGACAGTGCAGCACTCCCTCAGCACTCCACTGGAGTGTCAGACTCCATTTTTGTGCTCAAATCTCTGGAGTGGGGCTTGAACACACAACCTACTGACTCAGGCAAGAGTGCTGCCCACTGAGCCACGGCTGACACCTAAGTGAAGCACTGTAGGAGATTTCTGAGGGAAATAATTGAGTGCTATATGAATGCGTGCCTCTCCGTCACAATGGCACATGGTTTGCCCATGTGGAGCGGAGCTTGCTGGCACTGAGTGTTGGTGAGGGTGTCATCTTCATGATCGATATAAAGTGCTGGGCAATTTGAGTGGGGGCACAGCGGGATTGCTGGCATTGGTGGGGGGGTGGGGGAGAAGAAGGGTTGACGTGAATCAACATCACTAAATCAGATTATCTGGTCATTATCACATTGCTGTTTGTGGGAGCTTGCTGTGCGCAAATTGGCTGCCCTGTTTTCTACATTTCAACAGCGACTTCACGTCAAAAGTACTTAATTGACTGTAAAGTGCTTTGGAACATCCGGTGGTTGTGAAAGACGCTATATAAATGTAACTTCTTTCTTTGAAGTTAGTTAAAGTAGCCGAGCAGTTTGGCTCAGTTGGTGAGTGCGCCGTCGCAAGTGGAACCGGGCCTAGCAGGGCAGGAAGGCCTCAGGCTTGATTCGCTGCCTGGTACGGCCGACTGGGCTTGCATGTGGCGAGCGTCCAGTGGAAAGTGGCTGGACTAAGGGTACGGTAGCATAGTGGTATTGTTACTGGACTAGTAATCCAGAGGCCTGAACTACTAATACAGAGACGTGAGTTCAAATCCCACCACGGCAGCTGCGGAAATTAAATTCAATTAATTAAATAAATCAGGAATTTAATGACCATGAAACTACCTTTTTGTTGGAAAAACCCAATTGGTTCGCTAATGTCCTTTAGGGAAGGAGATCTGCCGTCCTTACCCGGTCTGGCCTATATGTGACTCTAGACCTACAGCAATTTGGTTGATTCTTAATTGCCCTCTGAAATGGCCCCGCGAGCCACTCAGTTGTCCCAAACCGCTGTGGCAAAGTCAGCACTGTGGGAGCACCTTCGCCATACGGACTGCAGCGGTTCAAGAAGGTGGCTCACTGCCACCTTCTCATTCTTAGGCGGTCCCTCGAAACGAGGATGACTTGCTTCCACACTAAAAAGGGATGAGTTCTCAGGTGTTTCAATGAAGGACCTAATATTCCAGATCCCGAACTACATCTTGAAGGGTGGAAGATGCCTGTGCGTAGATTTTTTTAACGTGGGGTGGCCGTTGCACACCAGCCACCACACGGGCTTGACAGAGCTAGGTCTTGGTCCAGTGGCAAGGATTTACCAAGACAACTGGAGACGTTAGAAACAAGGGCAGTTAGGGATGGACGATAAATGCCAGCTGTGCCAGTGATGCCCCACATCTCACGAATGAATAAAAAAAACCATTAAGGAAGTCAAGGGATATGGGGATCGGGTGGGAAAGTGGAGTTGAGGTCAAAGATCAGCCATGATCTCATTGAATGGTGGAGCAGGCTCGAATGGCATACTCCTAATTCTTATGATCTTGTGTCCTTATGTTCTTTATCCTGTGGCCAACATGCACCGTTACCTGCACTGAAACACCTCGACCGGATGGTCAGGGACCCATGCGTATTTGATTCTGCCCCACAATTTGTTTTGGCATCTGATTGCTGTGCAATAAAGTATCACCGATTACCAGGTGTGCTGCATTCGGAGCAGCATTTTCCTGTGGAGCAGCAGGGACAGACGGAGTGATATAGCTACACTGTCGGGGTGCGGGGAGAGAAACTGTGCTGTGACACAAGGCTGATTTATGAAGATTGTGTAAAAACGCAGGGGCCTCAGAGTAGGAGGCTCGCCTGCTGCCCCAGTCGGATGGACGGACGGGGGCGGGGGGGGGTGGGGGTGGTGGGATGGCAGTGGAAGACATGAATGAGTGCAAAGAACAAAAGAAAGAGAAGTGTCCAGGATGTATGCTAAATAAGGATACGCACTAAATCCTGATGGCATCTGTTTTGGAATTTGTTGTGGAGGTGTTTACGCAGCAGGGCAAGGGTTAAATGTACTGACTGTACAAGATAAAGCTTTCATTAACATGTAACAAAACTGTTCACTAAACATTTGGAGCTGTTACAGGAGGGCTGATGAGGAAAGGTTGATGAACATAGCATTAACTATTTCTGTTTTTTCCCTCTCCCTCTTTTGGATTAGGTCCCCGTCGTCGGGTGGCTAATCAGATTCCCGAAGAAATCCTAAATGACAAAGAGCTACAGGAGGCTGTGCGAGCGCTACCCAGTAACTACAACTTTGAGATATACAAGACTGTCTGGAGAATAAAACAAGCAGAAGCTAAAAGAGGTATTGGTGTTTCTCTTTCCCCGCCGCCCCCGTTCCCCCCAAACGATGCCGTCTGTAAACACAGGAAGTGCGAAGGGATGCGCGGTCCTATGTAGATGTACGAACTGTGATAAAAGTTACACAAGCGCAGGTTTGATTCCCAGCCTGTGCAGCGTGGCGTGATCTCATCCAGAGTGGGGCTAGGAGCCATAGACTCGGCCTCTGCACCTGGTTTAGAGGAAGGGTTAAAATTAACCAGGAATCTCGACCCAGCTTTTGGTCAGGTGACTCCCGATGGATGTACGGATGAGGTCTGGATTGGACTCTCATTGTCCAATGATCTGCCGATGCTCTTCGGCAAGGCTCGCAGGCGAGCCATTGGCACTCAGGTGAGGCATCTGAGCTTGTCATGCAATGTTCCCTCTAATGTGCCAGCCGTGGCTCAGTGGGCAGCACTCTCGCCACTGAGTCAAAAGGTTGTGGGTTCAAGTCCCACTCCAGGCACTTGAGCACAAAAAAAAATCTAGGCTGACACTCCAGTGCAGTGCTGCACGTCGGAGGTGCTGTCTTTTGGATGAGACGTTAAACCGAGGCCCCGTCTGCTCTCTCAAGTCGACGTAAAAGATCCCACGCCACTATTTCGAAGAAGAGCAGGGGAGTTATCCCCGGTGTCCTGGGCCAATATTTATCCCTCAATCAACATCACTAAAACAGATTATCTGGTCATTATCACATTGCTGTTTGTGGGAGCTTGCTGTGCGCACATTGGCTGCCATGTTTCCTACATTACAACAATGACTACACTCCAAAAGTACTTAATTGGCTGTGAAGCATTTTGAGACGTCCGATGGTCGTGAAAGGCGCTATATAAATGCAAATCTTTAATTTTTTCTTGTGCGCGTTCCCTTTAACTGGCTGCACGCGACCCATTCAAATATCCGCGCAGCAGGATTTCTTCCATATAAAAGCCGGTGAGCGCCCATCGCAGGTCCTCCAAAATACTGCACGGCCGCACAGCTTAGCTGGAACATTAGTGTCATGGCTCCTCTGGAACTGGAACCCAGTGAGGTGTTAACACCCCCGTAGGGAAGAAAGGAGACTGCAGGGCTGGGTGCTGTGGGGCAGGCTCATGCGTCTCCTCCATGCCGTGCCATTCAGAATGGGAACGTGAGCTGTCCTGTCAATTGTGTCTCGTGCTTTTCAATGGCAAAAGGAGGGAGAGTGAAAACGGGTAATTATAAACCAGTTAGCCTGACATCAGTAGTGGGGAAAATGTTGGAATCAATCATTAAGGATGTAATAGCAGCACATTTGGAAAGCAGTGACAGGATCGATCCAAGTCAGCATGGATTTATGAAAGGGAAATCATGCTTGACAAATCTTCTGGAATTTTTTGAGGATGTAACTAGTAGAGTGGACAAGGGAGAACCGATGGATGTGGTGTATTTGGACTTTCAAAAGGCTTTTGACAAGGTCCCACACAAGAGATTGGTGTGCAAAATCAAAGCACATGATATTGGGAGTAATGTACTGACGTGGATAGAGAACTGGTTGGCAGACAGGAAGCAGAGAGTCGTGATAAACGGGTCCTTTTCAGAATGGCAGGCAGTGACCAGTGGGGTGCCGCAGGGCTCAGTGCTGGGACCCCAGCTATTTACAATATACATTAATGATTTAGATGATGGAATTGAGTGTAATATCTCCAAGTTTGCAGATGACACTAAACTGGGTGGCGGTGTGAGCTGTGAGGTGGACGCTAAGAAGCTGCAGGGTGACTTGGACAGGTTAGGTGAGTGGGCAAATGCGTGGCAGATGCAGTATAATGTGGATAAATGTGAGGTTATCCACTTTGGTGGCAAAAATACGAAGGCAGAATATTATCTGAATGGCGGCAGATTAGGAAAAGGGGAGATGCAACGAGACCTGGGTGTCATGGTTCATCAGTCCTTGAAAGTTGTCATGCAGGTACAGCAGGCGGTGAAGAAGGCAAATGGCATATTGGCCTTCATAGCTAGGGGATTTGAAAATAGGAGCAGGCAAATCTTACTGCAGTAGTACAGGGCCTTGGTGAGGCCTCATCTGGAATATTGTGTTCAGTTATGGTCTCCTAATCTGAGGGAGGACATTCTTGCTATTGAGGGAGTGCAGCGAAGGTTCACCAGACTGATTCCCGGGATGGCTGGACTGACATATGAGGAGAGACTGAATTGACTTGGCCTTTATACACTGGAGTTTAGAAGGATGAGAGGTGATTTCATAAAAATATATAAGATTCTGATGGGACTGGACAGGTTAGATGCGGGAAGAATGTTCCCGATGTTGGGGAAGTCCAGAACCAGGGGATACAGGATAAGGGGTCGGCATTTTTAGGACTGAGATGAGGAGAAACTTTTTCACTCAGAGAATTGTTAACCTGTGGAATTCCCTGCCGCAGAGAGTTGATGTCAGTTCATTGGATATATTCAAGAGGGAGTTAGATATGGCCTTTACGGCTAAAGGGATCAAGGGGTATGGAGAGAAAGCAGGAAAGGGGTACTGAGGTGAATGATCAGCCATGATCTTATTGAATGGTGGTGTAGGCTCGAAGGGCCGAATGGCCTACTCCTGCACCTATTTTCTATGTTTCTATGTTTATAATAGTGAATGTGAAACTGACAAGACTGTATACGCTGTTTATGTACTTTTTGTTCTCAGCAAGTCATGGGGTGTTTGTGTTGGGAAACTACAACTAAAACTTGCATTTCTATAACACCTGTCACAACCTCAGGATATCCCCCTCGCTGGCATGGCCGAAACCCTCCCTGGTGGCCCAGTGGACCAAACTGAAATAAATGCAGAGTTCGCTGTGACCCTCCCCTTAACTGAAGGGGAGGGACGTTGTGATGCGTCAGTGCGCCGCTGATGAGTCTGAGCAGCGGCCCTCCCGACACATCGACACTTCAGCTTCTCCGTCTGCTGGAACACCACACCGACACCAAAAAAAGCACAGACTTCGATATCACTCAAAACAATTGAAAAATCGATAAGTTTACAGGCAACTTATGAAGTGTAGTCACTGTTGTAAGGTAGGGAAATGCAGCAGCCAATTTGCCCACAGCAAGATTCTGCAAATAGCAATGAGTTAACTGGTCAGATAGTCAGTTCGTGGAGAGGCAGTGACTAGTGGGGTACCGCAAGGTTCTGTGCTGGGGCCCCAGCTGTTTACATTGTACATTAATGATTTAGACAAGGGGATTAAATGTAGTATCTCCAAATTTGCGGATGACACTAAGTTGGGTGGCAGTGTGAGCTGCGAGGAGGATTCTATGAGGCTGCAGAGTGACTTGGATAGGTTAGGTGAGTGGGCAAATGAATGGCAGATGAAGTATAATGTGGATAAATGTGAGGTTATCCACTTTGGTGGTAAAAACAGAGAGACAGACTATTATCTGAATGGTGACAGATTAGGAAAAGGGAAGGTGCAACGAGACCTGGGTGTCATGGTACATCAGTCATTGAAGGTTGGCATGTAGGTACAGCAGGCGGTTAAGAAAGCAAATGGCATGTTGGCCTTCATAGCAAGGGGATTTGAGTACAGGGGCAGGGAGGTGTTGCTACAGTTGTACAGGGCCTTGGTGAGACCACACCTGGAGTATTGTGTACAGTTTTGGTCTCCTAACTTGAGGAAGGACATTCTTGCTATTGAGGGAGTGCAGCGAAGATTCACCAGACTGATTCCCGGGATGGTGGGACTGACCTATCAAGAAAGACTGGATCAACTGGGCTTGTATTCACGAGTTCAGAAGAATGAGAGGGGACCTCATAGAAACGTTTAAAATTCTGACGGGTTTAGACAGGTTAGATGCAGGAAGAATGTTCCCAATGTTGGGGAAGTCCAGAACCAGGGGTCACAGTCTAAGGATAAGGGGTAAGCCATTTAGGACCGAGATGAGGAGAAACTTCTTCACCCAGAGAGTGGTGAACCTGTGGAATTCTCTACCACAGAAAGTAGTTGAGGCCAATTCACTAAATATATTCAAAAGGGAGTTAGATGAAGTCCTTAATACTCGGGGGATCAAGGGGTATGGCGAGAAAGCAGGAAGGGGGTACTGAAGTTTCATGTTCAGCCATAAACTCATTGAATGGCGGTGCAGGCTAGAAGGGCTGAATGGCCTACTCCTGCACCTATTTTCTATGTTTCTATGGTTGGGGGATAAATACAGGCCAGGACTCTCCTGCTTTTCTTCGAATAGTACTGTGGGATCTTCTACGTCCTTCCGAGAGGGCAGTTTGGTAAGACGGCAACTCCGACAAGACAGTACTGCACTGGAGTGTAAGCGAAGTTCTCAAGTCCCTGCACTGCCACTTGAGCCCACACCTTCTGATTCAGCGGTTAAAGTGCTACCCACTGAGCCACAGCTGAACTGCAATGCTTTTCCCCTTTCATTACCCAACATCAGTATGGAGCACTGCTGTAGTACAGGCCAAGTGCAGAGTAAATCCATCCCAGCAATGGGCCTTAATACAAATGCACGGAAAATACTTCGACAAAGTTGGGGGGCCAAAATTGCCCTTCGCCCTAAACGGGCCGCACTTACCGATTTTTTAATTTTTTTGAGCGATATTGAGGTCTGTGTTTTTTTTGGTGTCGGCGCGGTGTTCCAGGAGGCGGCGGAGTGGAAGTGCCGATGAGTCGGGTCGGACGCCGCTCCGACTCATCAGCGCCGCGCTGACGCATCACAGCGTCCTTCCCCTTCAGTTAAAGGGGAGGGCTGCCGCACTTATTTCAGTTAGGTCCACTGGGCCAACAAGGAGAGTTTCGGCCGACAATGAAAATAAAATGGCTGCCGTAGCAGTGCGCCCTCCCCTTTAAGGACGGACGCGCCGCCCAGCCACAAGAAGCTTCCTGTCGGGGGCACCGAGCAGTGGCTGATCTGCTCCTGCGGAGCAATTTCCCATGGGGCAATTTGACCCGCGGGGCGGAAAGTTGGGTTGCCGTCGGTCGGTAAGGGGTCGGTGCGTGCCCAGCAGGGCGGGAAGACAGCTGGTGCCGTACCAAAAATTAAGGAGGGCAATTTACAAAATGTCGGCCCATCCGCGCCGACCTAGCGGTGATTGCTTACCGCACCATTGTCGCATCTTTGAGGCGGTAACGGCTCTTTTTAAAAAAAAAGAGACAATTTCGGCCCCCGGGTCTTTTGCCATTGGAACTGTGCCGATTAGAAGGCTATATATTAGAAGAGTTTAAAGTTATGAAAGAATGGGACAGGGTCGATAGGAGCAGACTGTGTCCACTAGTTACATAGAAACATAGAAAATAGGTGCAGGAGCAGGCCATTCAGCCCTTCTAGCCTGCAACGCCATTCAATGAGTTCATGGCTGAACATGAAACTTCAGTACCCCCTTCCTGCTTTCTCGCCATACCCCTTGATCCCCCGAGTAGTAAGAACTTCATCTAACTCCCTTTTGAATATATTTAGTGAATTGGCCTCAACTACTTCCTGTGGTAGAGAATTCCACAGGTTCACCACTCTCTGGGTGAAGAAGTTTCTCCTCATCTCGGTCCTAAATGGCTTACCCCTTATCCTTAGACTGTGACCCCTGGTTCTGGACTTCCCCAACATTGGGAACATTCTTCCTGCATCCAACCTGTCCAAACCCGTCAGAATTTTAAACGTTTCTATGAGGTCCCCTCTCACTCTTCTGAACTCCAGTGAATACAAGCCCAGTTGATCCAGTCTTTCTTGATAGGTCAGTCCCACCATCCCGGGAATCAGTCTGGTGAACCTTCGCTGCACTCCCTCAATAGCAAGAATGTCTTTCCGCAAGTTAGGAGACCAAAACTGTACACAATACTCCAGGTGTGGCCTCACCAAGGCCCTGTACAACTGTAGCAACACCTCCCTGCCCCTGTACTCAAATCCCTTCGCTATGAAGGCCAACATGCCATTTGCTTTCTTAACCGCCTGCTGTACCTGCATGCCAACCTTCAATGACTGATGTACCATGACACCCAGGTCTCGCTGCACCTTCCCCCTTCCTAACCTGTCACCATTCAGATAATAGTCTGTCTCTCTGTTTTTACCACCAAAGTGGATAACCTCACATTTATCCACATTATACTTCATCTGCCATGCATTTGCCCACTCACCTAACCTATCCAAGTCACTCTGCAGCCTCATAGCATCCTCCTCACAGCTCATACTGCCACCCAACTTAGTGTCATCCGCAAATTTGGAGATACTGCATTTAATCCCCTCGTCTAAATCATTAATGTACAATGTAAACAGCTGGGGCCCCAGCACAGAACCTTGCGGTACCCCACTAGTCACTGCCTGCCATTCTGAAAAGTACCCATTTACTCCTACTCTTTGCTTCCTGTCTGACAATCAGTTCTCAATCCACGTCAGCACACTACCCCCAATCCCATGTGCTTTAACTTTGCACATTAATCTCCTGTGTGGGACCTTGTCGAAAGCCTTCTGAAAGTCCAAATATACCACATCAACTGGTTCTCCTTTGTCCACTTTACTGGAAACATCCTCAAAAAATTCCAGAAGATTTGTCAAGCATGATCTCCCTTTCACAAATCCATGCTGACTTGGACCTATCATGTCACCATTTTCCAAATGCGCTGCTATGACATCCTTAATAATTGATTCCATCATTTTACCCACTGAGGTCAGGCTGACCGGTCTATAATTCCCTGTTTTCTCTCTCCCTCCTTTTTTAAAAAGTGGGGTTACATTGGCTACCCTCCACTCCATAGGAACTGATCCAGAGTCAATGGAATGTTGGAAAATGACTGTCAATGCATCCGCTATTTCCAAGGCCACCTCCTTAAGTACTCTGGGATACAGTCCATCAGACCCTGGGGATTTATCGGCCTTCAATCCCATCAATTTCCCCAACACAATTTCCCAACTAATAAAGATTTCCCTCAGTTCCTCCTCCTTACTAGACCCTCTGACCCCTTTTATATCCGAAAGGTTGTTTGTGTCCTCCTGAGTGAATACTGAACCAAAGTACTTGTTCAATTGGTCTGCCATTTCTTTGTTCCCCGTTATGACTTCCCCTGATTCTGACTGCAGGGGACCTACGTTTGTCTTTACTAACCTTTTTCTCTTTACATACCTATAGAAACTTTTGCAATCCGCCTTAATGTTCCCTGCAAGCTTCTTCTCGTACTCCATTTTCCCTGCCCTAATCAAACCCTTTGTCCTCCTCTGCTGAGTTCTAAATTTCTCCCAGTCCCCAGGTTCGCTGCTATTTCTGGCCAATTTGTATACCACTTCCTTGGCTTTAATACTATCCCTGATTTCCCTTGATAGCCACGGTTGAACCACCTTCCCTTTTTTATTTTTACGCCAGACAGGAATGTACAATTGTTGTAATTCATCCATGCGGTCTCTAAATGTCTGCCATTGCCCATCCACAGTCAACCCCTTAAGTATCATTAGCCAATCTATCTTAGCCAATTCACACCTCATACCTTCAAAGTTACCCTTCTTTAAGTTCTGGACCATGGTCTCTGAATTAACTGTTTCATTCTCCATCGTAATGCAGAATTCCACCATATTATGGTCACTCTTCCCCAAGGGGCCTCGCACAATGAGATTGTTAATTAATCCTCTCTCATTACACAACACCCAGTCTAAGATGGCCTCCCCCCTAGTTGGTTCCTCGACATATTGGTCTAGAAAACCATCCCTTATGCACTCCAGGAAATCCTCCTCCACCGTATTGCTTCCAGTTTGGCTAGCCCAATCTATGTGCATATTAAAGTCACCCATTATAACTGCTGCACCTTTATTGCATGCACTCCTAATTTCCTGTTTGATGCCCACCCCAACATCACTACTACTGTTTGGAGGTCTGTACACAACTCCCACTAACGTTTTTTGCCCTTTGGTGTTCTGCAGCTCTACCCATATAGATTCCACATCATCCAAGCTAATGTCTTTCCTAACTATTGCATTAATCTCCTCTTTAACCAGCAATGCTACCCCACCTCCTTTTCCTTTTATTCTATCCTTCCTGAATGTTGAATACCCCTGGATGTTGAGTTCCCAGCCCTGATCATCCTGGAGCCACGTCTCCGTAATCCCAATCACATCATATTTGTTAACATCTATTTGCACACTTAATTCATCCACCTTATTGCGGATACTCCTTGCATTAAGACACAAAGCCTTCAGGCTTGCTTTTTTAACACCCTTTGTCCTTTTAGAATTTTGCTGTACAGTGGCCCTTTTTGTTCTTTGCCTTGGGTTTCTCTGCCCTCCACTTTTCCTCATCTCCTTTCTGTCTTTTGCTTTTGCCTAATTTTTGTCTCCCTCTGTCTCCCTGCATAGGTTCCCATCCCCCTGCAATATTAGTTTAACTCCTCCCCAACAGCACTAGCAAACACTCCCCCTAAGACATTGGTTCCGGTCCTGGCCAGGTGCAGACCGTCCGGTTTGTACTGGTCCCACCTCCCCCAAAACCGGTTCCAATGCCCCAGGAATTTGAATCCCTCCCTGCTGCACCACTGCTCAAGCCACGTATTCATCTGCGCTATCCTGCGATTCCTACTCTGACTAGCACGTGGCACTGGTAGCAATCCCGAGATGACTACTTTTGAGGTCCTACTTTTTAATTTAGCTCCTAGCTCCTTAAATTCTTTTCGTAGGACCTCATCCCTTTTTTTACCTATGTCGTTGGTACCAATGTGCACCACGACAACTGGCTGTTCTCCCTCCCATTTCAGAATGTCCTGCACCCGCTCCGAGACATCCTTGACCCTTGCACCAGGGAGGCAAAATACCATCCTGGAGTCTCGGTTGCGGCCGCAGAAACGCCTATCTATTCCCCTCACCATCGAATCCCCTATCACTATCGCGCTCCCAATCTTTTTCCTGCCCTTCTGTGCAGCAGAGCCAGCCACAGTGCCATGAACTTGGCTGCTGCTGCCCTCCCCTGATGAGTCGCCCTCCCCTGATGAGTCATCCCCCCCCAACAGTACTCAAAGCAGTGTATCTGTTTTGCAGGGGGATGACCACGGGATCCCTGCACTATCTTTCTTGCACTACTCTTCCTGCTGGTCTTCCATTCCCTATCTGGCTGTGGATCCTTCTCCTGCGGTAAGACCAACTCACTACACGTGATACTCACGTCATTCTCAGCATCGTGGATGCTCCAGAGTGAATCCACCCTCAGCTCCAATTCCGCAACGCGGACCATCAAGAGCTCGAGGCGGATACACTTCCCACACACGTAGCGCCCAGGGACACCGGAAGTGTCCCCGAGTTCCCACATGGTACAGAAGGAGCATATCACGTGACCGAGCTCTCCTGCCATGTCTTAACCCTTAGATACACTTAAATTGGTAGTAACAATGCTAAAGTTCACTTACTGATATAAAAATAAAAAGAAAAGCTACTCACCAATCACCAGCCAATCACTTACCCCATTGGCTGTGACGTCACTTTTTGATTCTCTTCTACTTCTATTTTGCTTTCTCTCCCGCTGTAGCTGCACCGGTATGCTTTTGATAGGTCGCTCCCCTCTCACCCACTGCCGCTGGCTCTCGATCTCCTGCTGGGCTTTTGATAGGTCGCTCCCCTCTCACCCACTGCCGCTGGCTCTCGATCTCCCGCTGGGCTTTTGATAGGTCGCTCCCCTCTCACCAACTGCCGCTGGCTCTCGATCTCCCGCTGGGCTTTTGATAGTTGAGGGGTAAAGAACAAGGGGCCATAGATACTGGAACAGAGGGGATCACTTCCAGGGTTTGTTGGTTAATTGAGGCAGAAACTATGTCTGTGTTCAAAGATTAAATTGGATAGTTGAATGAAAAACAAGGAATTAACGGGATATGGGACCCGGATGGGTAATTGTGATTAGATTGATTCCTGGGCTGAGTGGGCTGTCCTTTGAGGAGAGATTGGGTAGAATGGGCCAATATTCTCTGGAGTTTAGAAGAATGAGAGGTGATCTAATTGAAACGTATAAAATTCTTAGAGGGCTTGACAAGGATAGATGCTGAGAGGATATTTCCCCTGGCTGGAGAGTCTAGAACTAGGGGTCATAGTCTCAGGATAAGGGGTCAGCCATTTAGGACTGAGATGAGGAGAAATGTTTTCACTCGGAGGGTTGTGAATCTTTGGAATTCTCCACCCCAGAGGGCAGGGGATGCTCAGTCGTTGAGTATATTCAAGTCTGAGAGAGATTTTGGGACTCTAAGGGAATCAAGGGATACAGGCATAAGGCGGTAAAGTAGAATCCTTTGCCTGCTTCATGATGACATGACAGCTCTGATCCTGACTACCACAGACCCAATTCATGTACGGACTGGGGTCAAGCAAGGCTGTGTCATTGCACCGACGCTCTTCTTGATCTTCCTTGCTGCAGTGCTCCATCTCACCCTCAGAAAGCTCCCCGCTGGAGTGCAGCTAATGTACAGAGCAAACGGGAAACTATTCAACCTCTCTCGCCTCCAGTCCAGATCCAAGATCGTCCCATCCTCTGTCACTGAATTACAGTATGCAGACGACGCTTGTGTCTGCGTACACTCGGAAGCCGAACTCCAAACCATCATCAATACCTTCATCGAAACGTACGCGAGCATGGGCCTTACACTAAACATCCGTACGGCAAAGGTCCTCTATCAACCCGCCCCCGCCACACAGTACTGCCCCCCGATTATCAAAATCCTCGACAAGGCCTTGGACAACGTGGACCATTTTCCATATCTCGGGAGCCTACTCTCAACAAGGGCAGACGTCGATGACGAAGTCCAACACTGCCTTCAGTGTAGCCTTCAGTCGCCTGAGGAAGAGAGTGTTTGAAGACCAGGACCTCCTACCCGGCACCAAGCTCATGGTCTACAGGGAGGTATTGATAACCGCCCTCCTATATGCTTCAGAGACATGGACTATGTCGAGCAGGCATCTCAAAGCACTGGAGAAGTACCACCAAAGTGCCTCCGCAAGATCCTGCAAATCCATTGGCAGGATAGGTGCACCAATGTTGGTGTCCTCGCTCAGGCCAACATCCCCAGCATTGAAGCATTGACCACGCTCGATTAGCTCCGATGGATGGGCCACATAGTCCGCATGCCCGACACGAGACTCCCAAAACAAACGCTCTATTGGAGCTCCGACATGGCAAGTGAGCCACAGGTGGGTAGAGGAAATGCTTCAAGGACACCCTCAAAGCCTCCTTGAAAAAGTGCAACATCCCCACTGACACCTGGGAATCCCGAGTCCAAGACCGCTCAAAGTGGAGGAGAAGCACCCGGGAAGGCGCCGAACACCTCGAGTCAGAAGCAAGCGGAAGCCAAGCACAAACAGCAGAAGGAGCGAACGACAACCCAATCTCCCCACCCACCCGCCCCATCTGCCCCACCTGTGACAGAGACTGTAGGTCCCGCATTGGTCTCATCAGTCACCTGAGAACTCATATTAGTGTGGAAGCAAGTCATCCTCGACTCCGAGGGACTGCCTAAGAAGAAGAATTGATGTAGAAGATCAGCCATGATCTCATTGAATGGCGGAGCAGGCTCAAAGGGCCATATGGCCGACTCCTGCTCCTATTTCTTATGTTCTAGAACTATTTGCTCGCTTGGAGGGTAAAGGTCGACAAAGACTGGTTGGTCCCTGAGAGAGCAGGCGGGGCCTTGGCTTAACATCTCATCCGAAAGACGGCACCTCCGACTGTGCAGCACTCCCTCAGCACTGGCAGTGGGAATGTCAGCCTAGATTTTGTGCTCTTGTCTCTGGAGCAAAGATTTGAACCCACCATCTTTTGTCAGAAGCGAGCGTGCTACCCACTGAACCATGGCTGACACCTAAGTAAGGAAGCAAATTAATTATGTTTTTGGTGTTACGGGGGGGGGGGGGGGGAGTGGGCGGGCGGGCGAGGGGGGTGGGGGCGGTATCTGGAGGGATTTTGGTATTCAGGCAGGTATGTCTCTTTGGATCTTCCGAATACACACTGTATGATCGGATTGCCATCTGCATCTTATCTTGTGTGTCAGCTGCTGGAGGAATTTAATGGGTTTGTCACGAGCCATCTGATTGCATGAAGTTCACAGGTGGATTGTGTAAGCTGAAGTGCTTTCTGCACAGCACCAAGCTCCAGGGATGATGTTGCAGTGTTTTTGTTTCTGTATTTGATTAGATTGAGGTGAGAGGGGGGGGGGGAGGGAGGGAGATAATCACATTTTTTTTAACAAAAGATCAATAATCACAATGTTTCGGCATTCCATTAAGTCTCTTTATTCTTCCTCTTAGTTTAACTGGATTTTTTTCGAGTGAACAAATTGTGTTCTGTGTTTTTAACCCCTTTGTTGCTCTGTTGATATTGTGGGTGATTTAGATTTTTGGAGTGGGGGGAGAAAGACCCGGATTGTGTTTGTTTCAATCTGTCACATTGGAGCGAGCTATTTCATTCAGATAATTGCTGGAAATCTGAAAGAAAAACAGAACATGCTGGAAACACTCAGCAGGTCAGGCAGCACTCTCACCTCTTGAGTCCACAGATGGTGGATTCAAGTCCTTGCTCCAGAGACATGAGCACAAAATCAAGGCTGACACTCCAAGTGCCAGTACTGAGGGAGCACTGCACTGTCTTTCGGATGAGACGTTTAACCGAGGCCCCATCTGCCCTCTCAGGGATCAACCAGACTGTGTCGATGTTTGCCCTGCAAGCGAACAAATAGTTCTAGATCGTGAGAAATAGGAGCAGGATTCGGCCATACGGCCCCTCGAGCCTGCCGTGCCATTCAATAAGACCATGGCTGATCTCCCTACATCAACTCCACGTTCCTGCCATAATTCCATTTCCCTTGATTCCCTTTATGGCCAAAAACCTATCGATCTCAGTCTTGAATATACTCAACGACTGAGCATTCATAGCTCTCGAGTAGAGAATTCCAAAGATTCACAACCCAGAGAGAAGGTCATCGACCTGAAACATTAACTCTGTTTCTCTCTCCACAGATGCTACCTGACCTGCTGTGTTTCCAGCATTTTCTGTTTTTATTTTGTTTAAAGTTGCTTTTTAAGAATAAAAAATTGGTTTATTCAGGGGAGTGGTTGCCCGTGGGGAATAGAACAATTCTCAACTTTTTGTAATTCTCGAGCATTCCCAGGACAGGTTCAGCATGAGCAAATGAGAGTAAAGCTCTGTCCTCTCTGCTTCAGTCATGACACGCCTGTCATTGACCAAGGAGAGGATTATAGAGGGAATTGCAGAGCCTAGGCAGCTCAAGGTGCAGCTGTCAATGGTGGAGTGAAGGAAATTGGCGATGCACAAGAGGCCAGAATTAAAGAAGCGCAGAGATCTCGGAAGGTTGGAGAGCTGGAGGAGGTTACAGAGATAGGGAAGGTGCAAGGCCATGGACGGATTTGAAAACAAGGATGGGAATTTTAAAATCGAGGCTCTGCCGGACCGGAAGCTAACGTAGGTCAGCGAGCACAGGGGTGATGGGCAATAGACTCAAGTGTACGTAGCTAAAGTGATTGCATCTTAATGAGATTCACAGAGCAGATTGAACAGCTGTTGGAAGACATGAATTTTCCTGAAATAAGTGGAGCTTTTAAATCGGATAATACAGGGGAATTATTAATTATGGTAATCACACCTTCAGGAAGTGCGAAGAGCTGATCAATGCTGCTTGAAGACCTGGCTTTGCCTGAAATAACCCGAGCTTTTCAATCATTAAAAGCAGTGCCTTTGTAATTGACATCTCATCATCATCATTATAGGCAGTCCCTCGGAATCGAGGAAGACTTGCTTCCACTCTAAAAATGAGTTCTTAGGTGACTGAAGAGTCCAATACGAGAACCACAGTCCCTGCCATAGGTGGGACAGACAGTCGTTGAGGGAAAGGGTGGGTGGGACTGGTTTGCTGCACGCTCTTGCCGAAGGGCTCCTGCTAATTGGCCAGTGTAAAGGGTTTTCCGCAATAACCATGGGCGGTATAAATTGTGGTGACTGTATAAAAAGAAAAGAAAGACTTAAATTTATATAGCACCTTTCACAACCTCAGGATGTCCCAAAGCGCGTCGCAGCCACTGAAGCACTTTTGAAGTGTAGTCACTGCTGTAAAGTAGGGAAACACATCAGCCAATTTGCAAGCTCCCACAAACAGCAATGAGATAATGTGTTTTATAGAATCAGAAATTTACAGCATGGAAGGAGGCCATTTTGGCCCATCGATTCCACGCCGGCCAGCCAAGAGCTATCCAGCTTAATCCCACTTTCCAGCTCTTGGTCCGTAGCCCTGTAGGTTACGGCACTTTAAGTGCACATCAAAGTATTTTTTAAATGTGGTGAGGGTTTCTGCCTCTCCCACCCTTTCAGGCAGTGAGTTCCAGACCCCCACCATCCTTTGGGTAAAGAAATTTCCCGTCATATCGCCTCTATAAAGGTCATAGACAGGCTAAGTGAGTGGGCGAAAATTTGGCAGATAGAGTATAATGTTGGAAAGTGTGAGATCATGCACTTTGGTAGAAAAAAAATCAAACAGCAGGTTATTATTAAAGTGGAGAAAGATTGCAAAGTGCTGCAGTACAGCAGGATCTGGGGTTACTTGTGCATGAAACACAAAAGGTTAGTATGCAGGCACAACAAGTGATCATGAAGGCCAAAGGAATCTTGGCCTTTATTGCAAAGGGGATGGAGTATAAAAGCAGGGAAGTCTTGCTATAGTTATACAGGATATTAGTGAGGCCACACCTGGAATATACATACTGTTTTGGTTTCCATATTTACGAAAGGATATACTTGCTTTGGAGGCAGTTCAGAGAAGGTTCACAAGGTTGATTCCGGAGATGAGGGGGTTGACTTATGAGGAAAGGTTGAGTAGGTTGGGCCTCTACTCATTGGCATTCAGAAGAATGAGAGGTGATCTTATCGAAACGCATAAGATTATGAGGGGGCTTGACAGGGTGGATGCCGAGAGGATGTTTCCACTGAAAGGGGAGACTTGAACTAGAGGGCATGATCTTAGAATAAGGGGCCGCCCATTTAAAACTGAGATGAGGAGGAATTTCTTCTCTGAGTGTTGTGGATCTGTGGAATTCGCTGCCTCAGAGAGCTGTGGAAGCTGGGACATTGAATAAATTTAAGACAGAAATAGACATTTTCTTAAACGATAAGTGAATAAGTGGTTATGGAGAGCGGGCAGGGAAGAGAACCTAAGTCCATGATCGGATCAGCCATGATCGTATTAAATGGCGGAGCAGGCTCGAGGGGTCGTATGGCTTACTGCTCTTATTTCTTATGTTCTTATACCTCCCCCAAATTACTTTAAATCTATGCCCCCTGGTTATTGACCCCTCTGCCAAGGGAAACGGGTCCTTCCTATCCAGTCTATCCAGGCCCCTCATAATTTTATACAGCTCAATCAGGTCTCCCCTCAGCCGCCTCTGTTCCAAAGAAAACAGACCCAGCATCTCCAATCTTTCCTCATAGCCAACATTCTCCAGTCCAGGCAACATTCTTCTAAATCTCCTCTGCATCCTTTCCAGTGCAATCACATCTTTCCTGTAATGTGCTGAGCAGAACTGCACACAGTAGTCCAGCTGTGGCCTAACCAGTGTTTTTATACAGTTCAAGCATAACATCTTTGCTCTTGTATTCCATGCCTCGACTAATAAAGGCAAGCATTCCGTATGCCTTCTAAACCACCTTATCTACCTGGCCTGCTACCTTCAGGGATCGGTGGACCTGCATTCCAAAGTTTCTTTGTTCCTCTACACTTTTCAGTGTTGTACCATTTAATGTGTATTCCCTTGCCTTGTTAGACCCCCCCAAATGCATTACCTCACACTTATCCGAATTGAAATCCACTTTCCACAGTTCTGCCCACCTGACCAGTACATTGATATCTTCCTGCAGTCCGCAGCTTTTTTCTTCATTATCAAGCACACAGCCTATTTTAGTGTCATCTGCAAACTTCTTAATCATACCCCCAATATTCAAGTCCAAGTCATTGATATATACCACCAAAAGCAAGGGACCCAGCACTGAGCCCTGCGGAACCCCACTGGATACAGCCTTCCAGTCACAAAAACACCCAGCAGCCATTACCCTTTGCTTCCTACCTCTGAGCCAATTTTGGATCTGACTTCCCACTTTGCCCTGGATCCCATGGGCTTTTACTTTCGTGACCAGTCTGCCATGTGGGACCTTATCATAAGCTTTGCTAAAATCCATATACACAACATCATACGCACTGCCCTCATCGACCCTAGTTGTTACCTCCTCAAAAAATTCAATCGTTAGTCAGACATGACCTTCCCTTAACAAATCCATGCTGACAGGCCTTGATTTGCAAATGGAGATTTATCCTGTCCCTCAGGATTTTTTCCAATAATTTTTCCACCACTGAGGTTAGGCTGATTGGTGTTGGTTGAGGGATAAATATGGCTAGGATACCAGGGAGAACTCCCCTGCACTGGAGTGTTATGGACTCAAGTCTCTGGCGTGGGGCTTGAACCCACAAGCTTCTGACTCAGAGGCAAGAGTGCTACCCAATGAGCCACTACTGACACCTACATAGCACAGTTACTGCTGCTCTGACTGATCAGGTACGCCGGCACAGACCTGGGATTAAACATAGGATTTTTAACTGTTTGTATGGCCCAGTACCATATTGAGTGCATTTCCCCACTTGTCCATCAGGGGGGGAGTTTTGTTTATAATTTTATTGAGAGAATGTCACTACCTGGTAAAGAATGGTGGGAGGTGCATCGTACATTGAAAATGAGAGCTCGCGGAGTGAAGGGCAGAGCTGGCTGGTTGCCTGTCTGACCGCGGTTACAGGAAGATATCTGCGTATGGGATAAATGCGTGAATCCATTGGCTGTAAATGAATGCCCGTGCCACAGTGGGTGGCCAACAAGTCACTGGCCTCCATCAAAAAAAATATCAAGAGCGGACTTGCTGAGTTTTGGGACCTCAGTCTGTACTTCACATACCTCTACCTCCATTCGAGGCTTTCCTTCCCACGCCACGCTCTCGCTCTTTCTCCCTCTCTTCCTCGTCTGAAGGTGCTGACTCCTACTGAAGTTCGGTTTCAGGGGTGCTGGCCAATTCACCGGCACCTCATCCTACAACCCTCCGAGATCCCTGCACTCTTCCAATTCTGGCCTCCTGCGCATCCCCGGTTTCCATCGCTTCACCATTGGTGGCCGTGCCTTCAGCGGCCAAGGCCCTAAACTCTTCCCTAAACCTCTCCGCCTCGCTTTCCTCCTTTAAGACGCTTCTTAAAAGCTACCTCTTGGAGATGGAGGTTATGATTACTGTGGGTATAACTACAACTACGTATATACTCCAGAGTATTATACCGACAATAGTCAGCAGAGCACCTATTGGAAAGGCATCGAAAGGTGCAGGCAGTCACCAGAATAGCTACCAATCATACTAAAGAAAGATTGATAAAGTTATTTGCTTTTGGTCACCTGTCCTAAAGTAACCTATGTGGCGCGGTGTTAAATTTTATCTGAAGATGCTCCTGTGAAGCACCCTGGGACGTTTTGCTACATTAAAGGCGCGATATAATGCAAGTTGTTACTTGAGCCGAGACCATAAATGTCAGTGAGCCCATTACTGGACAGTGATAGTGAAATTAAACCCTGGCTGGTCACCCTTCTCGCATGGCCTGGGGACACGGAGGCCATTTAGATCAAGGTCTTCATGAAGACAAGAAAGCAACGCACACAGGCCAGTGAGCGTGTTACATTGCAACATGTTGCATACTTACCCCGAGTTGCCTGTATTTGTACTCCCATGTTACTCTCTACCTCTACTCCCATCTGATACTCTCTTTGTATCTTTACTCCCATGTTTATAGAATCGTAGAAACTTTCAGCACAGTAGGAGGCATTCAGCCCATTGTACCTCTGCTGGCTCTTTGAAAGAATAGTCATGCTTACTCCCACATCCTCGCTTTTTGTCCATAACCCTGTAAGTTCCTCATCCCCCAGACTGATTCCCGGGATGGCAGGACTGACATATGAGGAGAGACAGGATCGACTGAGCCTGTATTCACTGGAGTTTAGAAGAATGAGAGGGGATCTCATAGAAACATAAAATTCTGACGGCATTGGACAGGTTCGATGCAGGAAGAATGTTCCCGATGTTGGAAAGTCCGAGACCAGGAGTCACAGTCTAAGGATAAGGGGTAAGCCATTTAGGACTGAGATGAGCAGAAACCTCTTCACTCAGAGAGTTGTTAACCTGTGGAATTCTCTACCGCAGAAAGTTGTCGAGGCCAGTTCGTTAGATATATTCGAAAGGGAGTTAGATGTCGCCCTTACGGCTAAAAGGATCAAAGGGTGTGGAGAGAAAGCAGGAAAAGGGTACTGAGGTGAATGATCAACCATGATCTTATTGAATGGTGGTGCAGGCTCGAAGGGCCGAATGGCCTACTCCTGCACCTATTTTCTATCTTTCCATTCTCGTCCAACTCCCTTTTAAAATGATTTATGAAATTAGCTTCCACCACCTTTTCAGGTGGAGTGTTCCAGATCCCGGCAACTCTCTGAGTGAATAAATTTCTCCTCACCTCTCCTCTAGATCTTTTGCCAATGATTTTACATCAATGACCTCTGGTTATTGATCCGCTCACCAATGGGAACAGCATTTCTATATCTACGCTTATCAAAAACTCTCATCATCTTGACAACCTCTATCAGGTCACCTCTGAACCTTCTCTGTTCCAAGGAGAGCAGTCAGTCGAGGAGGCGGGAGCTCGGAGCAGCGCGAGTCCGGGGTCGGCGAGAGGCCTATAAAAGGCCAGCGGGAGTCGAGCAGTTCGAGCAGTCAGTCGAGGAGGCGGGAGCTCGGAGCAGCGCGAGTCTGGGGTCGGCAATTGGCCTATAAAAGGCCAGCGGAGTCGAGCAGTTCGAGCAGTCAGTCGAGGAGGCGGGAGCTCGGAGCAGCGCGAGTCCGGGGTCGGCGAGAGGCGTGGCTTGTGCAGCTACAGGGAGAAGGCAAAAAAATAGTAGAAAGAAACAGAAAGGTGACGTCACAGCCAAGGGGGTAAGTGATTGGCTGGTGATTGGTGAGTAGTTTTTCTTTTTTCTCTTCTATAACAGTGAGTAAACTTTAACATTGTTGTTGCCAATTTAAGTGTATCTAAGGGTTAAGTCATGGCAGGAGAGCTCGGTCACGTGATATGCTCCTCCTGTACCATGTGGGAACTCAGGGACACTTCCGGTGTCCCTGACGACTACGTGTGCGGGAAGTGTATCCGCCTCCAGTTCCTGACGGACAGCGTTGCGGAATTGGAGCTGAGGGTGGATTCACTCTGGAGCATCCACAATGCTGAGAACGACGTGAGTAGCACGTGTAGCGAGTTGGTCTTACCGCAGGAGAAGGGTCCACAGCCAGATAGGGAATGGAAGACCAGCAGGAAGAGTAGTGCAAGGAAGGTAGTGCAGGGGTCCCCTGTGGTCATCCCCCTGCAAAACAGATACACTGCTTTGAGTACTGTTGAGGGGGATGACTCATCAGGGGAGGGCAGCAGCAGCCAAGTTCATGGCACCGTGGCTGGCTCTGTTGCACAGGAGGGCAGGAAAAAGAGTGGGAGAGCGATAGTGATAGGGGATTCAATTGTGAGGGGAATAGATAGGCGTTTCTGTGGTCGCAACCGAGACTCCAGGATGGTATGTTGCCTCCCTGGTGCAAGGGTCAAGGCTGTCTCGGACCGGGTGCAGGACATTCTAAAAAGGGAGGGAGAACAGCCAGTTGTCGTGGTGCACATTGGTACCAACGACATAGGTAAAAAAAGGGATGAGGTCCTATGAAACTAATTTAAGGAGCTAGGAGTTCAATTAAAAAGTAGGACCTCAAAAGTAGTAATCTCGGGATTGCTACCAGTGCCACGTGCTAGTCAGAGTAGGAATTGCAGGATAGCGCAGATGAATACGTGGCTTGAGCAGTGGTGCAGCAGGGAGGGATTCAAATTCCTGGGGCATTGGAACCGGTTCTGGGGGAGGTGGGACCAGTACAAACCGGACGGTGTGCACCTGGGCAGGACCGGAACCAATGTCCTAGGGGGAGTGTTTGCTAGTGCTGTTGGGGAGGAGTTAAACTAATATGGCAGGGGGATGGGAACCAATGCAGGGAGACAGAGGGAAACAAAAAGGAGACAAAAGCACAAGACAGGAAGGAGATGAGGAAAAGTGGAGGGCAGAGAAACCCAAGGCAAAGAACAAAAAGGGCCACTGTACAGCAAAATTCTAAAAGGACAAAGGGTGTTAAAAAAAACAAGCCTGAAGGCTTTGTGTCTTAATGCAAGGAGTATCCGTAATAAGGTGGATGAATTAACTGCAAATAGATGTTAACAAATATGATGTGATTGGGATTACGGAGACGTGGCTCCAGGATGATCAGGGCTGGGAACTCAACATCCAGGGGTATTCAACATTCAGGAAGGATAGAATAAAAGGAAAAGGAGGTGGGGTAGCATTGCTGGTTAAAGAGAAGATTAATGCAATAGTTAGGAAGGACATTAGCTTGGATGATGTGAAATCTATATGGGTCGAGCTGCAGTACACCAAAAGGCAAAAGACATTAGTGGGAGTTGTGTACAGGCCTCCAAATAGTAGTAGTGATGTTGGGGAGGGCATCAAACAGGAAATTAGGGGTGCATGCAATAAAGGTTATAATGGGTGACTTTAATATGCACATAGATTGGGCTAGCCAAACTGGAAGCAATACGGTGGAGGAGGATTTCCTGGAGTGCATAAGGGATGGTTTTCTAGACCAATATGTCGAGGAACCAACTAGGGGGGAGGCCATCTTAGACTGGGCGTTGTGTAATGAGAGAGGATTAATTAACAATCTCATTGTGCGAGGCCCCTTGGGGAAGAGTGACCATAATATGGTGGAATTCTGCATTAGGATGGAGAATGAAACAGTTAATTCAGAGACCATGGTCCAGAACTTAAAGAAGGGTAACTTTGAAGGTATGAGGCGTGAATTGGCTAGGATAGATTGGCGAATGATACTGAAGGGGTTGACTGTGGATGGGCAATGGCAGACATTTAGAGACCGCATGGATGAACTACAACAATTGTACATTCCTGTCTGGCTTAAAAATAAAAAAGGGAAGGTGGCTCAACCGTGGCTATCAAGGGAAATCAGGGATAGTATTAAAGCCAAGGAAGTGGCATACAAATTGGCCAGAAATAGCAGCGAACCCGGGGACTGGGAGAAATTTAGAACTCAGCAGAGGAGGACAAAGGGTTTGATTAGGGCAGGGAAAATGGAGTAGGAGAAGAAGCTTGCAGGGAACATTAAGACGGATTGCAAAAGTTTCGATAGATATGTAAAAAGAAAAAGGTTAGTAAAGACAAACGTAGGTCCCCTGCAGTCAGAATCAGAAAAAGTCATAACGGGGAACAAAGAAATGGCGGACCAATTGAACAAGTACTTTAGTTTGGTATTCACTAAGGAGGACACAAACAACCTTCCGGATATAAAAGGGGTCAGAGGGTCGAGTAAGAAGGAGGAACTGAGGGAAATCCTTATTAGTCGGGAAATTGTGTTGGGGAAATTGATGGGATTGAAGGCCGATAAATCCCCAGGGCCTGATGGACTGCATCCCAGAGTACTTAAGGAGGTGGCCTTGGAAATAGCGGATGCATTGACAGTCATTTTCTAACATTCCATTGACTCTGGATCAGTTCCTATAGAGTGGAGGGTAGCCAATGTAACCCCACTTTTTAAAAAAGGAGGGAGAGAAAACAGGGAATTATAGACCAGTCAGCCTGACCTCAGTAGTGGGTAAAATGATGGAATCAATTATTAAGGATGTCATAACAGCGCATTTGGAAAGAGGTGACATGATTTGTGAAAGGGAAATCATGCTTGACAAATCTTCTGGAATTTTTTGAGGATGTTTCCAGTAGAGTGGACAAAGGAGAACCAGTTGATGTGGTATATTTGGACTTTCAGAAGGATTTCGACAAGGTCCCACACAAGAGATTAATGTGCAAAGTTAAAGCACATGGGATTGGGGGTAGTGTGCTGACATGGATTGAGAACTGGTTGTCAGACAGGAAGCAAAGAGTAGGAGTAAATGGGTACTTTTCAGAATGGCAGGCAGTGACTGGTGGGGTACTGCAAGGTTTTGTGCTGGGGCCCCAGCTGTTTACACTGTACATTAATGATTTAGACGAGGGGATTAAATGTAGTATCTCCAAATTTGCGGATGACACTAAGTTGGGTGGCAGTGTGAGCTGTGAGGAGGATGCTATGAGGCTGCAGAGTGACTTCGATAGGTTAGGTGAGTGGGCAAATGCATGGCAGATGAAGTATAATGTGGATAAATGTGAGGTTATCCACTTTGGTGGTTAAAAACAGAGAGACAGACTAATATCTGAATGGTGACAGATTAGGAAAAGGGGAGATGCAACGAGACCTGGGTGTAATGGTACATCAGTCATTGAAGGTTGGCATGCAGGTACAGCAGGCGGTTAAGAAAGCAAATGGCATGTTGGCCTTCATAGTGAGGGGATTTGAGTACAGGGGCAGGGAGGTGTTGCTTCAGTTGTATCGGGCCTTGGTGAGGCCACACCTGGAGTATTGTGTACAGTTTTGGTCTCCTAACTTGAGGAAGGACATTCTTGCTATTGAGGGAGTGCAGCGAAGGTTCACCAGACTAATTCCTGGGATGGTGGGACTGACCTATCAAGAAAGACTGGATCAACTGGGCTTGTATTCACTGGAGTTCAGAAGAATGAGAGGCGACCTCATAGAAACGTTTAAAATTCTGACGGGGTTAGACAGGTTAGATGCAGGAAGAATGTTTCCAATGTTAGGGAAGTCCAGAACCAGGGGTCACAGTCTAAAGATAAGGGGTAAGCCATTTAGGACTGAGATGAGGAGAAACTCCTTCACCCAGAGAGTGGTGAACCTGTGGCATTCTCTACCACAGAAAGTTGTTGAGGCCAATTCACTAAATATATTCAAAAGGGAGTTCGATGAAGTCCTTACTACTAGGGGGATCAAGGGGTATGGCGAGAAAGCAGGAAGGGGGTACTGAAGTTGCATGTTCAGCCATGAACTCATTGAATGGCGGTGCAGGCTAGAAGGGCTGAATGGCCTACTCCTGCACCTATTTTCTATGTTTCTAATCCTAACCTTTCCAACCTCTCCTCATAACTGAAGCCCCTCATCCCTGGTAATATCCTGGTAAACCTCCTCTGTTCCCTTTCTAAGGCCTTTACATCTTTCCTGACGTATGGTGCCCAGATTTGTCCACAATACTTCAGCTGAGGCCTAACCAGTGATTTATAAAATTCTAGCATTATCTCTTTGCTTTTATATTTTATTCCTCTATTTATAAACCCAAATTACCCCCACATTGTCAACTTGCCCTGCCACCTTTAAGGATTTGTGTATACGAACGCCAAGGTCTCTGCTCATCTACACATTTCAAAATCGTGCCACTTATAGTATACCGTCTTTCCATGTTAGTCTTCCCAAAGTGCA